>NC_087366.1:42661942-42964972 GCF_030014295.1 Loxodonta africana
AATTTTTGGCTAAGACAAATCTGATCAGCATCTGATCTCTAAAATCTACAAGATACTGCAAAACCTCAACAACAAAATCACAAATAACCCAATTAAAAAGTGGGCAAAGGACATGAACAGGCACTTCACCAAAGAAGACATTTAGGCAGCTAACAAATACATGAGAAAATGCTCACGATCACTAGCCATTACAGAAATGCAAATCAAAACTACAATGAGATACCATAGCACCCCAACAAGGCTAGCACTAATCCAAAAATTACAAAATAATAAATGCTGGAGAGGTTGTGAAGAAACTGGAACACTTATACATTGCTGGTGGGAATGTAAAATGATACAACCACTTTGGAAATCGATTTGGCGCTTCCTTAAAAAGCCAGAAATAGAACTACCATACGATCCAGGAATCCCACTCCTTGGAATATATCCTAGAGAAATAAGGGCCTTTACACAAACAGATATATGCACACCCATGTTCACTGCAGCACTGTTTACAATAGCAAAAAGATGGAAACAACCTAGGTGCTCATCAATAGACAAATGGATAAATAAATTATGGTATATTCACACAATGGAATACTACACAATTATAAAGTACAACAATGAATCTGCAAAATATCTCACAACATGGATGAATCTGGAAGGCATTATGCTGAGTGAAATTAGTCAGTCACGAAAAGACAAATATTGTACGAAACCACTATTATAAGAACTGAAGAAAAGGTTTAAACACAGAAGAAAACTTTCTTTGATGATTACAAGGGTGGGGAGGGTAGGAGAAGGGAATTCACTGACTAGATAGTAGACAAGAATTATCTTAGGTGAAGGGAAGGGCGACACACAATACAGGGGAAGTCAGTGCAACTGGACTAAACCAAAAGCTGTTTCCTGAGCACAACCAAATACTTCAAGGGACAGAGTAGCAGAGGCTGGGGTCTGGGAACCATGGTTTCAGGGAACATCTAGGTCAACTGGTATAACAAAGTTTGTTAAGAAAATGTACTTCACCACACTTTAGTGAGGGATGCCTGGGATCTTAAAAGCTTGCGAGCGGCTCTCTAAGGTGCATCAATTGGTCCCAGCCCACCTGGAGCAAAGGAGATTGAAGATCACCAAAGACAGGAGGAAAATATCACCCCAAGAGACAAAAGAGCCACATAAACCAGAGCCTCCATCAGCCTGAGACCAGAGCTAGACAGTGCCCAGGTACCATCAATGTCCGCCCTGACAGGGAACACAATAGAGAGTCCCTGACTGAGCGGGAGAAAAGTGTGGTGCAGAATTCAAATTCACATAAAAAGACCAGACTTAATGATTTGACTGCGACTAGAGGAACCCTCAAAGACATGGCCCTCGAACTCTCTGTTCACCCAGAACTAAAACCATTCCTGAAGTTAACTCTTCAGACAAAGAGTAGACTGGACTATAAAACATCAAATAATACTCATGAAGAAAGTGTGCTTCTTAGTTCAAGTGCATACATGAGACTAAATGGGCAGCTCTTGTCCAGAAGCAGAATGAGAAGGCAGAAAGGGACAGGAGCTGGTTGAATGGATACAGGAAACCCGGGGTGGAAAGGAGGAGCGTGCTGTCACATTATAGGGATTGTAACTAGTGTTGCATAACAATACGTGTATAAATTTTTGCATAAGAAATGAACTTGAGCTGTAAACTTTCACCTAAAGCACAATAAAAAATAAAATAAAATAAAAATGAGTAGTTAGAGGTTCATACATAGGAAACATTACTCCCCAAGAATGTTGTTTACAAGATGTTTTTATAGAAATTGGTATTTGATTCATATAAAATATATTTGTACAGAAATAACAGTAGAGATTGATTTCACTACATCCAAGCCTTACTTTTAGATCAGCAACACACCTTTAACATCCAATCAAATTCAGCTTGGCCTTTTACTGTAATTTCCTAGGCAATATGCCTGTTTTGCTACACGTTGTTGTTGTGTGCCACCGAGTCATTTCCGAATCATAGCGACCCTATACATGAAACCTGTTGCCATTGAGTCGATTCCGATTCACAGCTATGAGCGACCCTATAAGACCATGTAAAACTGCCCCATAGGGTTTCCTAGGCTGTAATCTTTATGGTCTTTTCTTCCTCGCAACAGCTGGGGGATTTGAACTGCCAAACTTTCAGGTAGCAGGCAAGTGCTTAACCATTGTGCCACCAAGGCTGCTTATTTTCTACATAAAAGGAATTAAATTAACATCGCATTTTGTAAATATAAATATAAGTACCTTTCCTGGTTTTACTCCAGTGATAGAGGATGGCTGAATGTTGATCAAGGCTTTACTAGTGGTAGAAACCTCACTATGTCTTGCTACCTCCTCTAGGACTCTTTTTAAAGACTTCAATAGGTGCTGTCCCTCCTACTTCCCTTAATAGACAGAATTTATCATAAACAAAAAAAAAATTATGAATTTATCATAGAAGAAGCTTTTTTAAAAAAAATTTTTTTGCTTGTATAATTATTTTCCATCCTAGAGTAATTTCAAAGAATAAGCTATCATTCACTCAAAGACCAACTTCTTGCAACATACATATTTTAATAAGTGTTTAATGTTCTATTGGTCTTAACCCACTCTGTTAATTTCCTGATAGAGGGCAGTGTGGGGCAGTGGTAGAATTCTCGCCTTCCGTGTGGGAGGCCATGGTTACATTCCCAGCCGATGCACTACACGCACAGCCACTGCCTGTATGTCAGTGGAGTCTTTTGTGTTGCTATGATGCTGAACAGATTCCCGTGGAGCTCCTAGACTAAGATGGACTAAAAAGAAAAGCCTGGCAACCTACTTCCAAAAATCAGTCAATGCGAACACTATGGATTACAATGGTCCGATACACAACCAATCATGGGGATGGCGCAAGACTGGCAATGTTTCGCTCAGTTGTGCATGGGGTCACCATGAGTGGGGGGCCAGCTTGAATAGTAGCTAACAAAAACAATTTGCTTTAAATTATCTAATCCCTTATGTACCAGAAAGAGAAACACAGTAGAAGTGCACCGTCTACACTCCAGTTCCAGGTCCACATGGAGCTGAGCAACCTTAGGC
Organism: Loxodonta africana; assembly: GCF_030014295.1. Taxonomy (NCBI): domain Eukaryota; kingdom Metazoa; phylum Chordata; class Mammalia; order Proboscidea; family Elephantidae; genus Loxodonta; species Loxodonta africana. Next base: position 42,665,017 of record NC_087366.1, read on the forward strand.
AGTTTATTTCAATTCCTTGGTGCCCACTTTCTTCTAAAACAGAAATTTAAAAGTGCTGAGATTGGCAATCCTTATGGAGTTGTTGTGAGGCTCATATAAAATACATATCTGCAAGCGTCTGGGAAAGCATACAGGAAGTTCTCAACAGATAGAAAGCATTTTATGTAGCATCTAAGAGGAGCCCTGGTGGCACAGTGGTTAAGAGCTCGGCTGCTAACCCAAAGGCTGGCAATTGGAATCTCCCACCAGCTCCATGGAAACCCTGTGGGCCAGTCTGACTCTCTCCTATGGAGTCACTATGAGTTGGAATTGACTTGATGGCAACTGGTTTTTTTTTTTTTTTTTGGTTGAGAGGAAGCAGAACAAAACAAAAAAGTTGCCATTGAGTGGATTCTAACTCATGGTGATCACACGCGTGTCAGAGCAGATCTGTGCTTCATAAGGTTTTCAACTGCTGATTTTTCCGAAATAGATCTGGGTTTAATTAGTTGGGGATCTTTCACATTTCAAGTATAGAAATATTATTTAAACTCTCTAAAACAAAAAGAAAATGTAGCATCTAGTATAAGTAAAACAATCCAGGCAGGGCCAGGATTTGGGTGAGGCTGGTGAGGCACTCCCTTCAGATGTGAAGCTTAGGATAGCACCAAAAACTCAGTAATCAAGATAATATTTTAATGCGATATATTTTTTAAATGTGAAGTAATGCAAAAAATACAGGATGAACAAAAGTTCAAAATTTTAAACAAAAACAGGATGAATGTTACTGGTTTTTCCTTCTGCCTCAGGTTCCAATATGGCTCAGTTCAGCACTGAGTCTAGGGTTGATTTCACTTCAGGCATAGCTAGATCTAGGGGCTGCACTGATGCTGTCAGGATTTGATCTTTCTCTGCCTATCTTTAAAGAAATCATCTCCATGCATGCCAAAGATGCAGGCTGACAGTCCAAGATTGAGCTCAGGGAATGGTGGGCCTAAACGGGCCTGCCCAAGTCATATACCCACTCCCTTGATCAAGGAACACAAGAGTGCCCTCACATCACCCCAAGCAAACCACATTTAAAGAATTCTCCTTATAGAAGAGTAGAATTTCCACTATCAAAAAAAAAAAAAAAAAAGGCGGGGGGGAAGAATGCTGTATAGCAAAAAGCAATGGATTTTTTTTTATTCATGATGAAATTGTCATTGGTTCAAAAAGAAATGAAAAAAAGGGGTGAAATTTTTATAAGGCTAAATATAGTTAATTTTTAAAAGTTTACTTATTTTTTTTACTATTTTTTCTGTTATGTATTCTTTCTGTATGTTTTCAAATCACACTGATTCAGTAATGTCCTTAAACCACATATGTATAAGTCATTATTACGTCTGCTTCTATGTTTTTTAACACTGTTACCATGTTTTTATAATGCTTTTAAACATCTATGTATAAGTCACTTACAATGCAAAGTTAGAAATAAAGAATTTCTGAACTTAGAAACATGTATACTTCTATGATGCTCTCTAACCATTAACTGTAAGTTATTAGAAACTATAAAAAATAAGTCATAGAAAGTTGTTCTAATCTTAGAAATAGATAATAAAAGTATATGAAGTATGTGATAAACAAGAACATAAATACATCATATAAGTTGTTATTAGGTGCCATTGAGTTGATTTTTGACTCATGTCCCACATAAGAGAGTAGAACTGCCCCATAGGGTTTCCTAGGGTGTAATCTTTATGGGAGCAGATAGCCAAGTCTTTCTCCCATGGAGACACTGGGTGTGTTCAAATTGCCAACCTTTCGGTTAGCAGCCAAGTGCTTAACCATTGTGCCACTAGGGCTGCCCCATCATATAAAAAGAAATCATATAACAACCCCCTTAATTTACAGTAAGTCAAATCTCTATAAATTGGCATGGAAACATAAAGTATGGCACAAAACCATGCTTGTAATTTTTAATTAATTAAATATAAATTTATCTTGAGACATAAGTATATCATACAACAATTCCCTTAATTGCCAGTAAAACATACCACTTATGGTGAAACATGACAGCACACATTGTATATAAACAGGTGGATTTCTGCTCATTCCCGGAGCAGAAGACAGAGGCAAAAATGTCTCCAACTCTCCCACCTGCTGAGGTACTGCTTGCTACAATAGACCTGAGACCCTAGCTACGTGGCACCTCCTCTGAGTTTGAAGGTTGGTCAAGTCTCTTCCCTGAGACCACTCGTAAAAGATAATAACCTGAAGTCTAAAGATTTGGACTCTAACACTTAAACTAACAGTGTAATTGTTAATTCAGGTTCTCCAATACCAAATGAATGCCTTCAGGTCTTACTTGTGTGCCTCGCCATGACTGCTTTGCAATAAATTAAACCAGTTTATCCATGGTGAATTGAGCATTTCTTTATTCTTAAGATAAAATTCTCCAGGACGGTTTAGGGTCATGGTTTCATGGGACATTCCAGTTAATTGGCCTAATACAGTATTTAGTGCTTCTGTTCTACCTCCTAGTTCATTGTATAGTGTTTGGGGTTTTAAAAACTTAAAAGTGACCATGCAAGGTACAAGCATTCTCTGTTCACATGGAGCAAGAGAGGAAAAAGGAGAGTCAGGAATAGGAGAAAGAAATGGTATGTGTGGCTAACTGCATCCATGAACAACTGCCTTCTTTGACACGAGACCAGAAAAATTTGGTGATGCCTGGCTACCATTACTGAATGTTTTGATCAAAAATTCTTTAGAAGAATCCTGATCAAAAGGGAGAAAATGCAGAACAGAATTTCAAATTCTCATGGACTCCAGATTTTCTGGAGCTGTGGAGGCCGGATGAACCCCCAAAACTATTGCGCTGAGATAATCTTTAAACTTTAAACCAAAAGTATTCCTTGAAATCTTCTTAAAACCAAACAAGAGTTTAGCTTAACTAGTAAAAAATGTCTGCCTTGTGCACTGTGCTCTTTTAAGAACTGTCTCTACGGGATCAAATTGACAACGGTAACTCAAAAGAGTAGGTAGAAAACTTAGGGGGCAGTGAGTTTATGTTAACTGCGGAGGAATAATTTTGAAAAGGAGGGTGAAGATGGTTGCACAACTTGAAGAATGTAATCAATGTCACTGACTTGTACATGTAGAAATTGTTCAATCAGTGTATGTACTGCTGGATATATTCTCAAAAACAAATAAAATAAAATAAACAAATTACAAGAAAAAAATTCTCCAGGACACTCTTTTTTGGGGTTTGTTTTTGGTGATTAAATGTCCTTCTTTAAGAAATTATTATGATAGTAAATTATTGTGATATAGATAGTAGATAGTAGATTTATCTCTTTACTTGGCAAAATAAAGTTAGCAAATCTATGTCAGTCCCTAATATGTTATTTAATTTGACTTGGTCATAATGTCCAAACCTTTGGGAATCCTTAATCTAGAGCACACATTCCCAAAGCGCATTCTACGCAATCGGTGCTCCCTGCAAATCAAGAGAGGAGAGGTTTGCTGTCAAACATGCTCACAAGTGCTGGGCTAAGAAATATGAAAAGAGGAGCTTTACCACAGGACTTCTCAGAACAATAAAAAAGATTATGTCAAAAAATAAATAAATGGTAATGTACACTCTGAATCTCCAAAAAGAAGACAGAGTGTATAGCATATCCTCAAATTATTTGGCCAAGGAGCCCTCTTTTGAAGAATCCTCTACAGACTTGGCTTGGGAGGCCCTCACTTAGAAAAACCAGATGCTGTCAAGTTGATTCCTACTCATGGTGATCTCCCACGTGGGTCGGAGTAGAATTGTACTCCACGGGGTTTTCAATGCCTGTTTTTTGGGAAATAAATCACCAGGCCTTTCTCCTGAGGTAACTCTGAGTGGAATCCAACCGACACCCTTTTGGTTAGCAGCCAAGCACATCACCTGTTGGCACCACCACTGACAACCCTATGGAGCACAGTTCTACTCTGACACATACGGGGTTGTCATGAGTCAGAACCGACTCAACAGCAACTAGTGGGAGCTGATCTAGACATTCCCTAAAACCGTCTGCACATACTTGACATATGCCAGTAAATACAAATGTACTTTTATAGAAAGAGGAAACCAACGGGCATAAGAGAATGCTGGGTGAAAACTCAGATATTATGTCATGTCACCCTTGATTACCACCTTAATATTTTCAAAATATTCTTTTCTTAGGTAAATGTACACATCTGTAGAAAACAGCCATTCACTTGTTTATATTTTTCCAAATGATTGGGAAATGCCAAGCCACTGTATGAACGGATTTGAAATTTCATCTTCAGGCTGTCACTGCAGCTGTGTTATTGTTGCCAGAGTGACTATCACGTATCAAGGGGCAGGGGAAGACAGAAGAATAGCTCTTCAGGTATCAAGCATTGAATAAAGCAAGAGGCTTGGAAACATGGGATGGTACAAGATGTTACAAAACTACTGCTCCTGTAAATTGGAGGTACCAAGGTTGATCTGATGACAACGAGTCATGAGACCATTACACAGCTCCTCCCCAAAGGGGAACAATGCATACTTTAAAACTACAGAATAACATTTGGCTTCTAGCTGTAAATTATGCTGATTACATAACAGAATGCAAATAGTTTTATTATTAGCATTTGTTTACGGATGTCTTCTGCTGCATTATGCAGGGAATGGCAAAAGGGGTTCTGATTTCTTCATTCGGAAAGGCTTTATTGAGGCCATATGGGGAAGTGAGGGAGCCATTACACTAACGTTAAATAGAGTGAACAATGGGCAAAGAGTTAAAACCAGCACGACGATTGTTTCTTTAATAAAAATTTTAAGTATTGACAGAAAATGATTTAGGGAAAGTGGAACAACAATTATTTAGGAGGTGAGGGGAATCTACCCTGCTTCTCAAGCACCAATGCTTTTCAAGCTTGGTACAAAAAAACAGTATTCATAGATAATTAGGATAGAATTGAGAGTCTTTTAAGAGAGAAAGCACTGAATGGGAGCATTTTTTTTTTTTTTTTAATATCTACAGGTTTTATGCTGTGGTCTCAAGATACAAGAGGGACTGTGGGTTCTGCAGTCCTTTTAAAAAAAAAAATAGTGGCAGGGAGCTAGAGAAGTGAGGCTGGGTCACAGAATCCAGGAATCAGGAGGTGTGAGTTCAGCCCTTGCTCAGAAAGCAAGTGAGGTCAGGTAACGGGAACATCTATGTTTGTCCCTAGAATTCCCAGGCCAGATAGTTCATTAAAATATAGAAGACAGAAGGGATGCAGATTTCTCCAAGTACATAAACAGATATTTATCACTAGCACCTGAGCACAGTGATCAGCTAGAGGAAATTAAAAAAAAAAAAAAAGCATTCTGAGATCATTTCAAAGAAGAATGCACACAATTTCAGAGAAGGGAATATTATCTCTGGTTGGGATTATTAGGCAACATTGTAGAACTGGAGTACATTTGAAAATACACTCAAAATAACTACAGTGAAATCAGCGAGAGCCGGAACTCGATGGGGCTGCCTTGTTTTTTGGGTCTTGCAAGTCTTTCACCTTTGACAGCGTGCAGTCTTACCACTATTCTATATCACTCATTTTAGTGGGAAATATTTGAGTTTTCCTTCTCGAACATGTTTCCACCTTACACAGGCTCCAGCTTTTGCAGGTTTTAGCGCACATGGCCTGTAGACTGAGAGCTCCAAGTGAGTAGTAGTAATTTTTACTGCAAGTTATAGCCAGATAACCACTACCACCTTTACCACCACCAATGCCACCAACATCACGATCAATACCCACACCACCATCACCATTACCACTACCACTATCTCCATCACCCTCAACACCAAAACAATGGCCATCATCACCACCACCTCCAAGATTTCCACTTCCACTATCACCACCATCGCTACTCTCATTACCATCAACACCACCACCATCAGCATCTGGATCATGTACTGAATGCTTACTGGGGACCTGTCAGTATTCTAAGCCATTTACATCCATTAGCTCTTGAAATGCAAGATTTCTTCAAAATTCCACTTGAAATGCCATTTCCCCCATGAATATGTCCCCAAGCATCCTCCTCTTCTTTTCTCCAGTGATATTTTTCTTCCTTTGTGAACTCCTATTTTACCTTAGGTCTTTAATGGAAAAAATCACCTCCATACTGCAACATGGATATAAGTTACTTATTTACCTACCTGAAGGACAGGTTGTGCCCTATTTCACTTTGTGCCTTTAAAAACACTCAACTCATTATCTTACTAATGAATGTTCAATAAACACCTATTGGTAAATAAATGAAAAAAAGATACTGCCTAAGGATATAATATTTTTAAGACTGATTCTCATGTTTGGAATGTCTTTGGATAAATCTTTCCAAGAGGTTAACTAATTACCTTCATCCATCTATGTCAAACAGTATGTCTTTAAAATTCCCATAAAATAGAAGACAGGTTATATATAAATCTTATGTTAGTTGTGATACCAAAGTGTGGACTGATCATTAATACATTGACAGAAACACAAGCACGTAATAATTGTGTTCTTTTGGGCATTTATACCATAGGGTCTTGATTTAACAAATTCTTATTTATAAACCACACCACTGAAGGCATAAAGAGCAAAGAAGTGTCATCTAGGAAAGAGTTTTGCTGCAGTTGTTGGGTGATTGCTTTGATTGCAACATTCATTACGGCCAAAATACAGAGCAGTGGCAAGATCTAACTAACTCTAAAGCCCATGATTTTAAACACAAAGACAGTATGCTTAGCACTGTAAAAGTACTTTTGCTTGGTAATAATTTACTTGATAAATAATTTACTGTTCTATTTTACAAACAAGGATAATTAAGAACAAGGATTAAATTAATTGCCTAAGAACACTGTGGTAGAGACTAAGTAATCGAATCAATTTCTTCTGCATATGCCCCCACTTTCCTTGCAGTTGGGTATGGCCATGTGACTGAGTACTAGCCAAAGGATGGTGAGCAGAAATCTCCTAGCCTGGCTCATGAAAAAGCTCCCAGGTATGAACTTCCAGGTATTTTCCTTTTCCACTGCACTGACAAGCATGGTGACCATGGGAACCACATATTGAAGTTGAAGAAAACCACAAGGCACTAAAAGCCGGAGTCTCTGAGCCACAACTTGGAAGAAAGTTGATTAGGGACAATTGTTTTGGACTTTGTATGGGTCAAACACAAATGTCTATTATATTGAATCACTAAGACTTAATGGAAGCCCCTGAGTGGCGTAAATGGGTAAGCACTCAACCACTAGCCTAAAGATTGGAGATTTAAACACACCCAGAGGCACCTTTGAAGGCAGCCCTGGCAAACTGATTCCTAAAGATCACAGCCTGGAAAACCCTATTGACCAGTTCTACTCTGCACACATGGGGTCCCCATGAGTTAGAATCGACTCCATGGCAATTAATGATAAGACTTGAGGATTTATCTATTAGAACAGCTTAGGTTACTCCAACAAACATATAAATTGGTATTTTGAAGTGGGATATTACTATAACAAACCAAAAACCAAACCTGTTGCCATCAAGTCAATTCCAATTCATAGCGACTCTATAGGACAGAGTAGAACTGCCCCATAGTATCTAAGGAGCAGCTGGTGGATTCAAACTATCGACCTTTTGGATAGCAGTCAAGCTCTTAACCACTTCGTCACCAGGGCTCCATTGAAGCCATAAATTGGCTTAGTACTCATGCTGTGTGTGGCTAGGAAATGTTTATCAGAGGCTAGAAAGATGGAGATTTGTGTTATTCAGTGACAAAGCATTTGCTAAGTCTGTCAGCTGGAATAACCTGGAAGACTAAGGAAATGCTCAATTAGCCTATAGCTCTAAGGAAGATGGATGGAAAAAGTCAAACTGTTAGTATGTATTTGCTACTATTGGCTGTTGATGGCAAGTTATTATTAGAAAAACACAATCTTAGGCAAGAACTGGCTAGTTCTCAAGCAGAATTAGAAGGGATTAGAGGGATTAAGTGCCTTGTAGGGTTGGAAAATCCAGACTATTTATGTATACCAAGTAGGAAAAGATAAGACTGAAAAAAGTCATTGAGTAAAAGTTATTTCAGTAGAAATAAATGATTCTGCCCTGCAGCAAAGATTAGTTTAAGAATGTTATCTTCCCACTCAAGCCTACTCTTTCACAGGTCCACAAGGTATTGACAATTAAGTTGAGCACACAGCCGAGGAAGCAAAGAAAGCATATTTGACAAGAATCTTAATAAAACCTTGGGGTATGATGACTAGCATGTGAAAGTGGCTGGAACAAAATATATCCAAAGCTTCTATGTTTTTGAAGGCAGAAAAAACGTAAGTCTGAATTTAAAAAAGCACTTGACTGCTTCAACCCTAAAACATCCCCCAAATTTACGGCAGCAAGAAGTGGACAACGAAAGCCAGGCAGCCCCCCAAGGAGGGAATCCTCTACTATGTCCACTTCTGATTTGACCGTAGAGAATGAGAGGCGAAGGAATATACCTAAAAAGCAGAATTAGGATCTGATTAACAAACTTCCCCCACTGCCAAAGTTGGGGCTTTCATAATACCTGCCCAGCAGAGATTTCTAATTCCTCAGCCCAGGAATGCTATATGCCTTCTATTCTCCACTTTTCCAAATGGAAGTTTTCAGTGTGCTTATCCAACGGTGGAGTGGTGTCAGTGAAGAACTGTGGTGATTAGACCATGGACTGTCAGAATAATGAACAAATCATTCCTAGAGGAAAAACCACCAGAGTGTTCCTTTGAACCGAGGATGGAGACTTTGTCATGCTTACTTTGGACATGTCATCAGGAGAGACCAATTGCTAGAACAGGATATCATGTTTGGTAGAGTGTCAGGGAAAACAAGGGAAATCCCCACTGAGATGGACTGACACAGTAGATGCAACAATGGACTCAAACTCACCAACAATCATGAAGATGGCACAGGACCAGGCAACATTTCATTCTGTTACACATAAGGTTGCCATGAGTCGGAGCCAACTTCACAGCAACTAACGACAACAACCCCTTCTCTACTCTAGGACTGAACACTGAGGGTGAGGTGGTGGGTTGGGGGTGGGGTATATAACTTGTCTTTCTGTTCATAGGTAGGCAGGCCACAAGGAGCCATACCTAGATCTGATGGAGGGCTGTACTTCACTAGAGGAATCCTAACACTGGAGTTAAACAATGGCAGAATGGGATCTGGGGTTATCTCTGTGGAGTCAGTGGGTTGTAATTGTGTTCTACATGTGAAAACAACAACAACAGATATTTGGAGGCCAGAAAGTAGACTGTGGAAGAGACTGGTTAGCTGGTCACCGAACTCATTTCTTTTTCCTGGGCATGCAGCTAGCCTAGGTTTCTCAGCCTCCTTTTCAGTTAGTCGTGGTGTGTGACTGAGTTCCAGCCACTGGACACAAGTGGGGTGATATCTGCTGCTTTGCAGACCTGGACAGTAAAATCTGCACATGACCCTCCATGTTCTTTCCCCTTCTAGCTTGATGTAAAGAAACCAGGGACCTTGAAAGCTACCTGCTGACAATAGCAGAGCCACATAATAGAAGAACATTGGATCCATGAATCACTGCTTGGAGGAGTGCTCAGGAATCCCTGCTTTGCAGTTTACATGTACAAGAAATAAATGTCTATTGTGCTAAGACACTAAGATACTATAAGATCTTTGCTGTTACAGCTGATGGCATTACCCTAACACTATGCTTACACCTGTGTTAAGAGACAATTGAAAGCAAAACTATTTCAAGTGTCCAATATGCTACCCTAAATTTCACTGTGCTGATACATTAGGAGGAACAGAGATTAGTCACACTGACTCTAGGACAATTCTTCCCAGCAGGAAAACTGTGAAGAATAACCCATGGCAGCCATATCTCTCCAGGTCACTCTTGGCCTTTTGGTGTTTGCTGTTAATGGAGGTCATTCTTTAGAAAACCTTCAATTAAACCTTGATGAGGCAGAGCCACTAGAATTTAAAGAAGAATCATTTATGCTGAAACCACCAGACTAAGGTTCATTTCCAAAGGGTTTTACTGATTTTCATAAATGTACTTCTAAATATATTTGACATGCATAGGTACGAGGTACTTAATGAACAGCTTTTTCTACCAAATGTTCTTTTCCCCAAGACTCTCTTACCAGCAGCTTGATATATTTAGGCGATTATGGAAAAACTATGTAGACTCACATCTTCACTTTTTTTTCTTCTTCTTCTACCCTCAGAGGTCTTCTTGCCCTATTATAACTCTTCCCTGTTCTATTTAACCAACAGAATATATTAATGCTTCATAGGAACATGTCTCTGCAACTCTCTTTTAAATAAAATGGCCATATTTTTCCAAGTAAGGGTTTGTGTGTGTGTGTATGCACATATATATGTGTTTGTGAATAATTCAATTAAATAGTTCACAGGAAAAAGTTGTTGTTGTTGTTGTTGTTAGGAGCCGTCAAGTCGGTTCCGACTCATAGCGACCCTATGCACAACAGAACGAAACACTGCCCGGTCCTGAGCTGTCCTTATAATCATTGTTATGCTTGAGCTCATTGTTGCAGCCACTGTGTCAATCCACCTCATCGAGAGTCTTCCTCTTTTCCACTGACCCTGTACTCTGCCAAGCATGATGTCCTTCTCCAGGCATTGTGTCCGAAGTACGTAAGATGCAGTCTCGCCATCCTTGCTTCTAAGGAGCATTCTGGCTGTACTTCTTCTAAGACAGATTTGTTCATTCTTTTGGCAGTCCGTGCTGTATTCAATATTCTTCACCAACACCACAATTCGAAGGCGTCAACTCTTCTTCGGTCTTCCTTACTCATTGTCCAGCTTTCACATGCATATGATGTGATTGAAAATACCATGGCTTGGGTGAGGCGCACCTTAGTCTTCAGGGTGACATCTTTGCTCTTCAATACTTTGAAGAGGTCCTTTGCAGCAGATTTACCCAATGCAATGCGTCTTTTGATTTCTTGACTGCTGTATCCATGGCTGTTGATTGTAGATCCAAGTAAAATGAAATCCTTGACAACTTCAATCTTTTCTCTGTTTATCATGATGTTGCTCATTGGTCCAGTTGTGAGGATTTTTGTTTTCTTTATGTTGAGGCATAATCCATACTGAAGGCTGTGGTCTTTGATCTTCATTAGTTGGTGCTTCAAGTCCTCTTCACTTTCAGCAAGCAAGGTTGTGCCATCTGCATAACGCAGGTTGTTAATGAGTCTTCCTCCAATCCTGATGCTCCATTCTTTTTCATATAGCCCAGCTTCTCGGATTATTTGTTCAGCATACAGATTAAATAGGTATGGTGAAAGAATTCAACCCTGATGCACACCTTTCTTGACTTGAAACCAATCAGTATCTCCTTGTTCTGTCTGAACTACTGCCTCTTGATCTATGTAAAGGTTCCTCATGAGCACAATTAAGTGTTCTGGAATTCCCATTCTTCGCAATGCTATCCATAGTTTGTTATGAGCCACACAGTTGAATGCCTTTGCATAGTCAATAAAACACAGGTAAACATCCTTCCGGTATTCTGTGCTTTCAGCCAGGATCCATCTGACATCAACAATGATATCCCTGGTTCCACATCCTCTTCTGAAACCGGCCTGAATTTCTGGCAGTTCCCTGTCGATATACTGCTGCAGCTGTTTTTGAATGATATTCAGCAAAATATTGGTTGTGTGTGATATTAATGATATTGTTCTATAATTTCTACATTTGGTTGGATCACCTTTTTTGAGAATAGGCATAAATATGGATCTCTTCCAGTCAGTTGGCCAGGATGCTGTCTTCCATATTTCTTGGCATAGACGAGTGAGCACTTCCAGCGCTGCATCTGTTTGCTGAAACATCTCAACTGATATTCCATCATGCAAAAATTTATGGAGTCAAAGTTTAAATTGTGAGATGCTCAGAAAATAAAAAAACATTTTTAAGGTACATTTTATCCTGGTTATTACATTTTGAAAGTGAACTAAAAGAAAAAATAATTAGGGAATACAGATATTTTGAAATATTGACAAGGGGCTTATTTATTTCTATTGTACCCATTTTTTAGTTTTATAAATTCCTCTGAGTCAGAAAATACTACTGGAAGGTAAGGCTTATCACAATGATCTTTCACTAAGGTCAAATTAATTCCAGTTCTTTCAAAATTCAAAGTTCAGTGTTACTTTTTTCTCTCTCATAGGCTCATTTCTTACATTTTTGACTTGATATGGTGAGGTTTGGGAAAAAAAAAAAAAAACCTGCAGAAGCTTTTCTGACTTTGCGTCCCTGGGCAGACATTCTCTCTTGTGAATATTTAATTTAAGAATGATCCATAGGTAAGCTGTAGCCTTACCCCCATCTTGAGTTTCAGCCCCATCTGCTGGCATTTTCTGCAGCCAGAGTTCTTCCTGCCTAGAAGCAAGGGTGCCCCCATCCCTTCCATCAAAGCTACAACCTCACATCTCCCACCTTGCTCAGTCCTCTGCTGCAGAGGCCATCTGCAGAAATGAAGCCCTCTCTTCCCTCCCCCCAAGACATCGGACCCCAACCCAAGCCTAGGTTGCATATACAAATTATCGACCACAAACAGGGCAAAGAAGGACTTAAGGTTTAAGTTATCTACTACACTTAGTATTCAGGGGCTCTGTACATTCAGATTCAGGGTTCAAAAGCTTAGGGCTTTAGCCATGAATCAACTTAGTACTACTTTTGGTGAAGGAGAGACGACACTTTTAAAGAATGATGGGTCCTGGTAGACTTGGTACTTCTTGAGGACTGGTTGTAGTTGGTAGTTGCCATTGAGTTGGCTCAGATTCATGGCAACCTGATGTTGATTGAGAACAAAATGTCACCCTGTTCTGCACCATCTTATTACTGGTGCTATGTTTGAGTCCGTTGTTATGGCTATTGTCTCAATACATCTCATTGAGGATTTCCCTCATACTTTATCAAACACATTATGCATTTTTTTAAGTTGTGCTTTAAGTGAAAGTTTACAAATCAAGTCAGTCTCTCATACAAAATCTTATACACACCTTGCTATGTACTCCTAGTTGCTCTCCCCCTAATGAGACAGCACACTCCTTCTCTCCACCCTGTATTCCCATATCCATTCAGCCATCTTCTGCCCCCCTCTGCCTTCTCACCTACCCTCCAGACAGGAGCTGTCAACATAGTCTCATGTGTCTACTTGAGCCAAGAAGCTCACTCCTCACCAGTATCATTTTCTATCTTATAGTCCAGTCCAATTCCTGTCTGAAGAGTTGGCTTTGGGAATGGTTCCAGTCTTGGGCTAACAGAAGGTCTAGGGACCATGACCTCCAGGGTCCTTCTAGTCTCAGTCAGGCCATTAAGTCTGGTCTATTTACGAGAATTTGAGGTCTGCAACCCACTGCTTTCCTGCTCCATCAGGGATTCTCTGTTGTGTTCCCTGTCAGGCCAGTCAAGGTTATAGCCGGGCACCATTCAGTTCCTCTGGTCTCAGGCTGATGCAGTCTCTGATTTATGTGGCCTTTCCTGTCTCTTGGGCTCATAGTTACCTCGTGTCTTTGGTGTTCTTAATTCTCCTCATGTTGTGCATTTCTGTTGATTGATCATTCCTGACGACGTCTACAAAGTAAGTGAGCTGAAATCTCGCCATCCTGACTTCTAAGGAGCTTTCTGGTTGTATTTCTTCTAAGACTGATTGGTTGCTGAGGACCGGGGACATAACTTTTTTGTTGTGTCCCTACCACCTATCGAGTGCCTCAAGCACGGTGGATTGCCTGTAAATGTCGGTGGGATGACTTAGTAAATAAGATGAGAATTCCTTCGCCAAGCATAGAGACTAAGATCCCGCAGTGGACACCTACTATTCCCATATTAATTAAGAAGATGTGAACCTCCTGAATGATGCAGAGACAGAAAATTCCTAGGAAGAAAAGCATGAAGTCTGCAGTTTCTTACAAATGAATCCAGTCATGTGTGGGAGGCCTATCAATATAACCATATATTAAGTGCAATATGTGTTTAGGTTACAAAGGCATTTCATGCTTGCTATAGAAAATTCAGGTAATATTGAAAAGGATTTATGAAGAAGTGAAGACCTCCTGAAAGTCTACCACTCAGGAAAAAACTCCCACCAAGATTTGTGTAAGCATTCTCCCAGATAAATCTTTATGTCTGCGTGTGTTTATGCTTCCTATTATTTATTTTCCACCACCCATCTGTCGGCTTGCCATCCTGGGGTGGCTTGTGTGTTGCTGTGTTGCTGAAGCTATGCCACCAGTATTTCAAATACCAGCAGCATTACTGACAGTGGGCAGGTTTCAGTAGAACTTCCATAATAAGACAGACTAGCAAAAAAGACCTGGCAAACTCCTTCCAAAAATTAGGCAATAAAACTCTAAACCAAAAAAGCTGTTGCCATAGAGTTAGTTCCAACTCAAAGTGACCCAATAGGACAGAGTAGAACTGCCCCACAGAGGTTCCAAGGGGGTATTCTTTATAGAAGCAGACTGCCACATCTTTCTCTCACAGAGTGGCTGGTGGGTTTGAATGGAAGACCTTCTGGTTAGCAGCTGAGTGAGTAACCCCTGCACTGCCAGGGCTCCTGAAAACCCTATAGATCACAACAAAATACTGCCTAACTCGGGGAGACCCTCAGTGACATGGATTGGCACAATAGCCGACGGGTGACTCAGAACTGGTTAATGTTTTGCTCTGGTGTACTTAAGGTTACCATGAGTTGAAGTTGGCAGCCATCTTTTTCTATGTATCTATTTTTATTTCTGTTGTTTCCATATAGTTTATACTTTCTCTTTTGTGATACGAAGGGGATAGCTATCTTTTATGGTGGTCACTTCTAAAACTTTAAGTAGAAATATTTTTAATAAAGTTTTTAATTTATTAAGTTCAGATATAATACAATACTTATGGGGGGGCCCACAGGAACAGTTTACTTATACTTCCTCAATCTCTTATTTATCATAGTATGCTCCATGACTCATGTCCTCTCTTTAGTGAAATTCTTATTAATTTACACTATATGCTATAACACTTGCTTTCTTTCATGTAGCCGTTACCAATAGGTACTTTGAATAATTACATGTTTGAACAATTTTAACACTTATTATTAATCCATTCATTCTACAAAAAAGTTCTTAAAAATTATCTATTTTCGGTTATTACACCTTCTAGTGTATATTCTGAGTCATTGAAATGTTTAGAATCTTTGAATATTTGTTCATGTATTTCTATTTTCTTGTTATGTGAACAACTTGGTTGGTTATAAAATTCTTCACTTACACTATTTTGCCTCACACTTTGTAGATGTTGCTGCATTGCTTTTTGAGATTCACTGTTGTTGAGGAAAAATCTGAATCCAGGCTAGTCTTTTCCCTGATAACACCTTTTGCACGTATGTGTATAGAAATATTTATATGTCTTTACATTTCAAAAACCTACCATTGTTTTGGAAACCCTAGTGGCACAGTGCTTAAGAGCTATGGCTGCTAACCAAAAGGTCGGCAGTTCAAATCGACCAGGTGCTCTTTGGAAAATGGGGCAGTTCTACTCTGTCCTATAGAGTCACTATGATTTGGAATCGACTCAACAGCAACGGGTTTGGTATGCTAGTGAGAACCTTTAGGATTCCAAGCACTTTTAAAATTTATTATATTACTTCTTTTTATTCTTTGCTATCTATCATATTAGAAAGAGAGACCATGAGCTTAACATTGTCCTTCTTTTTCTAGAAGTCTTTGTGAGGTCTCTTAATACCCAGAAGGTTTTATAAATGGGAGGGATATGACTGGGTATATCTGAGGTAGAAAACTTCACTGGAGCCTAAAGATTTTAAGAACAGTTGTTCTTAGGGAGTTGCCCAAAGAGCTGACTACTTCAAGAAGATTCTCTCTCCAACCTTCAGTGCTTGATGGATTCATAGCCTTTCCTTTCCTGAGTCTTCCCATCCAACCTCAACAGTGTCTGCTAATGGACCTTTTGATCAGCTTCATGTCCTATCTACTGTTAAAAAAAAAAAAGAAAGAAACTGAGGCCCAGATTGACAGATTCCTCTGAATACGTAGGAAACTCTACAAAGGTCACTGACCAATGTGGAATGCACCCAAGAACAGATAGACAAGAACAAAGGAGACATGGTAGAGACACAGTGATCACAAAATCATACAAACCTCTTTTTGTGACAAGACATATGTTACCCATAAACTCATTTAAAGTTTATCTTGCGCCAAGTATTTAACTACATCAAAAATAATCCAGTCTTTGCCCTATGTTTCCTAAGAAGATAACTGTAAATAAACTTTTGGGGTTTTCTGAATAACTGAGGTGTCTTTGTTGTGCTAATGAATAGGGCCTGGCCAGGCCACAATGACACTTGGCAGGCTCTGGAATCAAAGGAAGTACAATTCAGTTATGCTAAAGTCAGCCGAACAGTTAATTTTCTACTCTGTATTCCCCCTTTTCCGCTTAAAAGTTCACTGAAATAGCTTGCATGGAGCCTTCTGATTTTCTTTCTGAACAGGAAGGTGTCCTTGTATCCAAACAGATCAACTTCTTGAATAAACCCTATGTGCTTTAACTTCTTTGTCCTTCATTTATTTTTGACACTACAGACAAGGAGCCTAAGGCCTACTGGAGCTTTTTCCAGAAAATAGTTTCTTCCTGACCCTACCTCCATCACACCTTCTGAAAGCAGCCAAAGTCCACAGAGAAACAATACCTTGGGATTCTGGAATGATTATTGCTCAGGATTATGCTACATTGTAAGCTGTGTTATATAGTTTTGTGGAAACCCTGGTGGCATAGTGGTTAAGAGCTATGACTGCCGACCTTTTGGTTCAAATCCATCAGGTGCTCCTTGGAAACTCTATGGGGCAGTTCTACTCTGTTCTATAGGGTCTCTCTGAGTCGGAATCAACTTGATGGCAATGGGTTTTATACAGTTTTGTGGGCTGGCCAGAAAGTGAAATGCTTAATAGGGACATGTATTATAACGAACAGATTGAAAAGATAACTTTTGAAATAAAAATCTATTCATAGTTGGGCACTTATCTGTATTATGTTACTGTTACTGTTTTATAATCTCTTACAAATTGTAAGTCTTTTGAAGGCAGAAATTATCTTACTTAATCCTGTTTTTGCTATTTAAATGCACTTTGTAGAAGACATCATTTCTCTAAAGAGCTGGTGTGACTTTTTATAGTGCTTCATTTTTAATAATAGTTTCTATGTTCCATCTTACTATCTCTGTTCATTTAAAAATTCTGCCATTATAGGGAAGATGCGATAATGTGAAAGCTGTGTAGTTGTTTCCAGGCCCAAAAGTGGAATACCTGGAGAATATTTATATTTTAGTTAATATTTAAAATTCACTGCATGAAGACATTTAAGGGGCTTGTTGTTGTTAGGTGCCATCGAGCTGGTTCTGACCAATTGCAGCCCTATGTACAACAGAACGAAACACAGCCCGGTCCTGGACAATCCTCACAATAGTTGTTATGCTTGAGCCCATTGTTGCAGCCACTGTGTCAATCCATCTTCCTGAGGGTCTTCCTCTCTTTCGCTGACCCTCTACTTTGCCAAGCATGATGCGCTTCTCCAGGGACTGATAGATCCCTCCTGATAACATGTCCAAAGTATGTGAGATGAAGTCTTGCCATCCGCTTATAATGAGCATCCTAGCTATACTTCTTCCAAGGCAGATTTGTTCATTCTTTTGGCAGTCCATGGTATAGTCAATATTCCAACACCATATTTCAAAGGGGTCAATTCTTCTTCGGTCTTATTCACTGTCCAGCTTTCACATGCATATGATGTGATTGAAAACACCATGACTTGGGCCAGGCACACGTAGACTTCAAGGTGACATCTTTGTTTTTCAACACTTTGAAGAGGTCTTTTGCAGCAGATTTGCCCAATGCAATGCATCTTTTGATTTCTTGATTGCTGCTTCCACGTGTGTTGATTGTGAATCCAAGTGAAATCCTTGACAACTTCAATCTTTTCTCCATTTATTTAGGGCTTTAAAAAATAAAGATGTGGAAATAGTTTCCAGAAACAATAATTACTGAGTGAAAAATAAAATGCAATTGGTACTAAGCTCCTTTACGTCTTAACTGACCCCTCAGACTAAGCTAACTCCTTTGGCACCCACAGCATTGTATACCTAATCCTGTTTTAGCACTTGCCACGTTATATTGAAATTACCTGAATATATGCCTTTCTCGCTGTAATGTGATGCATCCACAGGTAGGACTACACTCCACTGGTTTTCATACTCTCGATGCCTAGGTGCTATGTATAAAGCTTAACTTTCTCTTAGAGCGTCCTTCAGATGGTCTGATCTGTGGAGGTAAGACAGATTCTCCAGGCTGTGGAAAATTCCACAACCACAAGCAGTTTTACATCAGAATCCTGCTTTCTTTGCTTACCTGGCCAGGCACCTTTTGCATTAGAATCCCGTTTCCTCTGCTTGGTTTCGTCCCCCATAGCTTTGCATTAGAATCTTGCTTTCTTTGCTTGGAAGTTATATGTAAACCCCATTGTGCCTGGGTAGGATGATTACGAGTGTTGCTGATAGAACTTGTATGAACTCCCTACTTGTAAACCCCTTAAAAGTAACTTTTCCCCTAGTCATTGAGGAGCAGTCTTGGTGGCAGCAGCTCTGACTGACTTCTTTCCTTGTGCAATGAAATAAGGGTGCTTTTCTGCCTTCCCACCTTGGTTTCCCATTTACTGGCCGACAAGAGTCATGCTGAGCAAGAACACAGGGTTTCCACTCCATAACAGAGAAAAGTCTTTGTGCCTCTCCTTGGCCATTAGGTTTTTCTCCTTATAATTCTCCTCCTCCTCTACTAGTGATTTCCTACAAAAGGAACATGCAGTAGCCAGCAGTGTGATGCAATTCACACAAGTTTAATGTTTCTGCTACCCAGTAGATGCCCAAATGAGCTCAGAGGGAAAGGGATGAAGGAAAAGACTAGTTTTCCTCAAATGGCTTGTTCCTCTGGCAGCAGCAAATTTTCCATGGGCCCCAAGTCTGAGAGATCAGCCTCAGATCTGCCTAGTTACAGAAGGCTGCAAGACTTGAGGTCTTCATTTATGATCTTAACTTCCTTTTAGGAAAAGCAAAGGGAGATGTTACAGAGAGAATCCGTCACTTTGACTTTTGCACTGAGGCCACACTTCCTCTATGTTGCTCCCAGCCAATGCCTGAGCACAGTGGGGATTATAAAATGGGCCATTCCTCGGAGACACGGTACTTCCAATCAGTGCTTTTAGCTTGAGAATTTCCCAGTGGCTTTGCTAAACTTTTCCTAGAACTGTACTGAAGACTAAGCTAGTTCCACCCAAGCTTCCTTCTTTCCATCCTTCTTTACTTCCTTCCCTCTCTTTTTGTACTTGGGGTCATGCCAGCATCATGGTCTGACTGTCGCAGCATCCTCTGGCTTTCTCCACATTTCCTCTCACGAGTGTTTCTTGTAATTAATTTCTTGCATGTTCAATGCTATCTTGAAATATCTGAACTAAAGCACGCTTTTATAATAACAGAATTCAAATGATTCCAACATTTAACTCTACCCCTGGTGGCACAGTGGTTAAGAGATCAGCTGCTAACCAAAAGGTCAGCAGTTTGAATTCACCAGCCACTCCTTGGAAACCATATGGGGCAGTTCTACTCTGTCTTTTAGGGCTGCTATGAGTCAGAATTGACTTGACAGCAATGGTTTATTATTGTTATTATACTCTTTGCTCAAGCAGGTAATGCGATACTCAAATGTCATTATTAGTACTTATCGCTTAATCAAAAAGAAACACTTTCATATAAGCAATTAAAATCATTACATTTGAATACCCAAGCCATTACAAACTCACATCTTCTTTGCCAAAAAACTGTTTTCAATTCTCAATGGCCTGGTAATACTCTCTATAAACCATCATGGTGTGTACAGAAGAGGAGGTATTACTAAATTTGGGGGAAATAGTGTAGAAGCCATTCCCTCGACTCAGGAGAAAAGTGTTCCTGTGCTGTCACCATCTTTCTGCTTTACATCAACAGGGCAGGAACAATGAGCCGTAAACTAGGCTTAGCCCACTATATATGTGAGCCTAATGAGGCACAAAGAAGAAATACAAAAATTAAATGTAATACTAACTCTTATACTCTCCAAAGGATTAGAAAGGATTAAAAATAAATTAAAAGAGTAAAGCTGTACCCTTACCTCACACCATATACAGAAATTAACTCAAAATAAATCAAAGGCATAAATGTAATTACTGAAACTATAAAACTCCTAGAAAAAAACAGGGTGGTAAGCCTTCATGATCTTGGGTTTTGCAAGAGATTTTTAGAAATAACACCAAAAACACAAGCAACAAAAGAAAAAAACAGATAAATAGGATTTCATCAAAATTAAAAGCCTTTGCACTTCAAAGGACATCATCACGAAAGTAAAAAAACAACCCACAGAAAGGATAAAAAAATTGTAAATCATGTATCTGATAAAGGACTTATTTTCAGAATATATCAAGATCACTCACAGTTCAGTAATAAAAAGACAAATAATCCAATTTAAAATGGGCAAAGGATCTGAACATACATTTCTCCGAGGAAGATACACAAAGAGCCAATAAGCACACGAAAAAATGCTTACCATCATTAGTCATCAGAGAAATGCAAATCAAAACCACAATGAGATATCACTTCACACCCACAAAAATGATTAGATTCAAAAAGTCAGCTAATAAGACGTGTTGGTGGAGAAACCGAAACGCTCATACACTGCTCATGGGAATGTAAAATGATGCAGGCACTGTGGAAAACAATCTCGAAGTTCCTCAAATGATTAAACATAATGTTACCATGTTGTTGTTGTTAGTTGTCATGGAGTCCATTCCGATTCATGGGGACTCCATACGTACAGAGCAGAAATGCTCCTTAGAGTTTTCACGGCTGTGACCTTTCAGAAACAGATCTCCAGGCTGTCTTCTGAGGCGATTCTAGGTAGGTTTGAACCACCAACCTTTCAGCTAGTAGTTGAGTGTTTAACTGTTTACACCACCCACGGACTCCATAAGATCCAGCAATTCCACTCCTAGGTATATGCTGAAGAGAAACGAACACATATGTCCACACGAAAACGTGTATATGAATGCTTATAGCACCATTATTCTCAGTAGCTAAATTTTGGAAACAACTCAACTGTCCGTTAACAGATGAATCGGTAACTAAATTGCGATATATCCATACAAAGGACTATGATTCAACCATTAAAAGGAATGGCGTATTGATACATGCTACTACGTGGATGAACCCTGAAAACAAAATGCTCGGTGAAAGAAGCCAGTCACAAGCCAAACCCAAATCCACTGCCCTCAAGTCAATTCTGACTCATAGCAACCCTGCAGGACAGAGCAGAAATGCCTTCTAGGGTTTTCAAGTCTATAAATCATTACTGAAGTAGATGGCCATATCTTTCTCTCAGAGTGGTTGGTGGGTTCAATCCGCCGACCTTTCAGTTAGCAGCTGAGCACTTTAACCACTGGGCCACCACAGCTCCTCCGCCAGACACAAAGACCACTTATACGATTCCATTCATGTGAAATGTCCATAACAGGCAAATTATAGAGAGATTGTCACTGAGTGGTGTAAACCGTTAACGTGCTCAGCTGCTAATTGAAAGGTTGGAGGTTCTATTACGCCCAGGGTCAATGTGGAAGAAAGGCCTTGCGGTCTACTTCCAAAAAAATCAGCTATTGAAAACCCTATGGAGCATAGTTGTACTCTATGTGGGCTTGCCATGAACTGAAATCGACTTGACAGCAACTTGTGTTTTGGTGGTGGTTGTTGTTTGTTTTTCCAGAGCCAAAAAGTGTGTATTAGTGGTTGCTTAGGGCTGGAGGAGCCCTGGTAGCACAGTGGCTAAGAGCTCGGCTGCTAACCAAAAGTTCGGCAGTGAATCTACCAGGTGCTCCTTGGAAACCCTACGGGGCGTTGTACTTTGTCCTACAGGGTCGCTATAAGTCGGAGTCGACTCAACAGCAATGGGTTTGGTTTTCGGCTTAGGGCTGAAGGAGATTGGGAGGCTGGCAGGTTACAGCTAAAGGATATAGGGTTTCTTTCTGAAGGTAAGAAAATGTTCTAAAATTAACCGTGGTGATGGTTACACATTTGTGTGAAAATGCTAGAAATGACTGAATTGTAAATGAGTTAATTGTATAGTACGGAATTATCCCTACTTGTCTGTCAGTTTGTTGTGGTGTGGTGGTTTGTGTGTTGCTGTGATGTTGGAAGCTACGCCACCAGTGTTTCTAATACCAGCACAGTCACGCTCAGTTGACAGGTTTCAGTGGAGCTTCCAGACTAAGACAGACTAGGAAGAAGGATCTGGCACTTGACTGTGTGAATCACACCAATTTATGGATAACACTGAGAAGAATGGAATTCCAGAACACTTAATCATGCTCATGCAGAACTTGTATTTAGACCAAGACACAGTCGTTCAAACAAAACAAGGGGATACTACATGGTTTAAAATCAGGAAAGGTATGTGTCAGGGTTGTATCCCTTCGCCATATATATTCAATCTGTATATTGAGCAAATAATCTGAGAAGCTGGACTGTAAGAAGAAGGATGCAGCATCAAGACTGAAGGAAGACTCATTAACAGCCTTTGATATGCAGATAACAACCTTGCTTGCTAAAAGTGAAGAGGACTTGAAGCACTTAGTGATGAAGATTAAAGGCTACAGCCTTCAGTATGGATTCTGCCTTAACATAAAGAAAACGAAAATCCTTAAAACTGGGCCAATAAGCAACATCATGATAAATGGAGAAAATACTGAAGTTGTCAAGGACTTCATTTTGCTTCGATTCCATGGGACTGCGCCCATGGAAGCAGCAGTCGAGAAATGAAATGATGTATTCCATTGGGGAAATCTGCTGCTGCAACAACAACAACAACAAAAAACTGTTGCCGTCGAGCCGATTCTGACTCATAGCGACCCCATAGGACAGAGTAGAACTGCACCGTAGAGTTTCCAAGGAGCGCCTAGTGGATTCAGATTGCCAACTTTTTGGTTAGCTGCTATAGCACTTAACCACTGCACCGCCAGGGTTTCCACTGCTGCAAAAGACCTCTTTAAAGTGTTAAAAAGCAAAGATGTCACTATGAGGCGTAATGTGTGCCTGATTCAAGCCATAATATTTTCAACCGCCTCATATCATGTGAAAGCTGGACAATGAACAAGAAAGACTGAAGAAGAATTGACCCCTTTGAATTATGGTGTTGGAGAATAATATTGAATATACCATGGATGCCAGAAGAACAAACAAATCTGTCTTGGAAGAGGTACTGCCAGAATGCTCCTCAGAAGCAAGGATGGCGAGACTTCGTCTTACTTACTTTGTACATGTTATCAGGAGGGACGATTCCCTGGAGAAGGGTATCATTGTAGGTAAAGTAGAGCATCAGCAAAAAAGAGGAAGACCTTCAACAAGGCAGACTGACACACTGGCTGCAACGAATGGGCTCAAACGTGGCAACGATTATGAGAATGGTGCGGGACCAGACAGTGTTTCGTTCTATTGTACATAGGGTGGCTATGAGTCAGAACCAACTTGAAGGCACCCAACAATGACAACAGCATGTAAATTACATCTCAATAAAACTGTTAAGAAATAAACTCTTAGAGAATTTTATTAAGAACATAATGAACTTGCTTTTTTCATACACCCCTCTTCCTTCTCCGGCACAAACATGGAGAGAGAAGTCCACCACGAAGATACAGCCTTGCAGCCTCTTACCCGCAGGTCGTGGTGTCACTGTGACTATATTATTCTTAATATTATGTGGAGTCATTTTTCTATTCAAACTAACTGGAAGGTATTAAATAATTGTGTTCCAAATTTTTTAATTTGTCAAATAATGCTACATTTTTTTTTTTATAACATCCCAGATGTAGCTACAGAGTTAGCTATTAAACCAATGCCTGGTTTCATTGGGGGGGGGAACCACATCAATATCAAATAATGTTTATCAAGTATCTGAAGATGCAAAACTCTGCACTCGTCACTTAGAAATGTTTAGTAACGTGTACAAAGTTGGGAGGTGGCACGCTTGAGCGGGATGTGTGTACCATTGTTGTTGAGTCAGGAGGCCTGAATTCTGGTGCTCTGTCTCATACACTGTGAGCTCATCACCATAGGTGAGTCGCAGAACCTCTTGGGGCTGCTTCCCCCTCATCAACCAGTTATCAAGTCTGGGACATAGTATTGCTCATATCCCCCTGAGGTAAAACCTGTGGCCTTAAGAGGATTGCATGGGAAAAGCCCTCAGTCTCTGTGGTCTTTTTATCCATTCTTATGCACAAAGACTGGAAAACTGAATTTACTGACTTAAACGTATTTTAGTGTGCTTCTGAAATCCTCAGTTTTGCACCTTTTACAAGGAAATGGACATCACTGACAGTGTCCCATACGCTTGTTTCCAGAGTTCTGAGTTATCTTTATAACTTCTCACTTACTGCATAGAGGGATTAGAAGCAAAGAAAACTTTATTCAGTTGGAAAATTCTTTACCTTTGTAGGACATTTTAAGATAAGTGGACTATCCAATCAGCTCCAATCTCAAAAAATGTTGTGGCTTCTTCCTTTTGTTAATGTCTTAAAATATCCTGCTAAGGTGGGATGCTCAAGAGAAAGGGCTTAACTTTTTCCCCTTTAATCACAACTTATTGCGGACAACTGTTTTAATAGATTACATTGCAATGTTGTAGGAGTTCCAGCTTGACCATAAATAAAAAGCTGATACTTCTGAGCGTTTCGGGCAGTGTTTAGGCACACTCACCAGGAGACAGAGGATTGTCCTGTAACTAGTAGAAAGCAGCTGTACAGCTGACCTTAAACAGCCTAATCATGTCATCCGGAGCCCTGGTGACACAGTGGTTAAGAATTTGGCTGCTAACCAAAAGGTTGGCAGTTTGAATCCACCAGCCGCTCCCTGGAAACCCTATGGGGCAGTTCTACTCTGTCCTATACGGTTGCTATGTGTCAAAATCGACTCGATGGCAATAGGTTCGCTTTTTTATTTTTAAATCATGTCATCCGTTTGTCAGAACAAGATCATTTTTTAACCCTGATTCTCACCATCCTCTGCTTGATTTAAAAGACACCTGCACGTATTTGATTATGTTCCAGGTGTCTAAAAAATGTAGACTGTTTCTTCCTAAAAGAATATGAATTTGGAAGAAGCAGCTATTATTATAAAGCAATAACACTGAAAATACCTCCTAACATATATGCAGATACACAGGGATAAAATGAAGGTTGGCATCATGATTTATACCTTCAAGTGGTTTACCAGAGCTCACTGAATAATTTGACAGAGTTCAGTGGAGCCACGAAAATTGTCTAAGCAAAAAAGACTGTCTGTTCCCTCCTGTTCCTAGACCTCCTTCTTCATTTCTTGGCCACACAAAACAAAATCTCCACTGTTCCCTTGAATATCTATAGTGAGGTTATGCTGCACAGATACCCACTGTCTTAGTTACCTAATGCTGCCATAACAGAAATACCACAAGTGGGTGGCTTTAAGAACAGAAATGGATTTTCTCACAGCTCTGGAGACTAAGAGTTCAAATCAGGGTCTCAGCTGTGTTGGTTCCTTCTGTGAGCCTCTCTCTTAGTTCTGGTGTCTGCCAGCGATCCTTGGTGTTCCTTGGCATCTTTCTTCTCCCTATGTGCGTCTCTGTGTCTATTTTGATCTTTTTTTTAATTCAAAAGTGATTAGGTTTAGAATCCATCCTACACTGCTAAAAACTCATTGATGTAACTAAAGAAAAACCTCCTTTCCAAAAAGATCATATCCAAAGCATCAGGGATTCAACACATATTTTGGGGGAACACAATTTAATCCATAACACCCTCACTATAGGACAAAAGGACACTCCCCATTGTGACCTCGTAGTTGTTGTTGTTAGGTGCTGTCGAGTCAGTTCCGACTCACAGAGACCCTATGCACAACAGAACGAAACACTGCCCTGCCCTGCACCATCCTTACGATCCTTACCTTGTAGAGGTAAGCTTAATTTACTTTACTGAACATTGTCCATACTGACCCTTCGAGCTGGAGACTTTCCCTAAGGTTTCGCCCGTGGAGCAGGAAAGTTATAAAGTTAATTTTGGCAATTGCAAAACAATTTTTTTGTCACTACTTGTCAAGAAAGAATATAGAAAATTCCACTTATAACACAAAGTATCCTTTGGTCACTTGTTAATTCTAGATTGACTATGAATATATTTAAATAACTGTACCTCAGGGGATCTTACCTAGCAAAAAGGTGCCCTCTATTAATCTCCCGACTTTTCTGATGCAAAAATTAGCGATTGAACGTCTCCTCTGTGCTCAGAAATTATCTATGGCCTATACCTGTCATGCAGAAGGTGCTCAATAAACATGTATTTAGTGGATGTGACAGAAATAAAAGAGGGAGGATGAATCCTTGATCTCGCTGTATTTACAGTAAAGCTAGGAAGATAATATATAAAAATAAGAATTCGTAAACTATCCCAGAACAATCTAAAATGCAGCTACCTGTGACCTGGTTATACTGGTTTAGCAAAGGGGGACAGGAGTGTGCAGTAGAACCAGGGGAGTGACAGTGAGGAATAACTTTGACTAAAATATAAAGCTTCTAACAAACAAGTGGCCAAACTCCTGTCAAGCTTCTCCGTCCTCTGTCAGGCCTTTACATGCTGGAGTTTCGCAGGGTTTGTTCCCCATACCTCCTGTCTCCTCCATCGGCATTCTCTCCTTAAAAACCACTTGCCACTGAGTTAATTCAGACTCATGGTGACCCCACGTGTGTCCGAGCAGAACTTTGCTCCATAGTTTTCAGTGGCTGATTTTTCGGAAGTACGCTGCCTGGCCTTTGTACCGAGGCACCTCTAGTTGTACTGAAACCTCCAACACTTCCATTAGCAGCCGAGCACACTAACCATTTGCACCACCTAGGACTACACGTTCTCTCCTTGGGTGACAGTATCCAATTCCATGGAGCACGTACCAATGATTCTCAATATTTTGGACACAAACCTCTCCTCTGAGTGTCTGATTTGAATATTCGACTGCCTACTTGACAGCTCCATCTCAATGTCTGACAGTCCAAATGTATAATGTGTCCAAAAAAGAACTTTTAAATTCTACTGTCCTACCCATGCTTCACCAATACTCCATATATGCATTAAGAAAGCCATCGTTCACCCAGCTGCTCAGACCAAACCCTAAGAGTCATCCCTGATTCTTTATTAACCATATCCAATTCACTGGAAATCCTGTAACTTCTCAACCTCTCCACTGCCCCCACCTTTGTCTTAATCACCATCTTCTTCACTTGACTAAAGGTCACAGTCTCTTAACTGATCTCCCTGCTTCCACTTTTGCGTGCCTACTACCCAACAGGCAGAGTTATCTTTTTAAAAACTTAAATCAGATCACTACACTGCTTAAAACACTCCAGTGGTTTTCCATTACTACTGGAATGAACTCCAAGCTTTCTTACTGTGGTCTATAAGACCCTGCTCGAGTAAACCATGAGCTGTTTATCATGATAGCAATTTGGTGGCTCAAAACATACACTGAAAAAAATATATAAAATAGAATAGACTAAAATAACACATGCGGTAAGGGGAAGTATTGTTTTCTGAAGTTTTTTAGCTTTAAATACTTAGGCTACATTGTGTATTTGGTTGAAATGGAAAATACTCTTCTTAGTATGAATTGTGGTAAAAAAAAAAAAAGCACTTTTGCAAGCCCCTGACCTACACGATCTGGATTATGCCAACCTCTCCAGCCTTTCTTCACATCACCGTCTATCTTGTTGATTGTGCTGCAGCCATGCCAACCTTCATTCTACTCCTCCATCACGCAGGCTCATCCCTGCCTCAGGACATTTGCACATACTATTCCTGCGGCTTGGAATAATTTACCCTCAGATTTTAATGTGGCTGGGTCTTTTTATTATACAGATTTGAATTCAAATATCACCTCCTAAGAGACATCTTGTCTAAAATAGCACCTTCCTTCCTATGCCTCCCCCATAGCTATCCAATAACCATGATTAAGCTGCTTCTTAGTACTGTAGCCATCTCACCTCCTTCATTTACTTATATTGTCTTTGATTGCATTTGTATCTGTATTGTCTGCCTCTGTACACTGGACTGTAAACCTCTGTGAGTTCAGGGACCACGTTTGTCTAGTTTACTGCTATGTCTTCGGTGCAAAGAATAGTGTTTATCATATAATAAACAAATAAACAAAAAATCATTGCCACAGAGTCGATTCTGACTCATAGCAACCCTATAGGATAGAATATAACTGCTCCATGGGGTTTCTAAGAAGCAGCTGGTGGATTCGAACTGTCGATCTTTTGGTTAGCAGCCAAGCTGTGAACCACTACACCACCAGGACTCCCTATCATATAATAGGTGCTTAATAAATATTTGTTGAATGAACAAAGGAAATTTTATGTGGAGAATATGTAGTTGCCCTCTGTGGAGGAACAGTAGGGGAATCTGTGGTCTCTTATTTGCAGAAGATGAAGCACTGGGATTAGTATTCAAAACTCCTCCCTTTGGCTTTGTATTCAGTCCAAGAGGCCATTTATTTCAGCACATTAAACTGTTAATTATGGGTTCTGGCTTCTCCTTTCTTTATCTGGAAAGGATAAATAGTCATTATCAAATAGTCACTTAAAAGGCCGTGATTTCTCTCAGGACAATCATTAAAATAGCACAAACGTGTACATAAATAAAAGTATTATTTAAACTTAGAGCAGACTGACAATAGATCCCTTTCACTTCTTCCCTATCATGTTACTACCTGCTTAGAAAAAGGAAAGTATATTTTCTCCCTTCCTCCCAATTTATTTTCTAGCTCATGCCAACATGCACACCACTGCCACAACCAAAATAATGTTTAGTCTATTTATAGTAATTTATTTCCAAGTCAATGAATTTTTTTCTGGCACTAATTATTGAGTAAGTATTATTTTAGAGGAAACCCTGGTGGTGTAGTGGTTAAGTGCTATGGCTGCTAACCAAAAGGTCAGCAGTTTCGAATCCACCAGGCACTCCTTGGAAAC
This sequence comes from Loxodonta africana, assembly GCF_030014295.1. Lineage (NCBI taxonomy): Eukaryota > Metazoa > Chordata > Mammalia > Proboscidea > Elephantidae > Loxodonta > Loxodonta africana. Next base: position 42,694,137 of record NC_087366.1, read on the forward strand.
TCTACGGGGCAGTTCTACTCTGTCCTAAAGGGTCGCTATGAGTCGGAATCAAGTCTACAGCAGTCGTTTGGTTTTTTATTAGACAGTATGTAAAATTTTGAAGCTATTGTAAAGAATTAGCTAAATTGCTAATTTTATATTACATGTGGAGCCCTGGTGGTGGTAGTGGTTAAGAGCTCAGCTGCTAATTAAAAGCTCAGCGGTTCAAATCCACAAGCTGCTCCTTGGAAACCCTATGGGTCAGTTCTACTCTGTTCTATAGGGTTGCTATGAGTCAGAACCCCCAAACATCTGTCAGCTTGTTGTACTGTGGGGGCTTGTGTCTTGCTGTGATTCTGGAAGCTATGCCACTGGTATTCAAATATCAGCAGGGTCACCCATGGCAGACAGGTTTCAGCTGAGCTTCCAGACTAAGACAGACTAGGAATAAGGACCCAGCATTTTTTTTGTTAGTCTACTTATAAAAAGAATTAACCAGTGAAAACCTTACGAATAGCAGCAGAACATTGTCTGATATAGTGCTGGAAGATCAGCCCCCCAGGTTGGAAGGCACTCAAAAGATGACTGGGACAGAGTGGCCTCCTCAAAGCTGAATTGCTTAACGATGTAGATGGAATCCGGCTTTCGGGACCTTCATTTGCTGATGTGACACGACACAAAATGAGAAGAAATAGCTGCAAACATCCATTAACAATCAAAACCTGGAATGCATGAAGTATGGATCTAGGAAAATTGGAAATTGTCAAAAATGAAATGGAGCACATAAACGTTTATATCCTAGGCATTAGAGAGCTGCAATGGACTGGTATTGGCCATTTTGAATTGGAAAATCATGTGGTCTACTACGCCGAGAATGACAACTTGAAGAGGAATGGTGTCGCATTCATTGTTAAAAAGAACATTTCAAGATCTATTCTGAAGTACAATGCTGTCAGTGATAGGATAATATCCATATGCCTGCAAGAAAGACCAGTTAATACCACTATTATTCAAATATGCATACCAACCACTCAGGCCAAAGACAAAGAAATTGAAGATTTTTACCAACTTCTGCAGTCTGAAATTGATCGAACATGCAATTGGGATGCATTGATAATCACTGTTGATCGGAATGTGAAAGTTGGAAACAAAGAAGAAGGATCGGCAGTCAGAAAATACAGTCTTGGTGATAGAAAGGATGCCAGAAATCACATGAAAGAATTTTATAAGATCAACAACTTCTTCATTGCAAGTACCTTTTTTCACCAACATAAACGGCAACTATACCCGTGGACCTTATCAGATGGAATACACAGGAATCAAATCAACTGCATACGTAGGAATAGAAGGTGGAAAAGGTCAATGTCATCAGTCAGAACGAGGCTAGGAGCTGACTGTGGATTTGACACATTGAACACTAATAACTGAACACCCGATGAGTTGTGGAATGACATCAAGGACACCATACATAAGGAAACCAAGAGGTCATTAAAAAGACAGGAGAGAAAGAAAAGACCAAAATGGATGTCAGAAAAGACTCTGAAACTTGATCTTGAGCGTTGAGTAGCTAAAGCAAAAGGAAAAAAATAAGTAAAACAGCCGAACAGATTTCAAAGGGTGGCTCCAGAAGACAAAGTATTATGATGACATGTGCAAAGACCTGGAGATAGAAAACCAAAAGGGAAGAACACGCTCGGCATTTCACAAGCTGAAAAAACTGAACTAAAAATTCAAGCCTCGGGTTGCAATACTGAGGGATTCTACAGGGAAAATATGAAACAACGCAGGCTGCATCAATAGAAGATAGAAGGAATACACAGAGTCACTATACCAAAAAGAACTGGTTGACATTCAACCATTTCAAGACTTAGCGTATGATCAGGAAATGACGGAACTGAAGGGAGAAGTCCAAGCTGCACTGAAGGCATTGGTGAAAAACAAGGCTCCAGGAATTGACAGAATACCAAACGAGATGGTTCAACAAATGGATGCAGCCCTGGAAGTGCTCACTTGTCTATGCCAAGAAATTTGGAAGGTAGCTACCTGGCCAGCCGACTGGAAGAGATTCATATTTATGCCTATTCCCAAGAAAGATGATCCAACCAAATGTGGAAATTATCGAATAGTATCATTAATATCACATGCAAGCAAAGTTTTACTGAAGATCATTCAAAAGTGGCTGCAGCAATACATCAACAGGGAACTGCCAGGAATTCAAGCTGGATTTAGAAGAGGATGTGGAACCAGGGATATCACTGCTGATGTCAGACAGATTCTGGCTGAAAACAGAGAATACCAGAAAGATGTCTACCTGTGTTTTATCAACTCTGCTAAGGCATTCGATTGTGTGGATTGTAACAAATTATGGATAATATTGCAAAGAATTCTGGAACGCTTAATTGTACTCATGAGGAACCTGTATATGGATCAAGAGGCAGTTGTTCAAACAAAACAAGGGGATACTGCATGGTTTAAACTCAGGAAGAGTGTGCGTCAGGGTTGTATCCTTTCACCATACCTATTCAATGTACATGCTGAGCAAATAATAAGAGAAGCTGGACCACATGAGGAAGAATGGGACATCCAGATCGGACGAGGGCTCATTAACAATCTGCTGGATGCAGATGACACAACCTTGCTTGTTGAAAGTGAAGAGGTCTTGAAGCACTTACTGATGAAGATCAAAGACCACAGCCTTCAGTATGGATTACACCTCAACATAAAAAAGAAAACAAAAATACTCACAACCAGACCAATAAACAATATCATGATAAAGGGAGAAAAGACTGAGGTTGTCAAGGATTTCATTTTACTTGGATTCACAGTCAACGCCCATGGAAGCCGCAGTAAAGAATCAAAAGACGCATTGCCTTGGGCAAATCTGTTGCAAAAGACTTCTTTAAAGTGTTTAAAAGCAAAGATGTCACCTTGAGGACTAATGTGTGCCTGACTCAAGCCATGGCGTTTTCAATCACCTCATATGCATTCAAAAGCTGGAAAATTAAGAAGGAAGACGGAAGAAGAATCGACACCTTTGAATTGTGTTGGTGGAGAATATTGAATACACCACAGACTGCCAAAAGAATGAACAAATTTCTCTTGGAAGAAGTACAACCAGAATGCTCCTTAGAAGGAAGGATGGCAAGACTACTTCTCATATATTTTGGACACGTTATCAGGAGGGATCAGTCCCTGGAGAAGAACATCATGCTTAGTATAGTAGACGGTCAGCGAAAAAGAGGATGACCCTCAACAAGATGGATTGACACAGTGTCTGCAACAACGGGCTCAAGCATAACAACGATTGTGTGGTTGGCGCAGGACCGGGCAGTGTTTCGTTCTGTTGTGCATGGGGTCACTATGAATCAGAACCGACTCGACAGCACCTAACAACAACATGAGTCGGAATCTACTCGAAAGCCATGAGCTTACTTTTTGGTTTATATTACATGTACTGTATGAATATTGTTCTCTCAAAATTTTCATTGAAAGTAAAAGAAGCATAGTTCATTGAAAACAGATAGGAATAGAGAGGTTGGAGGTCAGTTATTTAGTGTTCTGGTCGCAGTTCTAATATTAACTAGCAGAAATGTTTGGAAAAGCTATTTAAATTCCTTGAGACTCAATTTTCTCATCTGTCCAGGAGGGTCAGTCTAGGTAAAAAAATTTCTATATAATAGGGGCCTACTGGTGGTGCAGTGGTTAAATGCTTGGCTGCTAACTGAAAAGTCAGTGGTTTGAACCCACCAGCTGCTCTACGGGAGAAAGATGTGCCAATCTGCTTCTGTGAAGATTACAGCCTTGGAAATTCTTTGGGGCAGTTCTACTCTGTTCTTTAGGATGATTATGAGTCGAAATTGACTCTATGGCAATGGGTATATGCCAAGCACAACTTCAAATTAATCTTCATTTAATCCTCACAAAAAACTTTATGAAGTACGCAGTGTTATTTCCCCTATCTTACATATTAGGGAAAGGTGACAGAGAGAACAAACAGCACAGACACTAAATTTTGAAGATGGTTTCAACCTAGGTAATCTGACTCCGGGACTCACACTCTTTTCACCTTACTCTGTGATCCATGTTCTTATCCATCTCTAAAAGTGAAAATTACAAGTTGAGAATCCTTGGCTCTTATCTTATCTGCATACCTGCATGAGACAGTAAACTACTCAAGTGTAGAGACTATGTCCATCTTTGAATGGCCTGCCACAAACATCTTGGTGCCTCGCATATAGTAGTTTTTCAATATGTGCTTTAAAAATGATCAGAAAGTGAGATGGATTCATGTGACAGTTTGGAGATGAACGAGATGAAATCGAAGGTTCTTTTTAACTCTGAGAGTCGATGGCTCAGGTATTGAAAACTCTTTTTAAAGGAGGTGGCTCTGTCTCCATGATATCACCTCTAACTTAACTCTTCAACCTACCAAAATATGGCTTTCGCTGGATTCATGACATTGAAACAGCTCTTGCCAAAGTCAATAACTACCTTCAAAAGACACTTCTCATCGTGATTTACTCATCTCCTGAGTTGTGGTTGTTGTTAGGTGCCATCAAGTCACTTTCAACTCACAGCGACCCTATGGACAACAGAACAAAATACTGCCTGGTCCTGCGCCATCCTCACAATCGTCATTATGCTTAAGCCCATTGTTGCAGCCTCTGTGACAACCCATCTTGTTGAGGGTCTTCTTCTTTTGCGCTGACTCTTTGCTTTACCAAGCATGATGTCCTTTCCCAGGAACTGGTCCTTCCTGATACCCTTCTTGAGTCTTCCTTATTCATTTTCCAGCTTTCACATACATATGAGGCAACTGAAAACACCTTGGCTTGGATCAGGTGCACCTCAGTCCTTAAAGTGATATCTTTGCTTTTCAACACTTTAAAGAGGTTTTTTGCAGCAGATATGCCTGATGAAATGTGTTCATTGTTTGATTTCTTGACTGCTGTTTCCATGGGTGTTGATTGTGGATCCAAGTAAAATGAAATTCTTCACAACTTCAATCTTTTCTCTGTTTTCATGATGTTGCTCACTGGTCCAGTTGTGAGCCTTTGATATTGCTGACTACCTTCGCTTCCTTAAAGCACTCACCTCCCTTCAACTGGATGGCATAGTGTTCACCTATCTTTTCTCCCATCTGTTGGGGAGCTATGCTGAGCCTCCCCTCCCAAAACCTACACTGTTGGCATCTCCCAGAGTTCTATCATAGGCCTTTCTCTTCTCACTCTACACACCTTCCTTTGAGGATCTTGTTTGCTCTCTTGACTTTACAATATATATATTAATATTTTTAAACTGACACCTCCAACTCAGCTCTCTCTTGTGAGCTTCAGACCTGTTACAAGGGTAAAAAGTGATAGCTAAGAGTACTTAAATATAAATAGTGTGATGTATGTGTGGAGTGGGATAGTTAGTACTTGAATTATCCAAATAAGGACTCTACCCTCTGGATATGTAGTACCTAATCAATGATCCATATGCCAAAGGTGGCTTTATAACCACTTCATATGTTATGATATAACATTAAGCCTCTTCCAGAGGGTTTAATTAGATAGTGATGTTAGAAAAAATTTTGTTTGTGAAATGAGTGATGCTACATGAAAGAGGTATAAAGATCCCTTGGAGTCCCTTAGTGGTGCAAACAGTTAACATGCTCACAGCTGAAAGATTGGTGCTTCAAAGTCACCCAGATGTGTCTTAGAAGAAAGGCCTGGCAATCTACTTCCAAAAAATCAACCATTAAAAATGCTACGGAGCATAGCCTACTCTGACAAACATGGAGTCACCATGAGTTGGAGTCACCATGAGCCAGAGGGCAACTAGTTTTTATACATTGTAGAAATAAATATTCAAATGAATAAATTAAAAAGTGTTGAAGCTGGATTATCAAACAGGCTGACTAGCCTCATATCTAGGACATCAGCATAACAGAACACTAAAAACATGGAGAAAAGATTTAGAAGACTTTGACAGTTGACATAAAAAAGAAACAAATCCATCACCATGAAGAAATTTGGAGCTTTGTAAACTTACTTAACTTATATTATCATTTAATATTGTTTTTATTCTGAATTACAAATGGGATTATACAATATTTTTCCTCTAGTATGAGGAGTCTCTAAAAGTCTTAATCCGTCCCATATAAGTCCCAAATCAGAGACATATATAGGGTGCTACAGGAGGACAGTCAAATCAGCCTGAGGCAGGAGAGGGCAAGAGAGAGGAAAGGAGAAGGCATTTCAGAGGTCTTAAGGGACAAATTAACCAGGCGAAGGCTTGGGAAGCTGGGAGAGGTATGCAATTCCCTTGGTGGAATCCAGTTCATCACCCTGAGTTAGGTCTACCAATACTTCCGTTGGCCTAGTCCATCGTATTTTGTCTCCTTGTTGTCCATTCAAGCTGCCACTCTGAACCCTTGTTCTTTGTCCAATGCTGAATCTGTACCACCTAAAAGTTATATCTTGGAAGACAATGGTGGATTCCTCACCCTGTGTGAGACCTGGGTTCAATTCATGACCAGCACACCTCATGTGCAGCCCACTACCCAAGAGGAGGGGCTTTGGTGTTGCTATGATGACGAGCAGGTTTCAATGGGGCTTCTACTCTGAGACAGACTAGGAAAAAAGGCCTGGTGATCTATTTCCAAAAATCAGCCAACAAAAATCCTATGAATCTTAGTTTCCTAATGCCGTCATAACAGAAATACCACATATAGGTGGTTTTAAAGAACAGAAATTTATGTTCTCACAGTTTAGAAGCCTAGGACTCTGAATTCAGGATGCTGGCTCTAGAGGAAGGCTCTATGTCAGCCCAGGGGGAAAATTCTTGTGTCACCCTTTCTAGCACCAGCACTCCTCAGTTCCTTGACAACCTCCACCTGGCATCTATCTTCCCCATTTATGCTTGTCTCTGTGTCAGTGTTGCTCTTTTTATGTCAGAAGCAGGGAATTGAACTCATTCTCTGCTGAGAATTTGTACTTCCATCTCAGATACACTGAATCAGGATCTACATTTTAACAAGATCCCAAGGTGATTCTTATGTATAACTTCCTGGGAATTTATTAGAAACGTAATTTCTCAGCAGAACCAGAACTAACTGGTTCAAAGCCCTGATCAGAAGTGAATTAGTTTAAGACACACCCTATACTGATATGGCCTCATTAACATAACAAAGACAACCCTATTACCAAATGGGATTATATCCTCAGGGATAGGGGTTAGGATTTACAACACATATTTTTACAGGACACATTCAACCCATAACAGGATCACAATGGTCCAATCCACAACCGATCATGAGAATGACACAAGACCAGGCAGCCCTTTTTTCTGTTGTGCATGGGGTCAGCACAAGTCAGGTGCTAACTCCAACACAACTAACAACAGTAACAATAGGTATGCCCAGTGTTTTTGATTGAATTGTGTCCCCCCAAAATGTGTGTCAACTTGCTAGGCCATGATTCCCAATGTTGTGCTGTTGTCCTCCATTTTGTGATCTGATGTGATTATCTATGTGTTGGAAATCCTATTATCTATGATGTTAATGAGGCAGGATTCAATCTACAGGATCAGGTTGTATATTGTGTCAGTCTCTGTTACGGATTGAATTATGTCCCCCCAAAAATGTGTTTATCAATTGGGCTGGGCCATGATTCCTGGTATTGGGTGACTTTCCTCCTCTATGTTATAAATCCTGCCTCTATGATGTTAATGAGGGAGGATGGGCCGCAGTTGTGTTAGTGATGCAGGACTCAACCTACAGGATTAGACTATGTCTTGAGGCAATCTCTTGAGATATAAAACACAGAAGCAAGCAGAGAGCCAGGGGGACATCATACCACCAAGAAAGCAGCCCTGGGAGCAGAGCATGTCCTTTGGACATGGGGTCCCTGTGCCTGAAAAACTCCTCAACCAGGGGAAGGCTGGAGGACAAGGACCTTCCTCCAGAGCCGACAGAGAGAGAAAGCCTTCCCCTGGAGCCGATGCCCTGAATTTGGACTTGTAACCCACTAGACTGTGAGAAAGCAAATTTCACTTTGTTAAAGCCATCCACTTGTGGTATTTCTGTTATAGCAGCACTAGATAACTAAGACACACATTCTCAAGTTAATTTGATTAAAACCATGGTAACAGTGACTCCTATCACCAAATACTCTGGCCACTTCCTTCTGAAGATCACCTTTTGAATTTATTCAAGTTAGGTTGACGATAAGCTGGACTGTCATCAGGCAGACACGGAAAATCTATTTGCTTGGAATCTTTGTATCTTTTGTTTTGTTTTTTTCTGTTCTTGACAATCTTTTATTTTTCCTCATGACATCCACATACATACTGCCAATCAGTAATTCTCATGCTTCTCTCTCTGAGTCTTTGTAACTTTTTTGCTGTCACCTGATTTGTTCCCTTAATCCTCTTTTCATGTCTTTTTTCCTCTATTTTATTTTTGCTCCATTTCTTAAAGCAACCCTTGCATTTCAGTATTTTAAACTTATCTCTTATTGATAATGGTTTATCTTTCTCTTTCAAATAGGCTTTAAATAATAATCTTTACTTAGGGGTATTTCTGTTTTTTTTTTTTCTTTTTCTTGAAAGCTAGCATCCTTTTCTTGCCTTTAACAGTGCTTCTCAATTGATAACTTACTAAATTCTATTCAGAAACAATTTATTAATTCTCATTTGGACCGTTATGCTATCAGGATCTCTGAATTCAAAGTTGGAAACCTCATACATGCAAGTTCAGTTATGCCTGCTGTATATACCAAACTCTGTTTCTTTTAGTGAATATGTTTTGTTTTGAACTTAGATATTGGAGGGATCGAGGAGTACGTATGTGTAAAACAAAACTACAGGAAAGAAAAGATCATTTGGAATTTTATTTTTTATGAAAAAGAAGTAATTACATCTGTGTATAACCCAAGCACTAGATGAATAAGACAATCTCTTTTGAGATATAAAAGAGAAAAGCGAGCAGAGAGGAGAGGGACCTCGTACCATCAAGGAAGAAGTGCTGGGAGTGACACATATTCTTTGGACCCAGGGTCCCTGCTCTGAGAAGCTCCTAGACCAGGCGAAGATTGATGACAAGGACCTTTCCCCAGAACTGACAGAGAGAAAGCCTTGCCGGGGAGCTGATGCCCTAAATTTGGATTTCTAGGGTCCTGGACTGTGAAAGAATAAATTTCTGTTTGTTAAAGCCATCCATTTCTCTTAAAGCAGCACTAGATAACTAAGACACCTGGTTCCAAGCTCCATGCTTGGGTATAACCCAACCTTCAAGAAACACAGCCCATTTGTTCCATTTCAGTAAGGCTAGTTTGTTACAGTTTCTAGTTTTTGCTTTTCCTTCAATGATCACCTGTACTTTTCTTAGTCATTAACAATGTTCGCTTACATCACCATCTTGCAAAACCTTATTCAAAATTTATCTTCTACAGGAAGTCTTTCTCAAAAGACAGAAGCATGCATGTAAATGGTCTCCTTCTGGTAAATTTCCATCAATGCATATTGTTTAGAGGTGCATATTTACAGCTATAAAAAAGAAAAAAAAAGTTGCCATTGAGTCAATAGTGACTCACAGCGACCCTATAGGACAGAATAGAAATGCCCCATGAAGTTTCCAAAGAGCGCCGGGTAGATTTGAACTGCTGACCTTTTGGTTAGCAGTTGTAGCTCTTAACCACTACACCATCAGGGTTTCCCTGACAACCATATATCCAAAGAATATAAATATCTGAATGGCTAATCATAGCTAACGTCACTTAACCAAAACTAGCCCTGGCAACGCAACTGGTAAGTGCTCAGCTGCTAAGCAAACGGTTTATAGTTGGGACCCACACAGAGGCCCTGCAGGAGAAAAATTTGGTGACCTATTCCTGTAAAGATGGCAGCCTAGAAAACCCTATGAAGTAGTACTACTCTGTCACATGGCGTCGCTCTGAGTTGAACAGACTCAGCGGCACACAACAACAAACTTCTTAGTTGAATGAATCCCATCTCTCATTGTCTCACACTGTGCTGTCATCATCTTAAATGCCAAGCATAACAACGTCCAAAATCCCTGGGCGATGCAAACAGTTAAGTGCTTGGCCAGTAACCCAAGGTTGGGGGTTCGATCTACCCAGAGGCAACTCGGAAGAAAGGTCTGGTGATTTATTTCCCCAAAATCAGCCACTGGAAACTCTATGGTGGCAACTGTTCTATAACAACATCAACACTGTATAGTCACAAAGGGTCCTTGATGCCTCACCTAGCTTTTATTTAGCTTTATTTCCTCAAAATTTCTCTCCATTAGATTACTGGTGAAAATTTGATCAGAGTTAGGTAGGAGAGCTGCAAATTACTTAAATCTCTTGATGAAATTTAATAGTTTTGAAAATTAGAGCATTTCATGTGGGAGCAATATCAAAATAGATGACCTAAAACTAAAATTGTTTTCCCGAGAATCTGCACTTACCCAGTTGTCTCCCGAGGCTGCTAATATTTTTTCAACTCTTTCTGAAGAGAAAAATAAGCAAACACAGTTCATTTTTCCTTGGTAGCTCTTTGGCTTCCTATAAAAACTAAGGTACTATTTCAGTGTGTGTTCCTTAGAACACTGATCCTGTGAGATCCTCTAGAAAAAGACTTCTTTGGTGAAATGACTTTGGGAAACGCTACATACTGTCACCCCAATCTGGAGATATGCAATGGACACTAGCATGTTAAAGACACTATAGCACTGGAGTCAAGAGTTCAGTTTCACGTTATTAAACTCCTCAGATCCCAAGTGTATTTGAGCACAGAACATGTCTCTCCCCACTCCGCCATTATCCTATCAACACCATACCATGCAACATCAGATTGGGAAATACTCTATCTTCCCCTCCATTCAATTCATGCTTTCAGAGATATTAGTATCGTGTGGCCCAGGGCATTTATATGGACGTCATTGAGTGATGCAAAGTAGCAAATATCTTTTTTTTTTAATGTTTGTTGTGTTTGGTTGCAATAAACAAGTATAAATAAAACGGTTCTTTAACATTAGTTCTTTACTTGTATAAACCTAGTATTAGTTCAAAGCAGCTTGTCATATCACAGGGTTTGTGTATTGCCGTGAAGCTGAAGCTATGCCGCCAGTATTTCAAACACCAGCAGGGTCACCCGTGGGGGACAGGTTTCAGCAGAGCTTCTAGACTAAGACAGACTAGGAAAAAACGCCAGGGGATCTCCTTCTGGAAATTAGCCAGTGAAAACCCTATGGATCACAACACACTATAGCCTGATGTAGTGCTGGAAGATAAGCCCCCTAGATTGGAAGATGCTCAAAATACGCAGCGGCCACAACAATGGACTAGAGGGAACCAACTATCGGAAAGATGATACAGGACCGGGAAACATTTTATTCTCTTGTATACGAGGTTGCCGTGATTCACAGTCAACTCGATGGCAATTAACAACAACAACAACGTGAGTTACTTCAGCTTTTATAACTGGAGCAGCTACTACTGGGATGCAAAAAAGCAAAAATAAGAACAGACATTTTAAGGCATGGAAACATTAGCATTGAACCATAATGCTGCAACCTCAGCAGACATTCCATTGCTGGGTTATGGAGGAACACAAAGTGTGGGTTCGATTACCACACACAATCACTTAATATTCTACTCTAAAAAAGGCAGCGAGAGTCTTGTTTTGGGTTTGGATTAGGGCCCTACCAACTGCCAGGAGAACGGCAGGCTTCCACACAGAGATTCAAAGCCGAATTACAGCTTCTCAGCTTGTGAATCCCAGGAGGCAGGTGATTGAGTCAATAGGCTCCAAAGTGGCTATTTAAAACACAGAGCTTGTCCTCATTAAAGGTGCAGGATTTATTTACTTATTTGGAAGTCATTTAAAATTTTCCGCTTTTGTCTGCCGTTCTTTTACATTGGATCCCATCTTGTTTCCAGAAGCTGCTTTGAAGTAACTAATGGGTAGAGAATTGAGAGGATTTCAACATTAGTCTTTCACTGAGTTACAGTAAAGCTGGTTAGTCTTATTGTAAGCTATTAAAAACTATTCAATATATGTTTCAATTTATGTATATGTATGTGTGTGTGTATACACTCAGATGTTGAACCACGATACCGTTTAATTTCCCTAACCATGTCCTAACACTTATCACTCCAACTAAATTTAATGTCCTTTTGCACTGGAACCATACGTTGTATCTGTTGCTATTTTTCAACACTGAGCAATTCCTTGCAATTATAATATTCATTCATTTATTCATACATTCATTCATTCATCCATCCTGTTAGAAATATTATTGAGTCTATATGTTCCAGGCACAGCTTTGGTCTTTATAATAAATGAAGTCTAACCTTTGTTTTTACCTGTATTGAAGCATCATGAAGACCTTGTCAAAACACCAAGGCAAATGGTACTTGAGGGACATCAGATAAGGGACAGGCTGTGCATTTTCTGGTCAGTGCTCCTCACAAGACATCGTATCAGAATCACTTGAAATACTTATTTAAAATGCAGATTCATAGGTCCACGTCAGAATACCAGAAGATCAAGACCCAGGAATCTGCATTTTTGATCAATCCTCCAGGTGTTGCTGGGGCACCTACAATGCCATAGGATTGCCACGGATGAGAGAGGAGAAAAAGTGGCCTAGTGAATGAACTCTGGACACGTCTCCCTTCAGTGAGAGCCCTTCCACCTTTAACTCATTTATTAAGGTTCCTATATGATGTCTTCAGGAAAAAAATGGGTCCCAGTGCTCGAACTTCTTTGAAAAATCACTCCTTTCAAGTGTAACATTAGTAGAAAGACACATAAATAAGGCTCTTTACCTTAACTGGTCATTATATCTTAAATGTGGTATAATGAAGAAAGCATGGATTTTAGAATCAGCTAGATATACCTCCACCACTTATTGTGTAAGCTTGACAAGCTAATTGACCTCTGTGGGCCCTGTTTTCCTCATCTATAAAATGGGAACAATAAGGGTGGATAATAATAACACAGTTGCTCAGGTTAAAAGAATTATAAATAAAGTATCTAGCAGAGCACTTGCTTATAGCGTGTGTTCCACACATTTTAGCCCTCACCTTGCTCCAATTTGACCAGCTTTTATAAATGACTTCAGTTAAAAAGCAGCCATATAAAACTCTTTTGTGTGTTTCCTGAAATATTGTTTTTGAAAATGTGAGCCTTTCTGTTGTAAGAATAACCAAATGGTGAATTTACTTTAGAATTGGGTGCCACGATCAAGTTCATTTCTCCGTTAAAACATGATTCCATTTTATATCAATGAGAATTATTTAAACAACCATATTTCCTTTCAGTTTAAATTACCACAAAGTTTGGGTGCCAAATTAATACTTAATAACAGAAAATAGTTCACATTCTGTTCAGTTTTTTTTAATATTTTAAAGGATCGAGTCATTCATTTATTCATTCAGTAAATGGAAATCTAGGCTTGGCACAGACCATTACTGCAAGACTCCCGAGATGTTAGGGACCACTGAACTGCTTGTTCCTTAGCTCACTGTGGGAGGAAAAGAAATAGAATCTCCATACTAACTTGTTTGTGAAGGAGCCTCTGGGACCACTAACACAAATAATTAATTTGTGGGTAGAGAAAAAAGAAAAGCGGGGCCTCCCAAGACTAAAATACAGTGGGTCCTACTTTGCGTGATTTTACATTAGGAAACTTGGGTTTTCCAAAGGGCGTAACTGCTAATAAGATGTGTGAAGTTGCCAGCTGTGTGTTGTTAAGTAAGCCTCAACCTTCCCATTTCTGGTGAAATTCGCGATAGCTAGATGAAACCGAAGGAATGGTCTCTACTATGTGTCAGCATTTGATTTAGTTGTGCCCTCCTTCCTATTTCTGGTACAGCCTTCCTGGCGCTGTGTTGTGAAGGTCATTGTGTATCTTTCACTCTCTGCTAGACTGGTGGCCCCTTAGGGATAAGGATTGTGCTTCATTACTCTCTGTGTTTCATGATTTGGGCACATAGCACTGTGCTTGGCACTTAGTAGACATTCAATAATTTTTTTTTTTTTTTTTTTTAAGGTAGGGAGAATGTGAGGACCACTGAGAACTATTGTCTTAGTTATCTAGTACTGCTATAACAGAAATACCACAAGTGGGTGGCTTTTACGAAGAGAAGTTTATTCTCTCATGGTCTAGTAGGCTAGAAGTCCAGATTCAGGACATTGACTCCAGGGGAAAGCTATCTCTCTCTATTAGCTCTGAGGGAAGGTCCTTCTCATCAATCTTCCCTTGGTCTGGGAGCTTCTCCAAGGAGGAACCTCAAGTCCAAAGGACTCATTCTGTTCCCAGTGCTGCTTTCTTGGTGGTATGAGGTCCCCATGTTTCTCTGTTTGCTTCTCTCTTTTATATCTCAAAAGAGATTGGTTTAAGACACTACTTAATCTTATAGATCTCATCAATATAACTACCACTGACTAGATGGCAACAGGTTTGGTTTTTTTTTTAATCCATCTCATTACATGGCAGTGATGGGATTTACAACACATAAGGAAATCACATCAGGTGACAAAATGGTAGACAACTATACAATACTGGGAATCATGACCTAGCCAAGTTGACAGATATTTTTGAGGGACAATTTAATCCATGACAACTATCTTTCCAGGGCTTTGAGCACCTTTATACCTGTTTAGTGAACAGACACCTCCTGAGAAATGAGACCTTTTCTAAGAACAAAATTTACAAATAGTTTAATAATTACAGAGATAATTATATTCAGAACAATAACATTTCCTGTTTTCTACAGCTAGATTCTGGCCTAATGGTGTAGGTGCATAGGTAATCGCTCCTACTGAAATAATTTGGGCAGAGAGTAAAACTGATGGGCCAAGTAAGAGAAGATGGAATCATATAAGTAAAGGCCAACGCTTAAGATTTTTTTTTAAAAAAAAAACGAACAATATAAAATGGGGTAGATGTGACAGCAACTCGTGTAGGACAAAAGCGGGTTTGCCGCCGTTGAACAAAAGCTCTATAGCAGCCAATAGTGGGATGAAGCTAATAAATGAAGCTAACACAGTCTTCAGCTTCATTAATTCAGTGAGTAGGTTAACATTTTTATCAGAGAAGGTGAAATTTACTCTGGGCTTTTGTGGTCCTCTCTCTCTATATACACATACAATTCAAATATTATTTGTAAATCTAATGATCATTTTTTAAAAAGCCTTATTGTACTAAATAACAGAAGTGAAGGAAAGCCAAACGCTGTGGATTTCCTTTAGCTTTTCTCCTTATTTTGCTCAATAACTAAGACCATAGCTAAAACACTATAAGAATTGACCATAGGTCAGGCACTATGGTTTTCTATTACATGCACTCCCTCATTTAGTACTTACAACTACCACTATTACCCTAATTCAACACTTACTACAACTACTACTACTACTTCCAACTCCTACTATTGAGGAAATAGAAGTGCAATAGAGTTAGGTGACTTGTTCAAGGTTACGAAATTCATAAACGGAACAGCTGAGTTTTAAGCCAGGCAGTGTGGCTTCAGAGCCTGCACTCTCAATCACTGTCATATGGCCTTTCCTCCAAAAGGAGCTGTAAATGGAAAAAGGAGGAAAGCAATAGACTTTAAAGTATTGGCCCCACTGCCGTTGAGTTGGTTCCAACTTATAGTGACCCTGTAGGACAGAGTAGAACTGTTCCAAAGGGTATTCAAAGCTGCAATCTCTACGGAAGCAGACTGCCACATCCTTCTCCCATGGAGTAGCTAGTGGGTTCAAACTGCCGACCTTTTGGTTAGCAGCTGAGCACTTAACCACTCTGCTTCCAACACAACAACAAAAATCCATTGTCATAAAGCCAATTCTGACTCACAGTGACCGTATAGGACAGCATAGAACTATCCCATAGGGTTTCCGGCACTGTAATCTTTTTTTTTTCTTTTATTAACTTTTATTGAGCTTCAAGTGAACGTTTACAAATCAAGTCAAACTGTCACATATAAGTTTATATACACCTTACTCCGTACTCCCACTTGCTCTCCCCCTAATGAGTCAGCCCTTCCAGTCTCTCCTGACAGTTTTGCCAGCTTCCAACTCTCTCTATCCTCCCATCCCCCCTCCAGACAGGAGATGCCAACACAGTCTCAAGTGTCCACCTGATGCAAGTAGCTCACTCTTCATCAGCATCTCTCTCCAACCCATTGTCCAGTCCCTTCCATGTCTGATAAGTTGTATTTGGGAATGGTTCCTGTCCTGGGCCAGCAGAAGGTTTGGGGACATGACCACCGGGATTCCTCTAGTTTCAGTCAGACCATTAAGTCTGGTCTTTTTGTGAGAATTTGGGGTCTGCATCCCACTGATCTCCTGCTCCCTCAGGGGTTCTCTGTTGTGCTCCCAGTCAGGGCAGTCATCGGTCGTGGCCAGGCACCAACTAGTTCTTCTGGTCTCAGGATGATGTAGGTCTCCAGTTCATGTGGCCCTTTCTGTCTCTTGGGCTCTTAGTTATCATGTGACCTCGGTGTTCTTCATTCTCCTTTGATCCAGGTGGGTTGAGACCAATTGATGCATCTTAGATGGCCGCCTGTTAGCATTTAAGACCCCAGACGCCACATTTCAAAGTGGGATGCAGAATGTTTTCATAATAGAATTATTTTGCCAATTGACTTAGAAGTCCCCTTAAACCATGGTCCCCAAACCCCCGCCCTTGCTCCGCTGACCTTTGAAGCATTCAGTTTATCCCGGTAACTTCTTTGCTTTTGGTCCAGTCCAGTTGAGCTGACCTTCCATGTATTGAGTATTGTCCTTCCCTTCACCTAAAGTAGTTCTTATCTACTAACTAATCAGTAAAAAACCCTCTCCCACCCTCCCTCCCTCCCCTCCTCGTAACCACAAAAGTACGTGTTCTTCTCAGTTTATACTATTTCTCAAGATCTTATAATAGTGGTCTTATACAATATTTGTCCTTTTGCCTCTGACTAATTTTGCTCAGCATAACGCCTTCCAGGTTCCTCCATGTTATGAAATGTTTCACAGATTCGTCACTGTTCTTTATCGATGCGTAGTATTCCATTGTGTGAATACACCACAATTTATTTAACCATTCATCCGTTGATGGACACCTTGGTTGCTTCCAGCTTTTTGCTATTGTAAACAGAGCTGCAATAAACATGGGTGTGCATATATCTGTTTGTGTGAAGGCTCTTGTATCTCTAGGGTATATTCCCAGGAGTGGGATTTCTGGGTTGTATGGTAGTTCTATTTCTGACTGTTTAAGATAACGCCAGATAGATTTCCAAAGTGGTTGTAACCATTTTACATTCCCACCAGCAGTGTATAAGAGTTCCAATCTCTCCGCAGCCTCTCCAACATTTATTATTTTGTGTTTTTTGGATTAATGCCAGCCTTGTTGGAGTGAGATGGAATCTCATTGTAGTTTCAATTTGCATTTCTCTAATGGCTAATGATCGAGAGCATTTTCTCATGTATCTGTTAGCTGCCTGAATATCTTCTTTAGTGAAGTGTGTGTTCATATCATTTCCCCACTTCTTGATTGGGTTGTTTGTCTTTTTGTGGTTGAGTTTTGACAGAATCATATAGATTTTAGAGATCAGGCGCTGGTCGGAGATGTCATAGCTGAAAATTCTTTCCCAGTCTGTAGGTGGTCTTTTTACTCTTTTGGTGAAGTCTTTGGATGAGCATAGGTGTTTCATTTTCAGGAGCTCCCAGTTATCGGGTTTCTCTTCATCATTTTTGGTAATGTTTTGTATTCTGTTTATGCCTTGTATTAGGGCTCCTAACATTGTCCCTATTTTTTCTTCCATGATCTTTATCATTTTAGTCTTTATGTTTAGGTCTTTGATCCACTTGGAGTCAGTTTTTGTGCATGCTGTGAGGTATGGGTCCTGTTTCATTTTTTTGCAAATGGATATCCAGTTATGCCAGCACCATTTGTTAAAAAGACTATCTTTTCCCCAATTAACTGACACTGGGCCTTTGTCAGATATCAGCTGCTCATATGTGGATGGATTTATATCTGGGTTCTCAATTCTGTTCCATTGGTCTATGTGCCTGTTGTTGTACCAGTACCAGGCTGTTTTGACTACTGTAGCTGTATAATAGGTTCTGAAATCAGGTAGAGTGAGGCCTCCCACTTTCTTCTTCTTTTTCAGTAATGCTTTGCTTATCCGAGGCTTCTTTCCCTTACATATGAAGTTGGTGATTTGTTTCTCTATCACATTAAAAAATGACGTTGGAATTTGGATCGGAAGTGCATTGTATGTATAGATGGCTTTTGGTAGAATAGACATTTTTACTATGTTAAGTCTTCCTATCCATAAGCAAGGTATGTTTTTCCAGTTAAGTAGGTCCTTTTTAGTTTCTTGCAGTAGTACTTTGTAGTTTTCTTCGTATAGGTCTTCTACATCTTTAGTAAGATTTATTGCTAAGTATTTTATCTTCTTGGTGGCTACTGTGAATGGTATTGATTTGGTTATTTCCTCTTGGATGTTCTTTTTGTTGATGTAGAGGAGGAATCCAAGTGATTTTTGTATGTTTATCTTATAACCTGAGACTCTGCCAAACTCTTCTATTAGTTTCAGTGGTTTTCTGGAGGATTCCTTAGGGTTTTCTGTGTATAAGATCATGTCATCTGCAAATAGAGATAATTTTACTTCCTCCTTGCCAATCCAGATGCCCTTTATTTCTTTGTCTAGCCGAATTGCTCTGGCTAGGACCTCTAGCACAATGTTGAATAAGAGCGGTGATAAAGGGCTTCCTTGTCTGGTTCCCGTTCTCAAGGGAAATGCTTTCAGGCTCTCTCCATTTAGAGTGATGTTGGCTGTTGGCTTTGTATAGATGCCGTTTATTATGTTGAGGAATTTTCCTTCAATTCCTATTTTGGTGAGAGTTTTTATCATAAATGGGTGTTGGACTTTGTCAAATGCCTTTTCTGCATCAATTGATAAGATCATGTGGTTTTTGTCTTTTGTTTTATTTATATGGTGGATTACATTAATGGTTTTTCTAATATTAAACCAGCCTTGCATACCTGGTATAAATCCCACTTGGTCATGGTGCATTAATTTTTTGATATGATGTTGAATTGTATTGGCTAGAATTTTGTTGAGGATTTTTGCATCTACGTTCATGAGGGATATAGGTCTGTTATTTTCTTTTTTTGTGATGTCTTTACCTGGTTTTGGTATCAGGGAAATGGTGGCTTCATAGAATGAGTTAGGTAATATTCCGTCATTTTCTGTGCTTTGAAATACCTTTAGTAGTAGTGCTGTTAACTCTTCTCTGAAAGTTTGGTAGAACTCTGCAGTAAAGCCATTCGGGCCAGGGCTTTTTTTTTTGTTGGGAGTTTTTTGATTACCGTTTCAATCTCTTTTTTTGTTATAGGTCTATTTAGTTGTTCTACTTCTGATTGTTTTAGTTTAGGTAGGTAGTGATTTTCCAGGAATTCATCCATTTCTTCTAGGTTTGCAAATTTGTTAGAGTACAATTTTGCATAATAATCTGATATGATTCTTTTAATTTCAGTTGGGTCTGTTGTGATGTGGCCCATCTCGTTTCTTATTCAGGTTATTTGTTTCCTTTCCTGTATTTCTTTAGTCAGTCTGGCCAATGGTTTATCAATTTGGTTAATTTTTTCAAAGAAGCAGCTTTTGGCTTTGTTAATTCTTTCAATTGTTTTTCTGTTCTCTAATTCATTTAGTTCAGCTCTAATTTTTATTATTTGTTTTCTTCTGGTGCCTGATGGATTCTTTTGTTGCTCACTTTCTATTTGTTCAAGTTGTAGAGACAGTTCTCTGATTTTGGCTCTTTCTTCTTTTTGTATGTGTGCATTTATCGATATAAATTGGCCTCTGAGCTCCGCTTTTGCTGTGTCCCAGAGATTTTGATAGGAAGTATTTTCATTCTTGTTGCATTCTATGAATTTCCTTATTCCCTCCTTAATGTCTTCTATAACCCAGTCTTTTTTCAGGAGGGTATTGTTCAGTTTCCAAGTGTTTGATTTCTTTTCCCTAATTTTTCTGTTATTGATTTCCACTTTTATGGCCTTGTGGTCTGAGAAGATGCTTTGTAATATTTCGATGTTTTGGATTCTGCAAAGGTTTGTTTTATGACCTAACATGTGGTCTATTCTAGAGAATGTTCCATGTGCGCTAGAAAAAAAAAGTATACTTTGCAGCAGTTGGGTGGAGACTTCTGTATAAGTCAGTGAGGTCAAGTTGGTTGATTGTTATAATTAGGTCTTCCGTGTCTCTGTTGAGCTTCTTACTGGATGTCCTGTCCTTCTCCGAAAGTGGTGTGTTGAAGTCTCCTACTATCATTATGGAGGTGTCTATCTCACTTTTCAGTTCTGTTAAAATTTGATTTATGCATCTTGCAGCCCTGTCATTGGGTGCATAAATATTTAATATGGTTATATCTTCCTGGTCAACTGTCCCTTTTATCATTGGTTAGTGTCCTTCTTTATCCTTTGTGGTGGATTTAACTTTAAAGTCTATTTTGTCAGAAATTAATATTGCTACTCCTGCTCTTTTTTGTTTATTGTTTCCTTGATATACTTTTTTCCATCCTTTGAGTTTTAGTTTGTTTGTGTCTCTAAGTCTAAGGTGTGTCTCTTGTAGGCAGCATATAGACGGATCGTGTTTCTTTATCCAGTCTGAGACTCTCTGTCTCTTTATTGGTGCATTTAGTCCATTTACATTCAGCGTAATTATAGATAAGTATGTGTTTAGTGTTGTCATTTTGATGCCTTTTTATGTGTGTTGTTGACAATTTCAATTTTCCACTTACTTTTTTGTGCTGAGACGTTTTTCTTTGTAAATTGTGTGTTCCTCATTTTCATAGCATTTGACTTTATGTTTGCTGAGTCGTTACGTTTTTCTTGGTTTTTATTTTGAGTTATGGAGTTGTTATACCTCTTTGTGGTTACCTTAATATTTACCCCTATTTTTCTAAGTAAAAACCTAACTTGTATTGTCCTATATCGCCTTGTATCCCTCTCCATATGGCAATTCTGTGCCACCTGTATTTAGTCCCTCTTTTTGATTATTGTGATTTTTTACATATTGACTTCAATGATTCCCTGTTTTGAGCTTTTTTTTTTTTTTTTTTTTTTAATTAATCTTAATTTGTCACTCAGGTCAACTCTTTAAATCTGTGTTTGTTGGTCAGGGTTCATAGATTGTCATGTATGTGATCGATTCACTTGTTTTTCTGAGTCTTTGTTGCAAGAGGGATCCAAGGCAGCGTCTACCTAGTCAGCCATCTTGGCCCTCCCAGTCCAATCTTTTTTTTTAATATAATTTTTTTTGTGCTTTAAGTGAAAGTTTAGAAATCAAGTCAGTCTCTCACACAAAAACCCATATACACCATGCTACACAATCCCAATTACTCTCCCCCTAATGAGACAGCCCACTCTCTCCCTCCACTCTCTCTTTTCGTGTCCATTTCTGCCAGCTTCTAACCCCCTCCACCCTTTCATCTCTCCTCCAGGCAGGAGATGCCAACGTAGTCTCAAGTGTCCACCTGATCCAAAGAGCTCAATCCTCAACAGCATCCATTTCCAACACACTGTCCAGTCCAATCCATGTCTGAAGAGTTGGCTTCGGGAATAGTTCCTGTCCTGGGGCAACAGAAGGTCTGGGAGCCATGACCACTGGGGTCCTTCTAGTCTGAGTCACACCATTAAGTCTGGTCTTATGAGACTTTGTGGTCTGCATCCCACTGCTCTCCTGCTCCCTCAGTGGTTCTCTCTTGTGTTCCCTGTCAGGGCAGTCATCGGTTGTAGCCGGGCACCATCTAGTTCTTCTGGTCTCAGGATGATGTAATCTCTGGTTCATGTAGCCCTTTCTGTCTCTTGGGCTCGTAATCACCTTGTGTCCTTGGTGTTCTTCATTCTCCTTTGATCTAGGTGGGTTGAGACCATATGATACATCTTAGATGGCTGCTTGCTAGTGTTTAAGACCCGAGACACCACTCTTCAAAGTGGGGTGCAGAATGTTTTCTTAATAGATTTTATTATGCCAATGGACTTAGATGTCCCCTGAAACCATGGTCCCCAGACCCCTGCCCCTGCTATGCTGGCCTTCAAAGCATTAGTTTATTCAGGAAACTTCTTTGCTTTTGGTTTAGTCCAACTGTGCTGACCTCCCCTGTATTGTGTGCTGTCTTTCCCTTCACCTAAAGTAGTTCTTATCTACTATCTAATTAATGAATGCCCCTCTCCCACCCTCTCTCCCTCCCCCCTCTCGTAACCACAAAAGAACGCTTTCTTCTCAGTTTAAACTATTTCTCAAGTTCTTATAATAGTGGTCTTATACAATATTTGTCCTTTTTCCTCTGACTAATTTCACTCAGCATAATGTCTTCCAGGTTCCTCCATGTTATGAAATGTTTCACAGATTCCTCACTGTTCTTTATCGATGTGTCGTATTCCATTGTGTGAATATACCACAATTTATTTACCCATTCATCTGTTGATGGGCACCTTCGTTGCTTCCATCTTTTTGCTATTATAAACAGTGCTGCAATAAACATGGGTGTGCATATATCTGTTCATGTAAAGGCTCTTATTTCTCTAGGATATATTCCAAGGAGTGGGATTGCTGGATCGTATGGTAGTTCTATTTCTAGCTTTTGAAGGAAGCGCCAAATCGATTTCCAAAGTGGTTGTACCATTTGATATTCCCACCAGCAGTGTAGAAGTGTTCCAATCTCTCTACAGCCTCTCCAACATTTATTATTTTGTGTTTTTTGGATTAACGCCAGCCTTGTGGGAGTGAGATGAAATCTCATTGTAGTTTTGATCTGCATTTCTCTAATGGCTAATGATCGTGAACATTTCCTCATATATCTGTTAGCTACCTGAATGTCTTCTTTAGTGAAATGTCTATTCATATCTTTTGCCCATTTTTTAATTGGGATATTTGTCTTTTTGCAGTTGAGCTTTTACAGTATCATGCAGATTTTAGAGATCAGACACTGACTGGAAATGTCATAGCTAAAAACTTTTTCCCAGTCAGTAGGTGGTCTTTTTACTCTTTTGGTGAAGTCTTTGGATGAGCATAGGTGTCTGATTTTTAGGAGCTCCCAGTTATCTAGTTTTCTTCTACATTCTTTATGTTTTCTATACTGTTTATGCCATGTATAGGGTTCCTAACGTTGCCCCTATTTTTTCTTCCATGATCTTTATCATTTTAGATTTTATATTTAGGTCTTTGGTCCATTTTGATTTAGTTTTTGTGCATGGAGTGAGGTATGGGTCTTGTTTCATTTTTTTGCAAATGGATATCCAGTTATGCCAGCACCATTTGTTAAAAAGACTGTCTTTTCCCTGTTTAACTGTTTTGGGGCCTTTGTCAAACATCAGTTGCTCATATGTGGATGGATTTATGTCTGGATTCTCAATTCTGTTCATTGGTCCATGTATCTGTTGTTGTACCAGGACCAGGCTGTTTTGACTACTGTGGCAGTATAATAGGTTCTAAAGTCAGGTAAACTAAGGCCTCCCACTTTGTTCTTCTTTTTCAGGAATGCCTTATTTATCTGAGGCCTCTTTCCCTTCTATATGAAGTTCGTGATTTGTTTCTCCTTTTCATTAAAGAATGTCTTTGGGATTTGGATCAGAATTGCATTAAATGTATAGATCGCTTTTGGTAAAAGAGATATTTTCACAATGTTAAGTCTTCCTATCCACGAGCAAGGTATGTTTTTCCACTTATGTAAGTCTCTTTTGGTTTCTTGCAGAAGTGTACTGTAGTTTTCTTTGTATAAGTCTTTTACATCTCTGGTAAGATTTATTCCCAAGTATTTTATCTTCTTAGTGGCCTCGATCTGGTGATTTCCTCTTCGATGTTCTTTTTGTTGGTGTAGAGGGATCCAAATGATTTTTGTATGATTATCTTGCATCCTGAAACTCTGCTGAGCTCTTCAACTAGTTTCAGTAGTTTTCTGGAGGAGTCCGTAGGGTTTTCTGTGTATAAGATCATGTCATATCCAAATAGAGATACTTTTACTTCTTCCTTGCCAATCTGGATGCCCTTTATTTCTTTATCTAGCCTAATTGCTCTGGCTAGGACTTCCATCACAATGTTGAATAAGAGTGGTGATAAAGGGCATCCTTGTCTGGTTCCCAGTCTCAGTGGGAATGTTTCCAGGCCCTCTCCATTTACGGTGATGTTGGCTGTTGGCTTTGTGTAAATGCCCTTTACTATGTTGAGGAATTTTCCTTCTATTCCTATTTTGCTGAGAGTTTTTATCATGAACGAGTGTTGAACTTTGTCAAATGCCTTTTCTGCTTCAATTGATAAAATCATGTGATTCTTGCCTTTTGTTTAATTTATGTGGTGGATTACATTAACTGTTTTTCTAATGTTGAACCATCCCTGCATACCTGGTATGAATCCCACTTGGTCATGGTGAATTATTTTTTTGATATGTTGTTGAATTCTATTGGCTAGAATTTTGTTGAGGATTTTTGCATCTACATTCATGAGGGATATTGGTCTATAATTTTCTTTTTTTGTGATGTCTTTACCTGGTTTTGGTATCAGGGAAATGGTGGCTTCATAGAATGAGTTTGGTAGTATTCCATCCTTTTCTATGCTCTGAAATACCTTTGGTAGTAGTGGTGTTAACTCTTCTCTGAAAGTTTGGTAGAACTCTGCAGTGAGGCTGTGTGGTCCCGGGCTTTTTTTGTTGTTGTTGGGAGTTTTTTGATTACCTGTTCAATCTCTTCTTTTGTTATGGGTCTATTTAGTTGTTCTACCTCTGTTTTTGTTAGTTTAGGTAGGTAGTGTGTTTCTAGGAATTCGTCCTTTTCTTCTAGGTTTTCAAATTTGTTTGAGTACAGTTTTTCATAGTAATCTGATATGATTCTTTTAATTTCAGTTGGGTCTGTTGTAATATCGCCCATCTCATTTCTTTTTCAGGTTATTTGCTTCCTCTCCTGTTTTTCTTTTGTCAGTTTGGCCAATGGTTTATCAATTTTGTTGATTTTTTTAAAAAAAAAAACTAGCTTTTGGTCTTGTTAATTCTTTCCATTGTTTTTCTGTTTTGTATTTCATTTAGTTCAGCTCTAATTTTTATTATTTGTTTTCTTCTGGTGCCTGTGGGTTTCTTTTGTTGCTCTCTTTCTGTTTGTTCAAGTTGTAGGGATAATTCTTTGATTTGGGCCCTTTCTTCTTTTTGGATGTGTGCATTTATTGATATAAATTGACCTCCGAGCACCACTTTTGCTGTGTCCCAAAGGTTCTGATAGAAAGCGTTTTCATTCTCACTGGATTCTATGAATTTCTTTATTCCATCCTTAATGTCTTCTATAATCCAGTCTTTTTTGAGCAGGGTATTGTTCAGTTTCCAAGTGTTTGATTTCTTTTCCTGTTAATGATTTCCACTTTTATGGCCTTATGGTCAGAGAAGATGCTTTGTAATATTTCAATGTTTTGGATTCTGCTAAGGCTTGCTTTATGACCTAATATGTGGTCTATCCTAGAGAATGTTCCATGTGCACTAGAAAAGAAAGTATACTTGGTTGCTATTGGGTGGAGGGTTCTGTATATGCCTACAAGGTCAAGTTGGCTAATTGTGGCATTTAGATCTTCCGTGTCTTTATTAAGCATCTTTCTGGATGTCCTGTCCTTCACCGAAAGTGGTATGTGAAGTCTCCTACTATTATTGTGGAGCTGTCTATCTCACTTTTCAATTCTGATAGAGTTTGTTTTATGTATCTTGCAGCCCTGTCATTGGGTGCATGAATATTTAATATGGTTATATCTTTTTGGTGTATTGTCCCTTTAATCATTATATAGTGTCCTTCCTTATCCTTTCTGATGGATTTAACTTTAAAGTCTATTTTATCAGAAATTAATATTGCCACTCCTGCTCTTTTTTGATTGTTGTTTGCTTGATATATTTTTTTCCAACCTTTGAGTTTTAGTTTGTTTGTGTCTCTAAGTCTGAGGTGTGTCTCTTGTAGGCAGCATATAGACGGATCCTGTTTTTTAATCCATTCTGCCACAGCACTGTAATCCTTACAGGTTTGTTTGAACCACCAACCTTTCGGTTAGCACCCAAGTGCTTAACCACTGCACCATCAGGGCTCTTTGTTGTGCCACCAGGGCTCCTTAAATATTGGCCAGAGAGAGAAAAACATTTAAAAGACAGAATGCACACTAGGATTAGGGGTGTTAGTATATATATACATACATATTTTTAAAAGCTCTTGTTCAATATCATGTTCTTCAAGTTATCAGAGGTACATGGGAGTTTTCAAGCTAGTAGTGTATTTTTGTGTAGGTAATGAATTAACAACTCTGATTTCCTGATATTCCATTTTCCCAAGATGCAATGCTGATCTACACCTAATTTAAAAAGCATTACCACATAGTGGTGGATGTCTTGAAATACTGCCAGACATCCCAGAGATATTCCAATATCTCAGAACAATTTATGCCCATAAAGAGTAACAGATGAAAATTGGCTAATAGAAATTATAAATGGAACCATTGATATATTTGTAAATCTTCATCATGTAAGTCAATAAAGGGAAAATAAAGTATTAATTAATGACAATACTAATGGGGAAGAAATTACACAACACTATCAGATCTGTTTGGGGAGTGGGAAGACTAGTAAATCACCTTTCCCACTCATTCAATTTTTTATATATAGATTTTTGGACTCTGAAATGATAAACCTTTCCTTAAGGTCATGGCTGAAATGGATGTTGAAGAAAATATGAAAATGTAGGAGAAACATACTTTAGCTTATTACTTACTTATTTCTGAAATATCAAAAAAATGTGCTAATCAAAGTGCTTTTGATAGAAACAGGATACTGGAAAATTCCATTGATACAAGGTGAATGACAGAAGAAAAACATTCAAACAGAACCAGTATTAAGATGAACTTATATATCAAGAATGCCTTATTTTTTATTGGACAATTCATACATACATATTTCATTATTTAAGGCTTACAGCAACCCATGTTCTCACAAGTATCATTATCCTCATTTTACTGATGAGAAAACTGAGCTTCAGGTAAACTAGGTACTTTGCCCAAGGGCATACCCTAGTTTGGCAGGTTTCAAAGTAGGTCAGACACCAACATCTCTACCTACAATAATAAGAGGATAGCTTTCATTATTTCATTACCTGCAAGGAGATTATCAGCACCTTTGCTCCCTGACCCCGGGCTGAGGAGAGTAGGTGGCACAAATTGAGGAGGAGAGATGAGAAAGACCGTAAGGTCTTTCACAGTGAGAAGAACAAAGATTGACAAAGACAGCTGAGCTGGCCATTGTTCTGAACAATAAATTGATCAGTTGGTTGATGACAATTCGCAATTCTATTCCAGACAGCCCAGCGACCCAAATAAACCTTTGGAATTCTCCACAGCTTGACAGCAACATAAAAGGTTCCAGTCAAGAAGTCATTAGAGTCGGCCAAACAAAATCAATTCATTTATGATTTATCACTTTTAGGAGTGGGGGAATTAGAGGTTTTCTCATGTTAGTCCAGCAACTGTCTTCTGATTTCACAGCAAAGCCACTTTTAAGTTCACTTTGACTTAAAGACGACCTTGCAAAATGCTTCACCAAGCTGTGAAAACATTGTTTTTTATCCAGCCAGGAGTGTCCAGGAAGGATGCCTCTTCAGGCCTTGATTAGAGCCAAGTTGGGCCTGCAAATAAGGGGCCACACTGCAGACAAAGCTTGCCTGCTGGAAAGTGGGCACAGAAGCAAATTCAGAGGAGGTGCAGGATAGACTGGAAATGGGTGATGTTGATATTAGGCATGGAATTAGGCCAGCCACTGCATGAAAACATTATGAGCACAGCCCAAGAGAAGGCCTTATTTAAGTAACTAGTCTCCAGTAGAATGTGGATGTCTAGAGAAGAAAGTGAGAGAGAACCCCTCATGTGCCCATAACTCATAGGGGTGAATGACGGAATAAAAATGCCTATTGCTTCTCAAAAAGTTTGCCAAGACAATTGGGTTTCCATTAAAAGTAGATTTTGTAAAAGTGAATTTTTAAAAAAAGCTTGATTGTCTTGCTTATTCTAATATTTCCTAAGCATGTATTCTCTAGCTATCTTGGGGGCAAGTCATAAAGACCAAGCATATGATATTTTTTAGGGAATAAATGCAATAATTAAATCATGCAAATAATACAACGTCAAGTTTGTAAGAAATAAGTACAAAGTAAACTTATTGACTGTAGGTTGTATATTGATGTTAATGGAGACTTATCAACAGGAATGAGGAATGGAAGAGCATATCAGGTATAGATTTATTATGTTAAGGCTGTACGTTAACTGTTGTTCATAAGTTAAACATCGTTGTAATTATAAGTTGTGCAATGTAATACATGTGGTAACTACTAAGAAATCACCAAGAAAAAACATTCAGGAGAAAAGAAGGAAGAAAGCAAAAAGGCTCATTACAAGGAAGCTGCCAAATGCAAACAAAAACAGAAAAATCAGAATAAAAAAAAAAAAAGAAAATACGCAACACTCAAAAAATAAATGGCAAAGTGACTGAGTTAGAAACTTAGTTTTCAGTAGTAATCTTAAATGTAAATGGTCTAAACACCCCATGCAAAATGCAGAGAGTTGCAGAATGGATAAGAAAACATGATCCATACTATTGATGTCTATAGGAAACACACCTTAGACATATGAACACAAACAAACAGAAAATAAAAGGATGGAGAAAAATATTCCACACAACCAGTAAACAAAAAAGAGCGGGAGTGGCCATACTGATATCAGATAAAATAGACTTTAAATCAAAATCTACTAGAAGACATGAAGAAGGACATTACATAATAAAAAGGTCAGTCCAGTAAGAAGACACTACAATTATAAATACATACGCATCTAGCAGAAACGCTCCAAAATACATGAAACAAACACTGACTAATATAAAAAGAGAAATAGACAACTCCACAATAATAGTATGGGACTTCAACACACTACATTCAATTATAGACAGAACATCTAAAAAGAAGATTACTAAGGACATTGAGAACTTATATAAAACCATAAGCTAGTCGGACCTAATGGACATGTACAGAACTCTCTGCCCAGCATCAGAATAATATGCATTCTTCTCCAGCACACATGGATCATTTTTCAGAAGAGACCATATGCTAGGATACAAAACAAGTCTTAACAAATTGGCATTTGTTCAGTGATAGAAACATAGACCAGTGGAACAGAGCAGAGAACACAAAATTAAACCTTGCCTATCCTGAGCCCAGAAGAACTTGGTGGTGCCCAGCTACCACCACTGACAGTTCTGAACAGGATCACAATAGATGGTCCCGGATACAATGGGAGAAAAATATGGAGCATTTTCCTATTAAATGTGGAGCAATTCCTACTAAAAAAAAAAAAATTCCAGACAAATTGGAACGATAGAGAACAGAGGACCCCCTGAGACTATCGCCCTGAGACACTCTTTAAACCTAGAACGAAGCCTACCCCGAGATCACCTTTAAGTGACACAGTAAAGTGGCACACAAAATAAAGGGTATTACCCACAAGATTGATGCTCTACTTAAAAACCATCAGTATGTGACCAAAAGGTCAACAATTACTCAAAATCAAAGATGAGAAGATAAGAGGACATGGAAACTAGAGTCCTGGGAATAGAACAAACAGAACACAACTAAAGAGAATGCTGACACATTGTGATAAATGTAACTAATGTCACTGAACAGTTACTGTGGAAGTTGTCAAATGGAAGCCTAACTTGCTGTATAGATTTTCACCCAAAACTCAATAAAATATTGTTTTAAAAAAATAATCAAAGGTTAAATCAAGAAATCTAGGATGGGTATTCAAATCTGAATCCGACTCTGATTCACTCTATGTGTATTAAATCCCATCACCAATTCTGGCCTCTGTGCTTACATTCATAAATGAACGTGGGGCCACACCACTACCCCACTAAAGAAAAAGGAAAAAAAAAAAAAAAGAAAGAAAGAAAGAAAAAGGAGGGAAGGAAAGAAAGGTGACTGAGGGAGAAAAGGATATATTTGCTTTGAAACTGAAGTACTATGTAAGACTTATTCTTAATTAGTATTCACCTTTGACTTACTATTTATCACTTTCAAATTTACTAGATCAAAATTTGAAGTTATTAGTTTAAGAAATGGTTAGAGCTAGAACACAGCATTTATGACATCTCTCATTACAAAGGGGACGCTAGTGGTTAAGAGCTACGGCTGCTAACCAAAAGGTCAGCAGTTGGAATCCACCAGCCACTCTTTTGGAAACCCTGTGGGGCAGTTCTACTCTGTCCTATAGGTTGCTGTGAGTCAGAATCTACTTAACAGCAATGTGTTTGGTTTTCTGGTTTCATTATAGAGTTCAAATCTAGTATGCTGATATATTCATTTTGAAAGAAATTTGATAAATACACAGCACATCTAATGAGTTAAGCTAGATACAGATAACAACCAAGGCTTTCATAAAAATATATCAGTGCTAGAAATCCCTGGAAGGCCCTGAAGTGATAAACGCAGGGGACAGTTCTGCCTTATTGGCCTGCCAGCCTTGCATGTCTCCCTTTACATGGACCATGTAACAAGGCTCAACTGCAGTCTGACCCACGTGATCCTCCCTGGAGCGTGGCAAGATGGGCAGTCTTGGGAAGAGCTGTCACATGGTTGTATCTCATGAACCTCCCTAACTTGTGGGACACTCCCCATCTTGAGAAAGGTTGTCATGAGACTGTCTCCTATTCATCCACTGCCACGGTTCCAGGGAGGCAGGGGATTTTCCACCTTACACTTCTCTGGGGACAGCTGCAGCGTAGAACTGACTTCAACTACACAGTGTTATCTGTATCCGGCCCTTCTGGTTTTGTGTTGTCCTGCGGGAAGCCAAGGCCATGCTGTATTGCTTGTAATACCTCTGTAAGTAAAAATGCTCTGCATACTTCTGGGCTTGTTATCTCTTAACTAGTCAAATGCATGGAAATGGGACCAGCCAAGCTAGAGTTGACTCTGCTCTGCTGTTTAGGGACTACTAGGCAGCTGGATAATAGATATTCAGAAAAGATAACAAGCTTCCTCAGAAAGCAAAACAAAGAATTACCATATGAGCCAGCATTTCTACTCCTAGGTACATACCCAAAGTATTGAAAGCAGAAACACAAACTTGTACACCATTGTTCATTGCACCACTATTCACAATACCCAAATGGTAGAACCAGTCTGAATGTCCATCAACAGATGGATGGATAAACAAAATGTGGTACATACATACAACGGCATATTCCTCAGTCATAATGAAAATGAAGTTCTGATACATGCTACAACATGGACGAACCTTGAAAACCTTTATGCTGAATGAAATAAATCACACTCAAAAGAACAAATACCGTGTCATCCCACTTACCCGTATATGAAGTATCTAGAATAGGCAAACGGATAGAGATCAAAGTTTATTAGTAGTACCAGGGGTGGGAGGGAAAAGGAAAGGAGCAGTTATCGGTTAAGGGGCACTGAATGTCTGTTAAGGATGATGGCAAAACCTGGAAATGAATGGTGGTGATATTGCCACAAACTGATGAGCTTAATTAATGTCGCTAAATTGTACCTGTCAAAAATGCTGAAATGTCAATGACCTGTCATATGTATTTTTACCACAGTAGTAAGAAAAACAACAAGCATTTATTTAGGATTTTCTGTGTGTGAGGGTATAGAAGCAAATGAGGTTTGAGCGAAGTGAAAGAGTATTGTTTATAACATATAACATTTATATATAATAACATTATGTTGTTGTATCTATCAGGTCGATTCTGACTCATGGTGACCCCATGTGTGCAGAGTAGAACTGTGATCCATAGGATATTCAAGGCTGCAGCCTATCAAAAGCAGATCACCAGGCCTGTCCTCTAAGGCACCTCAGGGTGGGTTCAAACCATCAACCTTTCAGCTACCAGTCGAGTATTTAACTGTATCACCCAGGGACCATACATGCGATAGGTAATAATTTATTGGCTCAGTAGGTGAAATGTTTCAGGCACGGCTCGACCCAGGTGCTCAAAGATGGTTGTCAGGATTGAATTTCACTCTACTCTATGGCTCCATTCACTTCCTTGCTGACTCCACTTTCAGGCAGGTTCCACCCTTAGGTTTATACCTGCCAGCTCAGGGGCCCCTGCAGAAAAGGAGATTCTGTTTCCCCAATGGCTCTAGCAAAAGTACCAGCCATGAGCCCTTTATTTGACAAGCCTGGGTCATACCCCTTCTCTTCCCCCTTGATCCAGTGGTTGAGATGCTCTACCATACCACATGGACTAAGGATGGGGTGAGGTCGTTGCCAAATATATCCAAGGATAAGGGGCTAAAGGGGGTAGGTGGGGTGTGTGGGCTTAATCTGGCAAAAAGTGACAGCTACAGATGGGAACTGGTGTAAGATAATACTGGCCTTAGGGTTTTGGCTGCATTGTCATTTTCAAAATCCCTTTAAGTTCTGAAAGAAACCAAAGTGCTTAGCACTGAGGGGTAGTTTTGAGTGTAACTATTTTTGAATTATTTACTGATGTTCTATGCATTTGCCCCAAGCTACAGTTAACATCCATCTCTTGCTGAAAGGCCACCTGACCGGAAAGGTTAAGAGAAAGATGCAGTAACCTCTACTGAAAGGGTATAATGCCTATTTTTAGCATTCTGGTATTTGATCATAAATGCTTTCAGCCTGAAATGACTTCAGTGAGATTTGTACATCTGAAGGCTGCCAAAACGAGAAGGGAGGAAAGAGTCAAATATTAAAGAAAACCTTCTCGCTTTCATCCAAAAGAGGAAGATTCTTTAAAATTTTAACAAAAATGTTAGCTCTATTTTTAACTCCCTTTCTAGGTTTTTTAAGGCTTAGGCTAAGATAAAGACTACTCGGTCAGATAGCAAAAAGCTTTAACAGCCCAAAGATTTTATACTTGGAAATCATTAATTCTTTATTAACAAGTCTTAGATAAGGGGCAGGGAAGATAGTAAGCAGACCTTCCAAGTGAATATAGCCGTCAATAATCTTGTATCTTCCACAAACAGGCCCCAGACAATTTCTAAAATATAATTTGTTCCAGGGGAGAAAGGCCATAAAAAAAACGGAAAATAGCAACTCCAAAGATTAGATGGGAAACTTAGGGGGCAGTGAGTTTATGTTAATGGGGGAGGAACAACTCAGAGAAGGAGAGTGAGAATGTGTGCATAACTGGAAGAATGTAATCAATGCCACGGAATTGTACATGTAGAAACTTGAATCAGTGTATATTTTGCTGAGTATATTCTTAACAACAAAATAAAATAAAACACACGCACACATCTCGTGAAGATGTATGGGTCAGGCAAATTGTTCTTCCAGAAACCTTAAGACAACACCATCCATGGGGTGAAAATGACCAGGTGGCTAGTAACTGTTTGCATCAGGCTTCCGTCAAGCTTTGCTTTCCAAACATTTGAAATTATCAGCCCTATGCCTTTTGAAAATGGATGTCAGAAGAGACTCTGAGACTTCCTCTTGAACATAGAGTAGCCAAAGCAAACAGAAAAAATGATGAAGTAAAAGAGCTGAAAAGAAGATGCATTTGAATTATGGTGCTGGCAAAAAATATTGAATGTATCACGGACTGCGAGAAGAAGGAACAAATCTGTCTTGGAAGAAGTACAGCCAAAATACTCATGAGAAGCAAGGATGGCAAGACTTCGTCTCACATACTTTGGACATGTTATCAGGATGGACCAGCCCGTGGAGAAGGGCATCATGCTTGGTAGAGTCAGTGAAAAAGAGAAAGACCCTCACTGAGATGGATGGACATATTGGCTGCAATAGGCCCAAGTATAATAATGATTGTGAGGATGGTAGCGTTTTGTTCTGTTGTACATTGGTTTGCCATAAGTCAGAACTGACTCGATGACACCTAACAGGAAAAACAACATGTCTTTTGAATGTGTCTTCTAGGTTGACTCTTGGTATGCTACAGTCATCACCAAAATCTTCTCCAAATTAATTTGAAGTTGACAATTTTCATTTTTCAATGTGCAATGGCTTAAACTTAAAGCCATTGTGAGATTATACTGAATTTAGGCCAGGCAACCTGGAGGACTCCACCATGAGACCATGAAGTAGTGGGAGAGACATCTTCCATGGAGAACGGAACTCTCCACCACCCATTACAGTCGTGTCTCTGTCCAGGCAGCATGAGATGACTCCTCTCAAAATGCAAATGTGTTAATGTTTTTCTAGAACTTGATTATAGGATCTTTTTTTGGATGTTCACTGCTTATTTTAATTAAACATATTTTATAGTAGTAAAAATATACACAACAAAACATTCACCATCTCAACAATTTGTACATGTATGTATAATTCAGTGACATTGATTACATTTTTCATGTTGTGCAACCATTATCGTTATCCTTTTCCAAATCATTCCACCACCATTAACATAAACTCAGTGTCCCCTCAGCAAAAACTCCCCCTTTCCCCTTCCTTCCACCCCTGGTAACCGCTAATAAGCTTTTGTTTCTATAAAAAAAAAATTTACTTATTTCACATAAGTGTGACCATACAGTGTTTACCCTTCTGTGACTGGCTTAATTCACTCAGCATAATGTTTTCAAGGTTTATTCATGTTGTGGCATGTATCAGGACTTCATTTATCTTTACGGCTGACTAATATTCCATTGAACATATAAACATTGCACTAACCCATTTATAAGTTATCGGACATTTTGATTGTTTCCAGCTTTTGGCTGCAATGAGCATTGGTGTACAGGTTTCTGTTTGTGTTCCTGCTTTCACTTCTTCTGATAATATACCTCAGATTGGGATTTCTGGGTCATATATGGTAGATCTATGTTCAACTTTTTCAGGACCCGCCAAACTGTTTTCCACAGTGGTTGTACCATTTTACATTCCCGCCAGGAACGGATAAGGGTTCCAGTTTCACCACAGCAATGCCAACATCTGTTGTTTTCCATTTTTCGATCATTGCCATTCTAATGAGGGTGAAATGGTATCTTATTGTGGTTTTGATTTGTATCCCTCAATGGCTAATGATGTTGAGCATCTTTTCATGTGCTTTTTGGCCATTTGAATATCCTCATTGGTCAAATGTATCTTCAAGTCCTTTGCTCATTTTTTGATTGGGTTATTTGTCTTTTTGTTGTTAAGATGTAGAAGTGTTTTATATATTTAGGCTATTAAACATTTATTGGATATTTGGTTGCTGAAAATTTTCTCCAAATCTGTAAGTTGTCTTTTCACTCTGTTGATAGGATTTTAATCTATGATCTTTTTAAGCTCAAAGTCTATTCTGTGGATTTTTTTTTTAATTTGGAAATATAATTTTTGATGTTTATTTCAAATTCCACTAGCCTTGCCCTATGCAGGGCTAGTCCTCCTTCTTTCACAAACACATATTACTCTATTAGTTTCAGGTTCTGTTTCTCAGGTTGAGCCCCTTCTAAGACATCCTTCACTTTTCTCCATATTTCTCTTTTTTATTGATGAGTCTTTCCCTGACTCTCCCAGCACTCCTTGATCTCTTCCCTCTGCTCTGAACTCCCACAGACACCAACAAGTCAATATTTAACAATATGCTGCCTTCCATTTCTCCCTAATTATTTCAAATGTGAAACTCACTTTTGGAATTTTATCAAAATACCTATTGGTTTGGTACTTCACTCCAAGCAATCTCTGAACAGACAATATGAAACTAGCTATACAGATTCTCACTGCATATTTAGGTTAGGATAATTATTAAAGTTCAAATTCTCAGTAGTATTCATGACAGAGGTGAGAATTTATTAGTTATTCAAATAATAATCTGACCTAAAATTCCATTAAAGTGATCCTTGGGCTTAATTCAGTGACCATCCTTTTAGACAGCCTGAGTGTATAGCTTCCATTGAAACAAAGAGCGCTTTGTCTTTGATCTCTGCTGCACCTAATGGTCCACTGAGTTCTGTTTACATCCCAATAATTCTTTGCACATTAGGCTCTTTTATATGAAAATCAGTCACTAAGCAATAAACAACGGGGAAAATTTTGCTGAGAAAGGAACCCTGCTGCCTCAGATAAAAGGGTATAACTTTCAAAATTGTTATTTTTGTTCACTTGGGTAGAACCTGACATTGTGTCAATAATTCTTCAAATCTTCAGCTAAGAGAGGTCATGGCTGAAGTTCATGCCACATGAGAAGCCAGGGAAAAAACCAGAAACCAACCTGATAATATTCTTTCTCTGACTCTCCCTGATCCAAACAATCCCTCTTGAAGCTACTGTTCTCCTTTCTCAGCAACTGAATTAGCTAAGAATAATAACTTTGCACATGATTTCCGTAAGAAAATGTTTCAAGAGACGAAATTTAAGAATAAACAACTACCTAAAATATTCCTTCTTAACAAGATGCAGTGAAGATGAGTTAGGACAGAATCACATATTCAGAGAAAGATCAACTGTTTCCCTGGAAACAAGCTAGGCAATCATCCACTGGTAGAAATCTGACCTCAAGAACAAAGGATAAATAAAAGACATAAAAATGGCTAATTGCAACATAACTATGCACTGGGAAAATCAATAATAAGAATGTCTCAGATTGTGGTATTTGGGAGAGAAATGAGGGTCTTGCGGCTGTTGAAATCTGGATATGTCAAAAATAAGTCCAGGATTCCGGATGTTCTGTCTTTCCTCCATCCCTCTGTCGCTCAGGGTCATTAGAAGGGGAAAGGAGGAGGGAGAGAAGGGAAACAGGAAGAGTGGTTCATTGCATTTTGGGTTGTTGATGGGTTCTCTCTAAGCCACAACTGACCAGGCATGTGTATAGAAGCACAGTTCATTCTTTAGCCCTCTAGTTGTTGTTCTCTGTGTTTGCTGTTTTTCAGGAGCCACATTTATTCCTTCTACCCCACTGTTCTCTTTGGCATAGATTTGCACCTCACCTCATTTGACTGCTCATACCTGCTAGATGAACATGCCATTTTCTCACTGGTTAAGACACCAATTCATTATGATGAACTGATGTTTGTAAAGTAATCAAGACTCAAAAAATTTTTAAATAAATAAAAGTCACTGCGATTACTACCTATGTCACCTTACTCTCGGAAGCCTCCTCCTGGACTGGTTTCTCTGGAAAGAATGGGGCATTTTCTCTGAGCTCAGTGCTGAACGAAACAGCTGCGATAAAGAACTTATTTTATGTCATCAGATTACGCTGTGACTTGGAGTGTAAAGAACCAGAAGCACAGACCATAGAAATTTTATATGTGTGTGTCTAAACCATAAAAAAAACCTAAACCTATGGCTATCAAGTCAACTGTGATTCATAGCGACCCTATAGAACAGAGTAGAACTGCTCCATAGGGTTTCCAAGGAGCAGATGGTGGATTTGAACTTCTGACCTTTGGGTTAGCAGCTGAGCTCTTAACCACTTTGACACCAGGGCTCCATGTATCTGTGTGTGTAAATGCATTGCTGACAAATCGATTTTGACCCATGGTGACCCTATGTGTGTCAGAGTAGAACTGTGCTCCATAAGGTTCTCAGTGGCTGTAATCTTACACGAGTAGATTGCCAGACCTCCTTTCTTCCATGGCACCTCTGGGTGGATTGGAATTGCCAATCTTCTGGTTAGGAGCTAAGCACAAACCATTTGCCCTAACCCAGGGATATATATATATATATATATACCAAAAAAAAAAAAAAAAAACAAACTCACCATTGAGTCGATTCCAACTCATAGTGACCCTAAAGGACAGAGCAGAACTGCCCCATAGGGTTTCTAAGGAGCGTTTGGTAGATTCGAACTGCTGACCTTTTGGTTAGCAGTAGCTCTTAACCACTACGCCACCACGGTTTCCATGTATATATATGGGTGTTAAATTAAACTAGATTCAAATGTTAGCTTCACTGCTTGGTAACAGTGTCACCTGGGGCAAGTTATTTAACATCTCTCATTTTTCATTTTCTTATCTTTAAAATAAGGGCACTAATATATTCCTTGGAGCATTAAAGAAAACAATACCTCTAAAAAGTTAATATTTACTGAGTGCCTAGTACATTGGGAGCACACAATAAATACTAGTTGTTAACAATCGCTGTTATGGCCAAAACACATGCATATTCATACAGGCATCAGAGCAAGCGTAGTCATTTAAAATAGAGAGCTCTGGTTTGCAACTTGAGAAATAGGACTAAAATGCAGGTCTCTTTACCACTAGTACTCTTTCATTCTTCCAGACAGGCTTTGAGGGACACTTACATTTGAATATGGAAGTGTCCAAGGTTCTGAAAATTAACTTTAAATAGTTAAACTTAAATTGAGAGATTTGAGGGCTCTGTTTTTTTTTTTTTTTAGAAGGAATTTGGAAACCGCGTTCAATTTCCTGATTCATCATCCGAGACCCATCTAAGCTAGTAATAGACAGCCAAGCAGAGCTGCCATCTTTCTGGAGCTCCCCGCTGAGACAAAAACATCTTGGAGATGCCAACCAAGCAAATACTGAGGCTGTGCGCTCTCTCCACTGCCGATGAATTGTGAAGTGAAATTTGTCATGGGTGCACCTGAAGCCTGGGGACGCCAGCCATCAGATGAGAACTCACTCACATGAACTAAGCGTCTCTGATGGGCAAGGCACTGAGTGAGCGCTACAGAGGATGCAAAGAGAAATGAGAGATACTCCTCGTTCTCCAGGTTCTCACAGCCTCTGATAAGAGCCATGTCACACGTCTATCCAGGACAAAATGTCAGCTAAAATACATTTCATGAAGAAGAATGAACTGCTAGGAAAATCCAAAGAAAGAAATGATTAATGCAGGCTGGCCTGGGGGAGGGAGTGGCATGGGAGAAAGGCTAGGGGATGAGGCAGTTCTCTCTCTGAGAATCACTGGGTGGCTTACATTTGGAGCCCTATTACATACGTTCAAAGAGAGAGAGAAATAAGAAGGTAAAACCAGGTGGCGTCATCAGGATAAAAGGGCAGCACAAGACGGTTGATTATACACTCACCTTGAAAATGTTGTGCACTAATGTGTTATTTTACAAAAACATCCAGACTAGCAATTCAGTTATCAACGCTTATTCACTCTTGAGGGTAATGAAGACTTTAGTGTCATCCTAAGTAAATGACTAAATGTAGGGTTAATTTTGGTTTCCTCCCAAAAGAAAGCAATGTTAATGTATTAATTCAAAGAAAGAAAGCCCCCCTTTAATGGGCTTTTCTTTAGTAACCTATAATTTCTAGGGTTTTTTAAAAAATTCACCAATGAAGAAATTGAGCCTTTCAGATCTGTTGCTGTAAAAGTCAACACTTGGGAGAAACAATTTCCACAGAAGATTACTACAAAATGAAACTTTAATATGCCTGCACCCTTTAAATCTCCTAAAATAAATTTGCAAGATTGCCTCTGACTTTCACTAGGTTATTCTTTAAGGAACAGTCCAGAAGACATAACCTACTGAGTATTGACATCATAATAATAAAGAAATTACTTAAGAAAGTCAAAATGCAATTTACACAAGAAAAAAAAATCAATATCAATGTAGATAAAGTATTAAAAGAGCAATTGAAAAGACTTTTATCTCCTTAGAAGATTTTGATTTGCTAAGTATTGTGAGGAATAAAAGATAGGGTACATTAAAGAGTGTTGGAGGCTATAAGGCACCTTGAGGATGTGGGGAATGGTCATTATTTAATGAAAATAACACTTAAATTCAACAAATGCTTTTTGAGCATCTACTAAGTAAACTATTGAGCCAGATGCTACAGTGAACCCAGCATAAATAACTGCTTGGCCCTGACACAGATTGTCTAGTAGGGGAAAGAATGTACAAATCTGGGCCTAATCCAGGCCTCAGAGGTGGTAATAAAAGTAATTATAATAATGGTAATAACTATAATAATGTTTCCACTTACTGCTCACTTTTGATGTGCCAGACACAGTTAGAAATACTGAACTGCCCAGTGACATCAACACGAAAAACTAAGGATAAAGCCCAAATATTGTTTGTCTTGTTCATCTTTTGTGTCTGTATTATTCATCAGTTATCTAAACCCTTTTAGAAGAGTTTCATTTTTTTATTTATTGTGCTTTAAGTGAAAGTTTACCAATTAAGTCTGTGTCTCATACAAAAACTTATACACACCTTGCTATGTACTCCTAGCTGCTCTCCCTTCATGAGACAGCACACTCTTCCTCTCCAGCCTGTATTACCCCTGTCCATTCAGCCAGCTCCTGTCCCCTTCTACCTTCTCACCTCTCCTTCAGACAGGAGCTGCCCACATACTTCAGCCAAGAAGCTCACTCCTCACCAGTATCATTTTTGGTCTTTCAGTCCAGTCCAGACCCTGTCTGAAGAGTTGGCTTCGGGAATGGTTCCAGTTTGGGGCTAACAAAGCGCTCAGGGACCATGACCTCCGGGGTCCCTCTAGTCTCAGTCAGACCATTAAGTCTGGTCTTTTTACGAGAACAGTTTTATTTTTAATACACACCAAGTGACAAGTTCTATCTTTTATCTACTTCTTAGTTGCCGTCAAGTCTGCCTCGAACTCATGGTGACCCAGTGCAAAACAACAAAACGCTGACCAATCCTGAGCCGTCCCGTCCCCAGGAAGCGCTGTAGATCAGACCATCGTAATCCAGGTGGCTCTCACGGGCTGATTTTTGGAAGTGGATCACCAGGCCTTTCTGACTAGTCTGTCTCAGTCTGGAAGCTCTGCTGAAATCTGTTCGGCATCATAGCAACACACAAGCCTCCACTGACAGACAGGTGGTGATTGTGCACAAAGTGCATTGGCTGGGCATCAAACCCCGGTCTCCCGCACAAAAAGCAAGAATTCTACCACCAAACCACCAGTGCTCCCTTACCCTTTTATGTCCAAAAGCTGCCTTTTCAAGGGATGCCCCTTTACTGACCCTTTTCAAGCTCTGTTAAATCTGCTCTAAGATTTGATAAAACATGCCAGGAAACAGTCCTAATTCTGAGGAGCCATGCATGGTTTTGAACATGGGTTGGACAGTTTTCAGGAGTCTGTGGGTGGTACAAACGGTTAAGCACTCAACTACTAGCTGGAAGGTTGGTGGTACAAACCCACCCAGAGGCATCTCAGAAGACAGTCCTGGTAGTCTGCTTCTGGAAAGTCACAACCTTGGAAACCCTATGGGGTAGTTCTACTCTGCACACATGGGGTCGCCACGAGTCACAAATGACTGGACGGCAACTAACAACAACAACTAACAACAACAACAACGGACGGTTTTCTATCTCTGCCCAATTTCCTTCCAAAGTACACTCAAAATCTTACTCAAGACTTTACATGGTCTTGTTGATCAAAGGAACACACTGCACAGGTTCTTCAGGGACTAGACTATTGGTGACCCTCTGGTCTCTTTCAAAGGTCTTCTCTATCAGTGCTAAACCTGTCATCCCTGAACTCAACTTTGAGTTAAAAAAACAAAAAACCAAACCTGTTGCCATAGAGTCGATTCCAACTCATAGCGACCCTATACTCATAGCGACCCTATAGGACAGAGTAGAACTGCCCCATAGGGTTTCCAAGGAGCACCCAGTGGATTCGAACTGCTGAACTTTTGGTTAGCAGCTGTAGCACTTAACCACTACGCCACCAGGGTTTCCTAAAGGATATCCCAGCTTCTTTTTTTTCATTCCCCCACTTGACCTACTGACTTTGTGTTACTTGTCATAAATGCATTACAGCAAAACTTGTGAGAGTCGGAAACTGTGTAAGGCAGAAGCCTGTCAGAGAAGGAAAACTCAAATATTTTCCACTAAAATGAGTGATACAAAACTAGTAAGACTGCACCCTGCCAAAGGTGGAAAACTTGCAAGACCTGGAAAAACAAGGCAGCCTCATCGAGTTCTGGCTCTCACAGGTTTCACCCTACTTTCTATGTGGTAAAATTGGGTCTTTCATGACAACTTTCTGGATCTTCATATATCCTGTGTTCTTTTCTTTGAATTTTTTTTTCTTGGCTTGGATTATCACTTTTTAGTAGGATTTGGCATCATCTGTAAATCTGAGGATCCAGAAGCCCACAAAGACAAAAACTTAAATGCTAAGCAAGATAAAATTCAGCACCAGCTGGGATTCCCCAGACTGCCAGAGCGTTGTTTGCTTATGTTGTGCAGTATGTTTTCTGACTTGTCTATTGTTTCTTAACCAAGCCAGAACAGTCTCCATACTTCCATGTAGAAATGTATTAAAGGAAGGTGAAATATTAGTGAGACTCAACATTTCTTCACGGAATCTTGGCTATGTGCTTGTACATTCACCCCGCATTTAACTATAGATCTCATCAAATTCCCAGGTAGGGATAATAGTACTAGAAGCTCATCACATGTTTCTTGGAATCTTTTCCAGAGAGTCCCTTAAGGATGGAAATCTAGTATTCTGCAGGCACAATGATACATGTCTCAGTAAATTATGTGTTTTGGTCCACTGTTAATGACTTACTCTTGAGTTGTGTTCATAATCTTACCTAGACCAATCCATCTCCAAAGGTTTATTTACAGCTTGACGGTCACATAGGAATACATTGATTTAGCTGTGTGTGAATGATTCTCTCCTCTGCTGAGAACATCCCAGACAGAAGCCATGATGCTCTGACTAAAGAAGAGTGTTGAGGGAACCATTTCAGAAAATCAGCACAGGCAGTGGTCAAAAGTCTTATTTGTAGACTTTCACAGGCACTTTTATGCAATTGAACAGAATTTTCCCTCTCTAGAGCAAAATTATTTGTAGGACAAAGAGTCCAGCCAAGTTTGAGAATAAATCTGTTTGCCTGAGTTACTTGCACAAAAAGAACTCAAGGACATTACTGCAATTCACATAATAATTCAGTGGAGGCCTCAGAAGTGTCTAATATTTTGCTTCCCCCCTCCAAAACCATCTCCAATCCCAAAAGTATTCACTTAAAATATCACATAGCAAATTCAAATGTTCAGAAAGCACCTTTGTCTACAGTTACCCTGAAAAAGAAAACAGCTCCAGGGCCTAGTTTGTATGGCTACAAAGGAAGCCACAGCTAAAATCAATGCATTTGGATTTTTCTGAATTTGAACTTTTTTTTAACATTCTGATAAAAATGAGATAAGAGTTTGTTTTGCATCTTTGTCATATTGAAGTTGATCCAGCCCAATTTTAAAATAAAAAATTTCCCTATAAATAAAATGAAAGCCCAATGAAAGCCCAACCTTGTCATGTCCCAGTAGTAGTTAGCTATTGGAAAAAGAACTATCTAGAACATAAACAAGAGAGTCCAGGAAGTTGGGATCAGAACTCTGTACCATTTCTAAGCACTTCATGGTGCCATTTTACAGTAAGAGACAATTAGAAGGGGGTATAGAATCTTCATCGCAAAGGAAATTTCAATATCTACTTAAAGGGTATCCCAGCTTCTTTTTTCATTGCCCCACTTGACCGACTGACTGCACAGACACTACCTGCCAGCTGCGAGGGAATGTGCGCTGTGTCACTCAGCTCCGTGAAAGAGGAAGAATCGAGAAAACGACAAAAACAAGAAAAGGATCCGCCTTTTTCAAATGTTCACATCTCTTGCAGATTTAGTGAACACTTCTTGTTTTTTCCAAGAATTTATTTTTTCACAATTGAACTTTAAGAACTGCCAATGTTTTGGGGAATTTTTTCTTTCTTATTTGTGGCTCATAAGTTTTCTCTTTGCATCCTTGAAGTTTCTTTGAGATATTATAAAAGCAAAATATTACAAGTATAATTTCTGAAAAGTGTTCTGGAATTGTTTTCAGAAGCAATTTATTTCTTCCTAAATTTTTGTAGAGCCTGTTACAGTCATGCCTATGATAGATGAAAAAAATTTTACAGTAACATGCCAGTTACAGAAAGGAGTATCTTAGAATTTCAGAAGCATCTTTGAATTACCTAGATAATCTTACAAACCAAAAACCAAACCCAGTGCCATCAAGTCAATTCCAACTTATAACAACCCTATAGGACAGAGGAGAACTGCTGCATGGGGTTTCGAAGGCTGTAAATCTTTATGGAAGCAGATTACCACATCTTTCTCCCATGGAGCAGCTGGTAGGTTCAAACCTCTGACTTTTCAGTTAGCAGTTGAGCACTTAACCATTGTGCCACCAGGGCTCCTAGATAATCTTATAGGCACCACAAAAAATATTCCACA
Organism: Loxodonta africana; assembly: GCF_030014295.1. Classification (NCBI taxonomy): domain Eukaryota; kingdom Metazoa; phylum Chordata; class Mammalia; order Proboscidea; family Elephantidae; genus Loxodonta; species Loxodonta africana. The sequence goes on from NC_087366.1 coordinate 42,738,305, forward strand.
TTACTTACTCTTATCATCCTTAAATTGACTCCAAATATGATCAGAGTTAAGTCACATAAGGCACCTTGGAATTTGTTTTCAAAAACATTTAGACGCGTAATATGCACCTAGTAAAACTTGTATTTGCCTAGTCCATATTTATGAAACTTTCTCCTTTTTTCTTTTACTCACGTAGCCACCCATATGACAAGTTTAAGCCTACATTGATTGTGTCTTTGTTACACTGATAAATATTCATAAAACTCTTAAGGACAAGAACAGGCATATTCAAATTCTTTATAAATATACCACCTTATTACTTTTAAAGGCAACTTGATATTTTAAACTCACACATACTTCTCAGTCACTATATATATGACTAAAAATAGCAAGTCATAATGGAGGAATATATACCCTGTTGGAAAACCAATATAATTATGGGTAATTATTTCCTATTCAGAAATGCAAAATGTAACAATTCTTATTTCTATGCAAGTGGAGTAGGTCGATACATATGACTAATTAGGGCTTTTTGTTATCAAATTTGCTAGAGAAATAATATAAGCACGGTGAGAAACAAATGGCTGGAATGGACTCTAGAGAATTAAAGATGCCTTCTGAACTCTAAGATTTGAGGCCAGTCTCACCCACTCAACATAAGGACTATTAGACAACTCTTCTGACCACACATTTTGCTCTTGCTAATTGGTGGCAAGTCATTTGTGTGACAGCATTATTAAAAGTGACCAATTCATCTCTTTCATGCTGATCATATTATTATGAATATGATTAACTGGATAGAAAACAGAGTTTCTGTTTTCATACTTTGAGAACTTATGGAGTATATTTTAGTGTTGTGACCAATGAAGAATGAAATTAAGTTCCAAAAAAAGAGTGGCCTAGAGTCATTTTCTTAATTAGCAACATGTCTGTGATGGAGAACTTTCCCAAGCTAATAAAAGATAAAAGACAGAAAAACAGAAGCACAAGAATGTCTGGCTAGAACTCCTCACTAAATCTGACTATTTCCTTCCCTCTTTTATAATGCTTGGTGACCTGAAAAAGGCACCTGCCTTTTGGACTCCTGAGAATTAATTCAGTAAGTTCAGTCTTCAAACATGTTCAATCTTCAAACTGCCAACAGGCAGTACTACAGACTTTTATGATCTCAGTGGGCTACTTCACATGCATGGCCAAATTCAAGTTTGATGAAGACCTACACCATTTACAAAGAACTGAGAAGAGAGTTCTGGTTTACTTCCTGGTGTGGCTTACACTGGAGACACAGTAAGCGACGAGTCAATCCACTGGAGGAAACAGAATTCACCCAATAGGCGGAGCCTTATTTTCATCATGATCTAGAATAATAGCATTATTCTATGCCCAGAATAGGAGAACATCCAGATAATCTCAAAAATCTTGGCATGTCATACCAGTAAACACGTTCCATTTCAGCTAGGTTAATTTGGAAGCGTTGGGGTGGTGGTGGTGGATATTTCTAGAGATATTATATAAAGTTTGGCCAAACATTGGTTTTAAGCTTACATATTATGATAGCTTCTCCCTCCCACTCTTTTAGAGTGCACAGGTCATGCCTATTTTAAACAAAGCAGATCAGAGAAGAGCTTGGACTTCATGTACTAGCTAGATTGTTCTCTTTCTCAAGACTCAAATAAAGCAATTGGAATCCTTATCCACTGAGATCTAGATCTCAAAACGCAGCACAATGTGATTCCTGATCACTTTCTCAGTCTTGGTGATTCACCTGAACATCTCTCCTATAATCTGCCTCATCTGCTGCTTCAAACCAAATAACACTGGTGACCAGGATCTAAGAACAAGCACGTGTGAAATCGTGACTCTGCTTACCCTTAAGTGTTTCTGTTCCATAACCGGTCCTCTTATTTTCCTATCTACCTTATTTTTTCTTAAACTCCATGACCCTGTCTTGGGCCAGGCCTTCACGTATGTCTAGGCTACTGTCACAGCCTCCATTCTTGTCTCCATCCTCCACAAACTGATATGTGTTCTCTACATTTTTCTCCCTCGAGAAATCTGTTTTAAAAAATTGGTAATGCCATTTCTCTGCTTAAATTTTGTCCAATTTTCACTTCTTTTTTCAGGATAAAATGCTAACTCCTTAACAACTCCTTAACATGTAATCCATTTCCTGCCTTCCTCTCTAGAGTCTTCTTCCCATATTCTCCAAACACCTCTTCTTTGTGCCAAGGTCATTCTGCATTTTTTAAATTTTTTGAGCTCACCATGCTCTTTTACGTCTTTGAGTTTTTGGACAAGTGATTTGCTTTTGTCTGGCTAATTCTGACTCACCCTTTACAGCTAAGGTCAGACTTCACTTTCTCCAAGAAAATTCTCTTGGAGCTTGAGTTAGATTCTACACACTCCTGCAGCACTCTGGTTACTTCTATCATGAGATTATCTCACTTATTTGTCTATCTCCTCACTAGACAGTGATCTTCTCAAGGACAGAGTCCATGTCTTATTTCTCTCTATATGCAGGCTTGGCAAAATGCTCTGAGCACAGCAGCCACTCAAGGCCTATTCAATACATTATTAACAAAATAGGATTCCACAGGACTCAAGGTAGAGGCAGCTCCAGATACTCAGCTCAAAGAAAGAGAAAGGAATGAATGTCTATGTTCCTGTCCATGCAATTCATATGATGAATAAAAATAATCTCATAAATTCCAGACAATTTTTTATTCACTTAAATGTGACTTAAAGGGCAAATAAAATAAAATTAAAAATAAATCAAAGATTAACAAGAACTGTTTTTAAAAGTTCAAATAATCTACATATGTTGACAAAGCCATACACTCATAGTAATGTAACTACTTTCCTAACTCATATGGCTGTGTGTATTTCCTCAAAAAGTTGCAATTATTATTCACCCATCTAATAAGTATTTAATGAGAACCTCCTCCCACATTAGACACTGTTTTTTGTGAGGGGGTTACCAAAATGAGCTCATGAAAACTTCTTGTAGTTTACATTATAGTCTGGAAGATAGACATTAATCAAATACTATTCCTAATAAGTTCATAATTATCAAATAGAATAACAAAGAAAGGAAAGTGGTTTATATAAGAAGAGAAACAGGCCGAAACTTAAGGTGAGTGGGTCTAAATTGGGCAAAGGAAGTGTGGGGAAAAGCATTCCAGACAGAAGAACACATGGTGGAAAGTCCCTATGGCAAGAAGGAGCATGGTCAATTGTTGTTAGATTACACTGAGTTGGTCCTCAACTCATGTCGACCCCATGCACAATGGATTCAGACTGTTGTCATCCATAGCGTTTTCACAGGCTGATGTTTGAAAGTAGATTGCAAGGCCTTTCTTCCTAGCCCATCTTAGCCTGGAAGCTCCACTAAAACTTATTCAGTATCATAGCAACACACAAGCTTCCAATGACAGAAGCGTGGTAGCTGCTCATGAGGTACACTGACCGGGAATCAAACCAAGGTCTCCCACATGGAAGGCGAGAATTCTACCACTGAACCACCAATGCCTCGTGTCACAGTAAATTACAGGAAATAAAAAGAGGTCTCTGTGGCTAGACCAAGAGAGCAAGAGGGAGAGCAGTATGAGATGAGATCTGAAAGGCAGGCAAGGACTGAAGCATGTGTCTGCTTAGAGGCCTTGCTAAGGATCGTGGTCTTAATCCTAAAGAAAGAGGACTTTAACGGATCAGAGTTGCAACTTGAAAATACCACTGTGGCTGCCCCATGGAGAAAGAGAGGATGAGGTCCAGAGTGGATGGGGAGACCAGTTAGGAGTCGATGAAATAGTTAAAGTGAGAGAAGATGACAGCTTGGATTAGAGTAATATAAGGAGAATAAAAAGCCAGTGGATTTCTGTGGCTACTTAGACGAAAAAATTGACAGGACTTGTTGATGGAATACACAAGGGAAGAGGGGGCTACAGAAAGGGAGGACAAGGTGACTGCAGCATTACTAGCATGGGACATTCAAGTGGAAATACTGTAGGAAGGTGAATACCCCGGAGTTCAGAAAAAAGGTCTGGCCTAGAGTTATACCTTTGGGAGGGTGCCCAAAGTTTGTAAGTAACACCATGAGTATTGATGGCATTGCCTAGGGAAAGAATATAGAGTGAGATTTCCTCTAAAATTGTATCGCTCTAGTAACTTGTGAATCGTCTCATTTATCATGTTAACTTCTTGTATCAATCCATTCTCCTCTACATTTTCCCCTTCACTGCATTCTTTGAAGGTTAGCATGTTGAAAGGAAATCTGGGAACCATCAGGCCCAATCTCGAAATTTTAAAGACGAAGATGAAGTGGTTTGCCCAAGGACGTGCAGCAACTTAGAGCTAGAACTGAGGCCAAAGCTCACATTTTTTTGACAGGTACTCTAAAGGGTTTCCAACTGGAGAGAATACACTGGGAGAGGAAAGTATGAATCAAAGTACCCAGAATCCCACAGATTGTGACATGCATTGATTTGTCAAGATGAAACACACAGGCATAGCAAAGGACTATACCCATGGTGTCAATCCACAGTGGTGGGGAGAAAGGGGATGGGTTCTGAATTGGACCAACCTTGGTTTAAATATTAATAACTTGTACAAAATTGGGCAAAACACTTGAACTCTCTGATCCTCCATTTCCTTCCCTATGAAATGAGCTACATAATAACTACCTTGAAGCATAGTAAGAAATACAACTAATGTATTTCAAGCCACTAACCATATAGTTGGTTCCCTAAATTATTAATACTCTCTCCAAAGTTAAAAAAATTATAGATGTCATCAAAATAACAAACTCCTTATTGTAAAGAAGATTAAACGCTACCACAAAAAAAAATCCCAAGCGATGATTCAAACCCATTTGGAACATTAAAATACTGAAGAAGTAATTATTTCTCTCACAGGGACTTAAAATCTATTCATTATATGTTATAATGCACTTAAAGTCTCTAAACCATCTACAATTGTGCATCAACAACAGTCTATGCCCAAATAATGTTCAGTATTATCAGAATGTCATATATTTCCTAGAAATAAAGCACCAAAAAAAACCCTATTTTAATATCTTGTTGTTAAACAACTGAAAATCTATCTTGCCAGTCTTAATTCATTCAAATACGCATGTAACCAGGTTAAATGGTACAGCTGCAAAAGACTATCAGAGATGGACGAAATAGCCTGAAAAATGTAAAATTAATCATTTCCTCTTTTATTCACCTACTTTTGTGTTCCATCTGGATTTGGATCTTTATTCTGATAGCATTCAGTGTTCAAATACAAAGAATTTTCAGCTGATATGAATGTCATAGTTTGTTTTACCAAAGATTTTCTGGTGGGCGGATGAATATACATTGTAAGCTACAGGATATGAATTCTAGTGAAATAGCTCTTCGTGCAGGAATAAGACTTATGGGATTCATTCAGAGGAGGTCCTCAACAAAACCTGCAAATATTATATTTTTAGCTTCATAGTTAGTTTTTTCCAATTTGAAGATACAATTGTGTAAAAATTGCACGAGCGCTTTTACGAAACTATCATGCAGTAATATTTGAACTTCATCTTTCATTTTATCTTGTGATGGAGAGCTTCAGTTCAGAGCCAAGACGTAGCCCCACTTAATGGTGAGAATTCTGGGCAAGAGGACTCCCTGACAAAGAGCAGATACTTTTCAGGCACTTCGCAGGCACTTCTCAGATGCTTCTTCGGGATTTATTCCTTCTCTGCCTCCCAAATATAATTTGAGGCAATTGACAAAATGAATACTCTTCCATTTCTCTCTCTTTCTCTTTCACACAAACATGCACACACATATAATTTAAAACAACAACAACAGTAAAAGACAGACAAAAACTCAATTAGGAGGAAAAAGGAAGGTAGATAATGTCAGTGATGAAGCAGGCAAGATCGAAAAAATACAAATGAAATTAAATTTAGCAACAAGCTTCCTGGCAACTACATACAAAGGAATAGGAAAATACAGGTTATGTGCTTCTTATTTGGAAAAAAAAAGGAAGAAAAAAAAAGCAAATTTCTCTTTAGATACAGTATTTCCTTAGCATTTTATTGTAGAATACATTTATTTCATGGACGGTCCTCTCTTAAGGAACTTAGACAGCATGAAGTAAGTATCTTTGACTCTAACTTTGCAAAAGTTTACAAAATAGTATGCAAATAACGATACATCAGCCTACTCTAAAGGTTTTCATACCCTTATAACAAATTCTAGCGAAGGTATTTCTTTGGGGAATGAAGTACATGAAATTCAAATTGTTAGTGGACAGTCACATTAATAAAGTTCTGCTCCCATAGCTGATTCTTTTTTTCTTTTTTACCCGTACTAACAGAATTGAAGGAGCCCTGTTGGTGCAATGGTTAAGACCTGGCTGCTAACCGGAAGGTCAAGTCAAACTCACCAGTCTCTCTGCAGTAGAAAAGACCTGGTGACCAGCTCCCATAAAGTTTACAGCCTTGGAAGCCCTATGGGGCAGTTCTACTCTGTCCTGTAGGGTGGCTGTGGGTCGGAATCCACTCGATGGCAATAGGTTTGGTTTTTTTGGTTTAAGAGAACTCACCTCAGACCATCACACCAGTTGAAGATTTAGTGCTTACATAATTGTAGTCTATTTCCCTACTAAAGTTAAAGGAATAACCCTTAAAACCCCCAGGATATAGTGACAGCTTGATTAACGTTTATCGAATTAAATAAAAAACTTGAAGGAAAATACAGTTAGCATGCCTCTAAGACTACCAAAAAAACCCCAAACCCACTGCCTTCAAATTGATTCCAACTCATAGACTCCCTAAAGGACAAAGCAGAACTGCCCCGTAGGGTTTCCAAGGCTGTAAATCTTTAGGGAAGCAGACTGCCACATGCTTCTCCCACGAAGCGGCTGATAGGGTTGACCCGCGCCAACCTTTTGATTAGCAGCCGAGTGCTTTTAATGACTGCCAGCACTTTTAAAGACTGCTGGCTGCCTTTACGCCAGTTTTATGGTTTTTATCCATCCCATTCTTAATGAATTAGAATATCTGCAGTTAGGGTTTGGAAATCTGTATTCCTAAGGACCACCTCCCCCCCAGTGAATCTCTCTCAGCCAGTCTCCAGGTCAGCATTTGGTCCAACCCAATGTGTGAGTTTACCTTTTACAATATTTTTATGTGTGTATATATATATATCATGCAGCCATAAAGACTTTGTGTCCGATATGAGTGCCTTCTGTACCTCACTCCGGAAGATAAATTTTTAAAAATATTGGTGTGGGAAAAGTTTGAATAGGAAAGGGAAGGAAAAAACATGGCAAAACAAAAAGTAAATGTTTGTATGGTGGAGCCATGGAGGAGATGAGGAAACTCAAGGGAAGTTCATGCAGGTTGTGGGGCTGTACACTTCAGGACTGAGACAAGGGCTACAAAGCCACCAGGAACCCAGCAGTCTCTGCCTTATCATTTCTGCTTCTCTTTGCTCTGTTTCATTTTTCTCAATCTGCAGGCAGGCTTCCTTTGCTTCTCTCTGCAGATGGTCATTACACATGGCCCAGGTTTACATCACCTCAGTGTCAGACACACACACTCAGCTGAGGCTCTGTGAAACTCAACAAAACCCAGGGGAGAGGGATCTGATGGGTCTAGCTCTAGTCACTGTTCACCATTGATCTCATCCACCAACCCTTGGTCACAAACGACCTACAGGATTGCCTAAGCTACCTCTGGAGTGGGGGAAGCAGTTCTGGGGTGGCGGGGGGGTGTGACTGTATACATTCAAGGACATGGTTTAAGAGATTGGAGTGGAGAGTTTACCCAAAGATTTTTTTCCTTTGGTTATTGGAGCCATAGAAACTAGGAGCCTAAAAAAAAAAAACTCAAAAACAAGTGTTGGACATTTAGCTGGAGAAAAAACATTTATGGGGGAAAAAACTATTAATAGATATATTATCTGTGTAATAGGATTCTTGGACAGGATTCTGGACCTCAGATGTTGTTGGAGGATAATGGGGAGGGGTAGAATTGCATCCTCCTTCTCTCAACACAGCTCTTTGCACTTGAGATAGAGGTAGACATTACTTGGCCTCCATGACATATATTTACCTTTGAAGCATGGCTGCTTCCTGGTAGAGCTGAGTGGTGCTAATTCCTTCACCTAGCTGTTGACAGTTAGGTGTAAAGGGACTAGATTCTTCTTCCTAAATCCTCATCCTTCCCACAGCAAAACAAATAAAAATAAAATCAAAATCACAGACCTAAATGTTAAACACAAAACAATACAACTTCTAGAAGATAACAGAGAAGAAAACCTAGATGACTGGTTTTGGCACTGAGTCTTTAGACACACCAAAAGCATGATACATAAAAGAAAAAATGGAAAGTTAGACTTCATTAAAATCAAAAACTTCTGCTCTGCAAAAGACACTGTTAAGAGAATAAAAAGACAAGCTACAGACTGGGAGAAAATATTTGCATAACACATATCTGATAAATAACTTGTAACCAAGACATACAAAGAACTCTTAAAACTCAACAATAAGAAAATAAACAACCCAATGACAAATTGGGGAAAAGATCTGAATAGACACCATGCCAAAGAAGAGACATAGATGGCAAATCAGCATATGGAAAGAAACTCAACATCATATAAAAAAAAAACTCACTGCCGTTGAGTCGATTCTGACTCATAGAGACCCTATAGGACAGAGTTGAACTGCCCCATGGAGTGTCCAAGGAGCGTCTGGTGGATTCGAACTGCCAACCTTTTTGGTTAGCAGCCGTAACACTTAACCACTACACCACCAGGGTTTCCCAACATCATATGTCATTGGGTAACTGCAAATTAAAACAGCAATGACATAGCACTACATACCTATTAGAATGGTTAAAATGCAAAACACTGACACCAAGCGCTGGCAAGGATGCGGAGCAACAGGAGCTCTGATTCACTGCTGGTGGGAATGCGAAATGGTACCGCCATTTTGGAAGAGTGGGGCAGTTTCTTACAAAGCTAAACATTGACTTACTATATACTATATAAGCCAGCAATTGTGTTTCTAGGTATTTACTGAAATGAGTTGAAAACATGTGCCCATACAAAACCCTGCACGTGAAAAGTTTGTTTATAGGACCTTTACTCATAGTTAACGGAAATTGGAAATAATCAAGATGTCCTTCAACAGATGAATGAACAAAGAAACTGAGGTACCCCATACAATGTAATATTATTCAGCAATAAAAATAAATGAGGTATCAAGCTACAAAAAGGCACGGAGGAATGTTAAATGCATATCGCTTCAGTAGGGATTACACCTCAACATAAAGAAAAAATCCTCACAACTGGACTAATAAGCAACATCATGATAAATGAAAAAAAAAAGATTGAAGTTGTCAAGGATTTCATTTTACTTGGATCCACAATAACACCTATGGAAGCAGCAGTCAAGAAATCAAAAGATGCATTGTACTGGGCAAATCTGCTGCCAAAGACCTCTTTAAAGTGTTGAAAAGCAAAAATGTCACCTTGAGGACTAAGGTGTGCCTAAGCCAAGCCCTGGTGTTTTCAATCCCTGCATATGCATGTGAAAGCTGGACAATGAATAAGAAAGGCCAAAGAAGAACTGACACCTTTGAGTTGTGGTGTTGGTGAAGAATACTAAAATACCATGGACTGCCAAAGGGTCAATATGAATCGGAATCAACTCGACGGCACTGGGTTGCCAAAAGAACGAAGAAATCTTTCTTGGAAGAAGTACAACCAGGATGCTCCTTAGAAGCAAGGATGGCAAGAGCATGTCTCATATACTCTGGATATGTTATCAGGAAGGATCAGTTCCTAGAGAAGGGCATCATGCTTGGTAAAGCAGAAGGTCAGGGAAAAAGAGGAAGACCCTAAATCTGATGGATTGACACAGTGGCTGCAACAATGGGCTCAAACATAGCAAAGATTGTGAGGATGATGCAGGACCGGGTGGCATTTTGTTCTGTCGTACATACGGTGGTTATGAGTCAGAACCAACCTGACAGCACCTAACAACAATAAGGTGAAAAAAGCCAGTCTGAGAGAGCTGCATCCTGTATGATCCCAACTACATAGTATTCTTAAAAAAGCAAAACTATAGAGACGGTAAAAAGATCTGCGGTTGCAAGAGGTAAAAGGGGAGTGGGGAGGAGTGAATAGGTGAAGCACAGACATTTTAAGAGCAGTGAACTAGTGTAATGGCAGACACATTACATTATACAACTGTCAAAAGCCAGAGAACTGTCAACACAAAGAGAGGACCCTAAATGTAAGCTATGGGCTTCAGGTAATAATAATGGATTAAAGTCAGTTCCTCAATTACAAGAAATGTACAGCATTAATGCAAGACGTTAATAATAGGAGAAATTGTAAACGGGGTTGGGGTGTACGAGAATTATCTATACTTTCTGTGTAATTTTTCCAAAAACATAAAAGTACTCTACAAATAAAGTGTATTATTAAAAAAAAATAAGTCCATTAGATGGACTGGGTGGTCTTCATTGAGGCCAGATTGCAGAAAGGACGATCAGACCCCTTGAAAATGTTGCAATGTGAGAAGAGAAAGGAACTGCATAAGCATCTTGGCCTCAGCTCCCAGAGCCCTGGGGAGAACCCAGGAACCCAGTCCAGCCCAGCTGCCCTGCTTCTGAGGGCTTACTTCAGGGCAGTACTTCTTAAAAGTTACTGTTAAAATTGAGGGTCTCATTCAATACATCTAGGTTGGGGGCCAGGTACCACATTTCTAATAAGTTTCCAGGTGATGATACAATTGGCCCATGAACCACAAAGTTTTGCTTTTTGAAAAATATCATATTCAGGTAGTCCCTGACTTATGACAGGGTTCCTTTCTGACAACTCTGATGTAAGTCGGTTCTGACATAAGCAGAAAACCTCATTTTGGGGGGGGGGGGGGGCGGGGGGAAGGATTTCATTATTATTGCCTTTTATTACCAGTATCTTTATAAAGCCAATATTTATTTGTCTATGGGGGTTGGAAACATTACATGTAAACTTATAGATATATTTTAAGACATACATACATAAATAAAAATACATACATCCTTTAAAAAAAAATTAAAAAAACAGACAGTTGTCAGTGCGGTCCGTCGTAACTTGAATACGTTAAGTTGGGGGCTAACCGAAGTTGGAATCATACAGTAGGCAGCTCGTTCAGACTGCCTTCTTTCAGCTTTATGCATTTATGATTCCTATTATGTTGTTTTGTAGCCTGACAGCTCATTAACAAGGCTTCAGGGAACATATGTGGGTAAACTGAAAGAGCTAGATGAACAATTGAGATCCTTTTCCTCCCATGGAACAGGCCATAGTAAGGATAGACTCCCCACAACTATCATACTACCTTCCTCTCACACATCACAGACTTTTCATCACAGCTGGTTTCTGGTTCTACCAAAGGTTAATAAAGTCACCAGACCCCTGTTTCATCAGTAGCTCTATAGGAGAAGGTGAGGCAGGCTCAGGAAGAAGAGGTAGAAGGAGAAGAAGCCAGGTGAGGAAGCGGCAGGTAGCAAGATAGGTCACAAAAGGACGCAAGAATTAACGTTCCCCAGGCACCATCAGAAATATCTGGGAAAGGGAATTCCTAAAAAGGACTGAAAATCCTGTAAGAAAAGTGGAAGGAACTTAAGGCCATTACAATTTAGATATACGTAGTAATACAATGAGGCTGATGAACACTAGACATACCAGTTAAACCTATAGAAAATCATCCAACTGAACTTATAAAGCAGAGAGCTCCTGAAGTACTTCTAGAGAACAAAGAATAAAAACTGCAAACATTAATATGAAAAATGCCATCAATTTTTTTTTGAACAATTGATTGTGTTTTAGGTGAAAGTTTACACAGCAAATTAGTTTCCCACTCAACAATTCATACATAAATTGTTCCTTGACATTGGTTGCTGTCCCTACAGCGTGTCAGCACTCTCCCCATTTCCACCCTGCCTTCCCCAGTTCCATCCCTCCATTTTCCCTGCCTGTCCTTGCCTACTTATCTTTGTTTTTGGGTAAGTGTTGCCTGTGTGGTCTCCTATAGTTGATTGTTCTAAGGAGCACATTCCTCATGGGTGTTAATGTTTATTTTATAACCCAATCTATTATTTGGCTGAAAGGTGACCTCTAAGAGTGGTTTCAGTTCCAGGTTAAAAAGGTATCTTAGGGAGACAGTCTTGGGGGTTCCCCTAGTCTCCACCCCAGTAAGTCTAGTCTTTTTTATGAATTTGAGTTCTGTTCTACACATTTTACATATTTTAACCAGGACCTTCTATTGTGTCCCTAGTCACAGCGGTCATTAGCAGTGGCTGGGCACCATGTAGTTCTTGTGGTCTCAGACTAGAGGAGGCTGTGGTTCATGTGGGCTAATTTGAGTCTTTGGTTCCCTTCACTCTCCTTTGCTCCAGACAGGAAAAGGCCAACAGTTTTATCTTAGATAGCTGCTCAAAAGCTTTTAAGACCCCAGACACTACTCACCAAATTAGGATGTTGAACACTATCTTTATGAACTATGTTATGGCAGTTGATCTAGATATCCCCCGAGACTATGGTCCTTAACCGTCAAACCCAGTAACTCAATCCCACGAGGTGTTTGGATATGTCTAAGAAGTTTCCATAACTGTGCCTTCTATGTGCTCTATTATATATACCAATATATATATAGCACATATGATTATGTACATACAAATGCCCACAACTATAGTTATATATGCACACACATGTACTCCCATCCGCCTTCCCACATCTATACGGCATACATATCTACCTATGTAACCACTCACAACTTTTTGGCTGTTATTGCTGTTGTTGCAGAATTGTATATGTTATAGCATTTAACGTAGTTGTCCTTTATTCTTGTGTAACTCTCAGTGTCTCCATTTATTTACCTTTGTCACTTTGTACAGACTACCCCCATATTGTGTATCGCCCTTCCCTTCACCAGAATTAATGTGTCTACTATCTAGTATTTTTCCCTCCCCCTCCCTCTCACCCTTGGTAACCATCAAAGAACATTGCTTTCTGTGTGTAAAAACTTGAGTTTTTATAAAAGTGGATCATACAATATTTGTCCTTTTGTGATTGACTTATTTTACTCAGTATAATGTCTTCCAGATTCACCCGTGTTATATTTTTCCGATGCATCATTATTCTTTATTGTTGCATAGTATTCCACTACATATACGTACCACTTTCAGTTTATTCATTCATATGACAATGGACGCTTAGGTTGTTTCCATCTTTTTTGCTAATGTGAATAATGCTGCAGTGAACATGAGTGTGCATATATCTATTCAAGTCACTGCTCTAATTTCCCTAGGATATATACCTAGAAGTGGGATTGCTAGATCATAGGTATTTCTATTTTTAGCTTTTTGAGGCCGTGTCATATCATTTTCCATAGTGCTTGTACCATTTTACAATTCCACCAGCAATACATAAGGGTCCCAAACTCCACACAACCTTGTCAGCATTTGCTGTTTTCACTTTTTTGATCATTGCCATTTTTGCAGGGGTCAGGTGGTATCTCATTGTAGTTTTGATTGCATCTCTCTAATGGCTAATGATTGAGAGCATCTCTTCATGTTTTTGTTAGCTGCCTGAATGTCTTCCTTGCTGACATTCAGCAAGTGTTTTGTCATGTCTTTTATCCATTTTTTGACTGGAATATTTGTCTTTTTGTTGTTGAAATGTTGAAGTTTTCTATATATTTTAGAGATAAGATCCTTGTCAGATATGTCATTGCCAAACATTTTTTTCCCAGTTTGTAGGTTCTCTTTTTAATCTTTGGTAAAGTCTTTTGATGAGTATTTAATTTTTAGGAGGTCCCAGTTATCTAGTTGATCTTCGGTTGTTCGTGCATTTTTAGTTATGTCTGATAGTATATTTATACCATAAATTAAGAACCCTAACTTTGTCCCTATGTTATTTTCTAGGAATTTTAGAGTTTCAATTTAACATTTAGGTCTTTGATACATTTTCAATCAGTTTGTATATAGTGTGAGTAGGGATCCTGTTTCATTCTTCTGCAAATGTATATCCAGTTTTGCCAGCACCATTTGTTAAAGAGATTCTCTCTTCCCCATTGAATGGGCTTCAGCCTTTGCTGAAGATCAGCTGTCCATAGCTGGATGGATTTACTTCTGGGATCTCAATTCTGTTCCATTGGTCTATGTGTCTATCATACCAGTAACAGGCTCTTTTGATTACTGTGGCTGTATAGTAAGTTCTGATATTGAGAAGTGTGAGGTCTCCTAGTTTGTTCTCCTTCTTCAGTAATTCTTTAGCTATTTGGGGCCTCTTTCCTTTCCTTTCCTTATAGAGATTAGTTTTTTCCATTTCATTAAAAAATGTTCTTGGGATTTGCTTTAGGACTGCATATAGGTCTTTTTTTGGTTTTTTGCAGCAGTCTTTTGTAGAATTCCTTGTATAAGTCTCTTACGTCCCTGGTTAGATTTATTCCTAGGTATTAGGGGCTATTGTAAATGGTATTGTTTTCTTGATTTCCTTTTCTGAGTTCTCCTTGTAGAACTCAGGAATTTGTTTTGTCGATTTTTTGTTTTGGTTTGTTTTGATATATCAGGGCAGGCAGGGCAGGCATGCTCTGGTGATTGCTCGTCTGGTGTGGGGCAGCTGAGGGTGGGTTGGGTAGGCATGGGTAACCACCTGTTATTGGTCCAGTGGCACAGGGGCGTGTGATGGAGCTCACCAGATAGGTGGGGGCAGTGAGCAGGTTGGGTGTGGTGGGTGAAAAGGAGGGCAGGCATGCTTGGTGCCAGGTGGGCAGGGTGGTAGGGGGTACGGTAGGTGACCAGAGGCACAGCAAGGCTTAGATCTGTCTGGTCATACTTCTGCCCTTAGCTGTACCTAGGCCATGCCCCCAGCATGCCCCAAGGCCCACAGCTGGGGCCTTCATGGTCTCAGGGAGACAGAACATAAATTTATAACTTATTGGTATTCATTTCCTCTAGTTTCTCTAGCTACTTCCAAATAAACCTATGAATTTCCCTATTTCGGATAATGATTCTTTTATTTTTCAGTCAGTGCATCAAAGCAGAACAGGCAACCATCTGGGTAATATTCTCCTTTATCCTCCATACTCAGGTATTCACCAATCCTCATGCTTTTTCCTTTGTATTCCTTCAGCCCCTGGATACCAGAATCTTGGCACCCAAACTATTACTGCAAGAGTCTTATGACTAACACCATGATGATACCCACTACCCATTGCCATCATGTCGATTCCAACTCATAGCAACCCTAGGACAGAGTAGAACTGCTCCATAGGGATTCCAAGCCTATAATCTTTATGGAAGCAAACCACCACATATTTCTCCCTTGGAGCTGCTACAGGGTTTGAACTGCCAACCTTTCAGTTAGTAGACAAGTGCTTAAACTTCACCACCAGGGCTCCCACCATGATAATAGCCTTTCCTTAATGCCAACTCATTCTGAACACTTTTTTTTTTTATTGTGCTCCAAGTGAAAGTTTACAAATCAAGTCAGTGTCTCATACAAAAATTTATATACACCTTGCTATGTACTTCTAGTTGCTCTCCCCCTAATGAAATAGCACACTCCTCCTCTCCGCCCTATATTCCTCATGTCCATTCGACCAGCTCCTGCCCGCCTCGGCCTTCTCGTCTCCCCTCCAGACAGGAGCCGCACACAGTCTCATGTGTCTCCTTAAGCCGAGAAGCTCACTCCTCACCGGCATCATTTTCTGTCTTATAGTCCAGTCCAATCCCAGTCTGAAGAGTTGGATCCTGAACACTTTGATCATAACATTCTCTGCAAAAATTTTAAATGTCTCCATATCTCCCCATATATGAAATCTAAATTCTTTTGGTGGCTTTCAAAGACCTTTGTTATCTGACCTACCTCTATCTAGTCCACCTCATTTCCTTCAATGTCCTGTCTACCCCTCCTCTTCTCTGTAGTTCATCAAGTCCCAGCTCTGCATGCTCAGCAGGGGGTGCCCATGGTCTCAGGCTGATATAACTCCTCCCGGTTCTTCACCCTCAGCTCATTTCTTAAGGAACCATTTCCTGGCTCCTTACTGATTCCTTCACCCTCCTAGCTCCCATATATATTCTATATAGCGTTATCTCATACATTTTCAATCTAGTTTTGTATTGTTTGCTGTTATTTCACATTTGTTCATTATGTTTTTGCCACTAACTGTATGCTCCCTTAGAGTAGAGCCAGGGTTTTATTTGTTTTGTTTTGTTATTTTATGATTACTTCAAGCCTTTTTTCAAGCATCTACCATGATGATGAACATGGCATTGGTAATTTATAAGTAAATAATTAGCTACTGATTAATGAGTTAGAGAGAGAGTTTCAACAGTGGATGCCTGGAATAGATCTTAAACAGTTAAATAAAAGGTGTGGGAGAAAACAGAGATACACTGACAGCAGACTTACCAGAGAAGACACTAGGTATCTTGGAAAGAAAGCTTTTGACCGTACGAATAGGAATTCCATTTTTTTCATCTTGCATGCGTGCTATGACGTCTTCCATCTAAACAACAATAATAATATAATTAAAACCTTTTAAAAGTTGGATTATTTTGAGATAAATAAGTTTCACCTGCTAGTTTTGCCCCACTAAGAATAATGACATATCTTTGTCTTGGTAGAGTTTGTCACATTAACATTTTCAGTTTGGTTAACAGGAGAGGGAGGAAACACAAGAAAAATGGCCATTTCGGGGTCCATTAAGCTACTAATAGGAATTTTATGCTGTGAATATTGCCTCTACCCTGGTTGCATGTTCTTTGTTTATAAAGCCTGAAATGAAAGGGTGTTTATTTTTGAGGTTGTCAGAGACCAACGTCATAGCAAAATTCACACTTCGCTAATGTTATCCTGACTGAACTTAGCGAAAACAACAAAAAAAAATAGAAGCCTTAAAGACATTTGCTTGGAATTCCTCTTGAAGCAATAGAGTTTCTATGGTTTGATTTAATGTTAAATTTCTAAAACCTTTCTAAAAATACAGGACTGATTGCCAGCAGCTGTTGTTTTTCCTGCCTGGGCACTTCACTCAGGTAGAGTATGAAACACACACACACACACACACACACACACACAATGAATATGACACACAGCCTCGTGTTCATTTAGTAGTGGATTCACTGTATCTATCTGTCTGTATCTATCTTATTGGTACACTCCCTTTTGTTTTTGAAAAAGTTCCACAGTTTTGAAGGACTGAGCTTCACAAAGTCTAATGTGGAATTTAGTTCTGAACGTCATTCATTCAAACTATATCTTATATTTATCTCACATGCTGCTTATAAACCACCCTCACACAGAGACACCTACACACTCATATACTCACATACACACATACATTCAAACGTACACACACACACACTCAAAATCCGTTCATTCATTTATGCATTCTACAAATATTTACTGACCACCTACTCTACATCAGACTTACCACTAGACATTGTGGATATGAAAATGAGCATAGCATTGTTCCTGCCCTCAAAAAATTCACAGTCAATAGTGAAAACAATGACGAAATCTGAATAAGGTCTGTGGTTTAGTTAACAGTGTTGTACCAATGTCAATAAATTACCCTATGGCTATATAAGATGTCAGCATCAGAGAACTCTGAGTAAACGGTGTGTGAGAATTTTCTGTACTAGTTCTGCAACTTCTCTCAGTAAGTGTAAAATTATTTCAAAATGAAAAGTTATAAAAATTCACAGGGTAAATTTCCTATCAATGACTTATCAAATTTCCAACAACCCAGTTTCAGAACGATTTTCACCTAAGAAATCTTATTTACTTGGATGAGTTCTACCAGATTTATTAATATGAGAAAATAAACTGGGGATGTGGAAAGAATGGATTTTAAAATCAGGTCTGTATTTGATGCTCGGCTCTTTTAATTATCACCCATGTTACTTTGAGCAAGTGAGGTAACCTCTCTAAGGCTCAGTTTTCTCATCTGTAAAATGGTGATAATAATACTTATAATCCCTTTCAAAGTGTTCTTCTTAGGGTTGAGGTAAGCTAGGGTGAGGTACAGGATTTGAAGATAAAATGGTACACGTAGAGTTAACAATATACATATATGAAGTTTGTTGTTAGTTTCCGTTGACCCCATGGTCATGGTGACCCCACGCACTACAGAAAAATGTTTTCCAATCCTGCACCATCTTCACAATCATTGGTACGCTTGAGTCCATTGTTGTGGCCACTGTGTATCTGGAGTGCCTTCAACCTACAGGGTTCGTCTTCCAGCACTGCATCAGACAACATTCTGTTACGGTTCATAGGGTTTTCATTGGCTAATTTTTAGAAGAAGATCGCCAAGTCTTTCTTCCTAGTCTGTCTTAGCCTGGACACTCTGCTGAAACCTATCCATCATGGGTGACCCTAGTAATATTTGAAATACCACTGGCATAGCTTCCAGCATCATAGCAACAAACAAGCCACTACAGTACAACAAACCGTAAGACGGGTGGTGGATATAAAAAGTAAAAAAAAAAAGTACCACGCCATAAATAATGGATTCAAATGCCCGTGCACACTCCTGGAATTTCTTTTCACCTGGAGGGAGCACCGTTAGCCTGATTTTCCTGGTATCTTTCTGCCTCCTAACTGACTCTACTCCAGGAGAAATGGGCTGACTTAGCTACTAGAAGGGTTGGGAATGAGACATTGGTCTGCAGGACTCACCTCTTCTCTCTCGGCAGCGAGAAAGGTAGTTCGGAACTGGGATTCAGTATTGAAGCTTACTTGGTTATACACTCATTAATAGTAATAGTTTTATCAGCAATCAAGGTGATATTGTGGCCACCCCCCGCCGCCTTCCCTTTTTCAATTTGTTCAAATATAGATAAGAAAGAGATGCTTTTTATTGGGCCCCCAATAGGTCTTGACATTATCCACTTACCCCACTTCTTTTTATTTAATAATCTCATCCAAGTGTAGAAATACATACACAGATACACTCTTATGAATTTTTATTTGGTTACTGTTTGTCCTTTCCCTCACCTGACACAATGTTCAGACATGAGGAATAAGCTGCTTTGCCCTACTGAGTATCAGCCTCTAAGCCCTTGTATTATCTACTTAAGGGTTTAAACCAGGCCGGATTAGATGGACACAGAAACCTCTTGGACTGACACTTTAAGTACCTCAGCACCCAGGTACAAGGTGCCGGTTACTCCGGGTAGGGGCTGAATTCAAGTGCGCAGCTGTGAACACAGGTTTCCTCTGCAAAGTCACGTCGCCTCTCAGTTTATCGGACTAGGAGCCTAGAAACCAGCAATGAGAATTTCTAAGGTGACCTCTATGGTTGTATTTCAAAAATCTTTAACTGTTCTAACCCATAATCTCCAGAAAAGAAAAAAAAAAGTTAAAATTCTTGTAAAAATAGGAGTTTGTTCAGACAATAATAGTTACATGAAAATGTGAACAGGGAAATGCATTTAACTGTTTTGATCTTTATTGAGATGTAGTTTATCCAAGAACTTAAAATGAGCAAAAAAAGAAGGAAATAGATAAATAAAATAAAAGCTAATCTCCAACCCCCCATCAAAAAACCCTGCTTTCTAAAAGCTAAAATTGGTCACAAAGACCACCTATAAAAACACATCCATCTTATCCCCTGAAGTTCCCCTAAGCATCCTATGAGTTGATTTTTATATTAAGTGTGGTTTTAACACATTTATTATCTGTTTCCCAATATTAATTTTTTCTTCTACTTAAATTAAAAAGTTGCTGTCAAGTTGATTCCAATTCATGATGACTCCATGTGTGTCAGAGTAGAAATGTGCTCTATAGGGTGTAATCTTCAGACAATACAAATCTTATAAAAGGAGTCCCTGGGAGGCACAAACATTAAGTGCTCATCTACTAGCTGAGAGGTTGGTAGTTTGAACCCACCCAAAGGCACCTCAGAAGACAGCCCTGGTGACCTGCTTCCAAAAGCTCACAGCATTGAAAACCATATGGAGCAGTTTTACTCTGTACACATGGGATCGCCATAAATTGGAACTGGACTTGACAGCAACTAATGACAACAATCCTACAGAAGTAGATCACCAAGCCTTTCTTCTGCTGGATGGATTCAAACTGCCAACCTTCCAGTTAATGACCAACCTCATACTGGCTATACTACCCAGGGGCCTTTTAGCAATAGTAAATTGGATGAGAAGGGAAATCCTAACAGTCGGCAAACTAAAGGAGCAAGCCAGATAGTAACAGGGATGAGAAGAACTACACAAAGTCATAGCAGTAAGTATTAAAACTCTTTGGAACGTTTCAGTTTAAGACCATCTTCAGTTTAGATACTTCAAGCATCTCAAAAGCAGATATATACGAGGGGAAGTCAAAAAGTATTGCCACTAGGGTTCCAGACATGCATGGTTTTATCTCAAATAAAATGTGTTTAAAATAAGTCTCTGCTATCAGTGGATGGCTACAGGTAAGTTCTCTCAGTAAGATGCTTGTCTCAGCCTCGTTAGGGTGCCTTCAAAAAAAAAAAAAAGGGATACTTTTTGCTGTAAGGAAAAAAATGATTTTGAGGTCAGGGCTAATACCAAATTTTTAACAAACCTCAAATGGACATCTTCCCAAATCATTGAAGCTTTGCAACAAGTTTATGGGAATGCTGCCCCACCTAAAACAACTGTTTTTAGGTGGATCAAGCATTTTAAGGAAGGTCAGGAAGACCTCAAAGATGAGCTAAGAGAGGAAAGACTGTTCAGAAGGCTATGGTGACTGTTTTGGGGGACTCCAAAGGGGCAATCTTCATAAATTTTTTTTTACAGGACACAGAACAATCACAAGCGCTTACTGTGAAGAAGCTTTAAGAAAACGGAAAACTGCATTGGTGAGAAAAAGGCCAGAAAAGTTGCACTCAGGGTTTTTTTTTTTTTTCTCCATCACAGCAATGTACCTGATCATTCTTCAAGGGTAGCAAGGGCTGCCTTAAGAGAATTTCATTAGGAAACCTATATCATCCACCCTACAGCCCTGATCTTGCCCCTTCAGTCTTCTTTTTGTTCCCTAAACTCACAGAACATTTAAAAGGAACACAATTTGAGTTCCTCGAGGCTGCTCAAACTGCCAGAGTGTAGACAGAATTCTTCAGGGAAGGGTTAAAGAGATGGAAACACCACCTTCAGAAGTGTACAGACCTAGATGGAGGATATATCAGAAAAAAATAGCTTCACATTTTGATAGTTTTGTTTAATAAAGGTTTCTGTGATTTTGCAGCAATATTTTTGACTTACCTTCATATATATTTCTTCATATATACACATACACATACATACATAGGGAGTATATATAACAGATTTATAAATGTGTGTATATATCTATATATATATTCATATGGAAGCCATTGAGTTATGAAGGGTTAGACTGTGTTTTCACTCTCTGCCTGTTTAGGCAGGTGAGGGAAATGATAAGCATAGGATAACAAAACACTAGACTATAGACGGGAAACCTGGACATGCCTTGGGACTGTGAGGTTCTCTCTGGAGCTTATTTTCTTTGCCTTTAAAATAAGAGATTAGAAGCAAGTGATGCGTAACATTTCTTCTAGCTACAAAATTATTGAAGTCCACGGAAATAATCATCAGTGTTCAACTGGGTAAACTTCACTTTCTTAAGTCAAAGAGCCAATTCCCTGCCAGATACAAACAGATGAGCCTAATAAACTAAACACCGCCTTCTTACAAATATATTTGTTTCTAACTGTCAGCATATTGTCATTTCAATGAAAATAGTGGCGTACTTAAGAGAATGCATTTGGGCCAGACAGAGCTGAGTTTGAATCCTGGCTGTCCCACTTGCAGGCTGTATAAACAGGTGAGCTACTTTATCACTCTAAGACCCAGTTTTCTCATCTGTAAAATGGAGATAATAACAATAGCACACATTTATGACAGGTGAAGATTAAAGAAGCAATGCTAATTAACTGCTTACCACAATGCCATCACCATCAACAACATAATTTTTTCCCCTCATCACTATATTAGGGAGCCACAAGCTCTTTCTTTGGGTGTTTACAATTCAACTGACAAAGACAGCAGTGGTCAATTGCCAAATATATACCAAAACAAAAAAACCAAACCTGTGGCTGTTGAGTCAATTCCGACTCATAGACGCCCTATAGGACAGAGTAGAACTGCCCCATAGGGTTTGAACTGCTAATCTTTTGGTTAGCAGCCATAGCTCTTAGCCACTACACTACCAGGGCTCCAAATATATACTTTTTATTAAATATATACTAGAAGCAATAAATGGTTAATCAGGAAGTAGACATAGATACCTATTCACAAGCTCTATTTTTTTTTTTTTATAAGACTGTACTGTGTTGGCCTTTTTAAGACTCCATTAGGAGAAGTGTCAGGAAGAATATTTGTGCATATAAGCAAGAACTATGTAAACTATTAGAGAAGCTGGACTATACAAGGAAGAATGCTGCATCAGGATTGGAGGAAGACTCATTTACAGCCTGCAATATGCAGATGACACAACCTTACTTGCAGAAAGGGAAGAGCACTTGAAGCACTTACCGAGGAAGATCAAAGACTACCGCCTTCAGTATGGATTACACCTCAACATACAGAAAACAAAAATCCTCACAAGTGGACCAGTAAGCAACATCATGATAAATGGAGAAAAGACTGAAGTTGACAAGGACTTCATTTTACCTGCATCCACAGTCAATGTCCAAGCAGCAGTCAAGAAATCAAATGACATACTACAATGGGCAAATCTGCTACAAAAGACCTCTTTAAAGTGTTAAAAAGCAAAGACCTCCCTTTTAGGACTAAGGTGTGCCTGGCCCAAGCCATGGTATTTTCAGTCACCTCATATGCATGGGAAAGTTGGACAAGGAAACAGGAAGACCGGAGAAAAATTGATGCTTTTGAATTACAGTGTTGGTGAAGAATATACCATGGACTGCAAGAAGAATTAACAAATCTGTCTTGGAAGAAGTACAGCCAGAATGCTCCTTAGAAGCAAGGATGGCGAGACTTCCCCTCAAGTACTTTGGGCGTGTTATCAGAAGGCATGAGTCCCTGGAGAAGGACATCATTCTTGGTAAAGTAGAGGGTCAGCAAAAAAGAGGATGACCCTCAATGAGATGGACTGATACAGTGGCTGCAACAATGGGCTCAAACACAGCAAGGATTATGAAGATGGTGCAGGACCGGGCAGTATTTCGTTCTGTTGTCCACGGGGTAGCTACGAGTCAGAACCAACTTGACGGCACCTGACAACAACAACAATGTAAACTATGAAAAAACTACAGCTAGTCCCCTATTTATGACATATTCGAGTTACAAGCAGAACTTACGACTGTCTTTTTTTTTTGTATATTTATCGTTAGTAATATGTATTACATACAATATTGCAGCACGTAATTTGCTGATGTTAGCATTCTCATGCCAACCTCAAAGACAAATACAGTTCCAATTTATAAATACACCAATAATAAAAGGCAATACTAATGAAAACTAAAAAAAGATTTATTTGAATTACATCAGAACGGATTTATGATTGTCGGAAGGAACCCTGTCATAGGTCAGGACTATTTACATTTAGAAGAAGGGAAAAGAGACAACACACATTTCTGACAAAAGGAAAAAATGTCTTGTTATCACATTATCTTGATGAATTTGCCTTTAGAAATTCTTTGGGAGAAAAAAACTGAATGGAATACTCTTTGCAAAACTAATCTTCTATGCAAATTAATTCACTATGCAAAATAGTCTTGAGAATCTCTATGAATCAACTGATTCAAAACTTTTTTATGCTTCTATTGCAAAACCATTTGCATTTTAGTTTCTAGCCTAATTACCTGTTTTCCCTTAGATGTGAATGAACATCTTAAGGAAGAAATCTCACCTTATTAATCTTGTATTGCTAATATATAAATTGCCTGCTACATAATGGAGGTTCCAAAAGAAAAAAAGACTTACGAATTTTTGTTAAGGGCACGTTTGGTTTTTCTGAGAGACCCAAAGCAAAAATAAAAATTAAATTAATTTACGATTTGGTCTTGAGATGCTTTTTTTAAATTTTATTTTATCTAGCTAGCATTCAGCACAAAGATACGCTAGCAGAGCAGAAACAGTGGGACAAAGGAGCTCAATATAGTGTAGTTTAAAACATTTTTTCTTTCTGTTCCATTTAATGCAAGAACTCTTCCGGCTGTTGATCAGAGGAACTTCTTCCCTGAAAACACGCGGGTAAATCAGAGGCGGTTTCAGAGGCTGTCTTCTTGCTGGTCTTTGTGCCGCTCACAGTCACTGTCATGTGGACGCTCTCAAGATGAAAGGTGCTATTGAACTCCAATACGCCACTCTTTTTCCAGGAATTCATAATTAGCCTTTCCTTCAGAACAGTTTAGATGTCACTTCAATGCCTGTGATGATTTCAAATCCTGCTCTGGCTTACCAGTCCCATCCTGACACTTTGCAAAGTGATAGAGGTACTGCTTCTTTGAAGAATTACTAATTATTCAAGAGGGGCCTCTCCCCACCAGACCAGAGACTTCCATCATTTCCACTTCCCTAATGTTCTAAACAATGAAGAGAGTTTAATTAAATTTACTTGTAGCTCTCTTTGCCAGAACTTTATCACAATATCATTACCATTGATCTCATTAAGCCAACAGCTTTACAGAAACACCCTAACTGTAGGTGAAACACTTGTTGTACAAGGGAAAGCTAAAATAGTTTGTATGGTGCAGTTCTGAAAGAGAAATGAGTCAATCAAAATTTCAAAGGATGTTTTCCAACTTTGCGTTGTAACTCACCATTAATCACAGCCTTTGGAGATATAAATGAGAGACTACATGGGCGTACTGACTGGGCTTTTTCCTATGTGCACACACTCACAAATCATTGCGTGGACCATCATTTTAAGTGCTAGCTACGAAAATGACCATTAAAGAGCTGCTTGGATTTCACAAGGCAATTAGGTGGTGACAGGTATTACAAAATTTGAATCTACCTATAAGTCTTTTTCCTTCAGAAGGCCTTTCTAAGGAAGAAAATGATTTGCACTTCCGAATTCAGTTCAGTCGGAAAAGCCATGATGACAAAGCAGAACTAACCTTTAATGAAAATTAAATAACAATAATGAGATTAAAATTTGCAACCAAAACTGTTTTCTGCTGCCATAATTCAATTAAAGCTGTTTCTAATTGATACGCTTGTCCCCATGGTACAACTGATGGCAGTCAATATGTTAACTTACTACACTGAAGCCAAGCGGGAATAAATGAGTGAGGAAGAAACACAGTGAAATCCCCTGTGAGAGCTGGAACTCGACGGGACTGCCTTGTTTTTCCAGGTCTCACAAGTTTTCTGCCTTTACAGGGTGTAGTTTTCCTTTTCTGACAGGTTTCCACCTTGTACAGACTCTGGCTTTCACAGGTTTTATTGTATTACTCTTGAAAAAGCTGTCATTTTCAATAATAATTATGACTAAAAAAACACAAACAAGTAAAGTCTACAAAAAGAAAAAAAAACAAACTCCTTGACCTCAAGCCAATTCGGACTCATAGCATCTCTATACAACAGACTACAACTGCCCCATAGGGTTTCCAAGGAGCAGCTGGTGGGTTTGAACTGCTGATCTTTTTGGTTAGCAGGGGTAGATCACCAGGCTTTTCTTCCAAGATGCCTCTGGGTGTACTCAAACCATCAATCTTTTGGCTGTCACCCATTTTTGGGCACCACCCAGGGACTCTAGTTTTTGTACATCCTGCTTGATATTCACTCTCAAATGGACTCCTTAGCTCCTGCTTGTACCCACATCAGTCTACCCAATTGACTACTGTGGGACAAAGGACTAGGTTTGGCCTTTCATCTCTGGTTTCTAAAAATAGCCCAAGCTATTAAGGTGCCTTTTATTTTTCTAAAACAGCTAAGCAAGACTTAAATATGTGCAAGTGAACTGGGAGTCCCCAACTCATTACCTTGGCAACAGGTCTCCTGAAGGGTGGTGGCATGACGAGGCCTCAGAACAAGCCACTAATCCCCCACTATCTGAGGCCTTATGTTTGTCTGTGTAGGGGGGTCATGTAGGTTTTGGTGTATAAAAATGGCTGGGGGAGGGACCTTAGATTCTCTGTCAATGATGTCAGGTGGAAGCATGCATAGAAGAGTTCTCTGGCTCCAAGAAAACAGCTTCAAGAAGCCAGGGGGACTGGCTTGTCATGAAACTGTCCTGTTAAGTGTCCCCTCAGCTATGGTGCTAGATGGAGCAAGTGTACCTGAAGTTGTCAGCCCACCTAACTAAGTCTACCTGCCCTGGTGGGAGGAGATCTGCAGAAGATAGAACCCCCCCCCCCATAAGTCCCTAACTTACGAAGTCTCTGGATATTTCACCTCTCATTAAAAATTCTCATTGACCTGACTTGATTCATCAATTAACATTAAGTTGAATAACCATTCAAATTTCTCCACATTATGACCCAAAGCTGCCATTTTAGCCTTGTATTTCTAGCCTCATGCTCCAAACATGCTCAGCAATTGCTATGGCTCAATTGCTCACCATCTCACATTCTGCTCCTTCTGCCAGTTGTGTCTTTTCCTTTTCCATCTTTGCCTGTGGAAATCCAATTATACTTCTAGGGTCATCTCAGATTTTTCTTTCTTATTTAAGTATTTACTTTCTTCAGTCTTTTCCTTCTCATATCTCTCATCCCAGCTGAATATAATCATAGCCATTTTTGAACTCCTATAGAATGTTTGTCTTAGTCATCTAGTGCTGCTATAACAGAAATACCACAAGTGGATGGCTTTAACAAGGAGTTTACTTTCTCACAGTAAAGGAGACTAAAAGTCCAAATTCAGGGTGTCACCTCCAGGGGGAGGCTTTCTCTTCTTTTCGGCCTTCTCATCAATCTTTCCCCAGACTAGGAGTGTCTCTGCACAGGGACTCTGGTTCCAAAAGATGTGCTCTGCTCTGGGCACTGCTTTCTTGGTTGTATGAGGTCCCCCTGTCTCTCTGCTCACATCTTTCTCTCATATCTCAAGAGATTGTCTCAAGACACAAATCCAATCTTGTAGATTGAGTCCTGCCTCACCAACACAACTGCCGCCCATCCTTCCTCATTAATATCATAGAGACAGGACTCAAAACACACAGGAAAATCACACAATACCTGGAATCATGGCCCAGCCAAACCAATACACACATTTTTGGGGAGACATAATTCAATCCATGACAACGTTATTTGTAGTTCTCTTTTGATATTTATCCTAACCTTAAAATATGATTTATGTAAGTGTTATTTCTATACTTATTTATCATTCCATTTAGATTATCAAGGCCTTGATGATGAAATCTGTTCTATTTTGCTATTCTTTCATCATCTAACATGTTTACTAAAAGAAATATTTAATGAAATTTTATTGAAAATAAATGTGAATTTGACACAAAATAAAACAGAAGTTCAATAAAAACCATTGGAAGTCAAGGTAACGAGGCAGCAAGCAGCAGTATTATGAAATCTGAGTAAGAACAAGTAAACTGAGGCACTTGACTAAAGCAAATACGGCCACTTTAGAGTTTAGGACCCTACTCCATCTTGCCTTTTCTTTAATATATGCAAACCTCTGACTTATTTTTAAAGCCTGTAACTAAATGTAAACTAAAGAAAGTTTTCTCCTTTTAAGCTGAGAGAATAACAATAAACTGTTTCCCAGGAGCTATCAAGACCCTTCCTGAAACAATGTCTCAGGAAGGAGGCCTTGATGCTGACTCTTATCTAGGTCTCCTAGGCAACTGCTGACAAGAAAAATTTCACTTAAGCAAGCTGCATCTAAGAGAGAAATGTCCTGCAACTTCCTCCCCTCCCAGCCCTCACTTCCAGTAAACCTGCATTGTATAAATCCAAGTTTGTAATGTCCAATCAAAATAGTACACCTCAAGTTCTTTGTTTTTATTCTTTAAAAGGTCTCCAAAGCTTTGAAAAAAAAACCATTCTGTAAAATCAGACGTTTTCCCCAGTCCGGACTGTTATTGAATATTTAATAAATCTCCTTGCTTTACTTTAACAGAGAAAGCGTTTATTACTCTTTGACAGATACACAGAGGAAAACATGAGCTTCATGAACGGCATTTGAATTTAATCTTCAGGAAAGGACTATAGAACAAAGTGGTGGCAATGCAAACTACAGTATAAGTGCACTTAGGAGGCCATGATGAGCAGCGAAGTAGATTCAACCAGCCAAGGCCACAATTTAGAGAATTGATTTTTCTCAGTCATTGCTTTCCGCAGCTTGCCTGAGCTATCAGGTATTAAAAAAAAAAAAAACCAAACCTGTTGATGTCAAGTCGATTCCAACTCATAGTCACCCTACAAGTCAGAGTTTCTAAAGAGTAGCTGGTGGATTTGAACTGCTGGCCTTTTGGTTAACAGCCAAATGCTTAACCACAGTGCCACCAAGACCTGTTGCCGTTGAGTCGCTTTTGACTAATAGCAACCTACAGTGCCACCAGGGCTCCCTGTTAAGCACAGACCAAACCAAACTCGTTGCCTTTGAGTCGATTCCAACTCATAGCAGCCCTACAGGACAAAGTAGAACTTCCACATGGGGTCTCCAATGAGCACCTGGTGGATTTGAACTGCCTAGCTTTTCTTTAGCAGCCAAACTCTTAACCACTACACCACCAGGGTTATAAAAAAAAAAAAAAAATAGAAGTCCTTAAACCTACAACTTCAGCTAGCCTAGTTGTGAAGTCAATTTTAACTAACCTCATACTATATCAGGTGCTCTACCCCTCCACCCAGAAAGAGTCCAGAATAAATCTCATCTTAAAATCAGTATTACATAATCTGGAATGGGCTCTTTGGCCCCCAAAGCTCTTTGATGTTTCCTATTTTTTGCCTAGTTTAATGATAAACCATTGTCCTCTTTTGCCTTCTGATTTTTTCCTAGAGCTTTTAAAGACATAGTTCTGCTCTTAATCAAAATCAATGTAATCCAGGTAACCAACTACCTACTCCTTGTTGAGCCCTCTCTTAGGAATCCTGTTTCCCAATTTTGAGACTCCACTTCAATTTAGAACCCTGTTCTAAAAGACCACCACCCATTTAACTCTAAGTGCTGAAACTGCAATTCTGGACACATTTAAAAGAGAGTTTCAGGGTTTACTTATTATGGTGAGGAAAGAGTATAAAACCAAACAAAACAAAAAACCCAAATCTATTGCTTTTGAGTTGATTCCGACTCCCAGTGACCCCAAAGGGTTTCCAAGGAGTGGCTGTTGGATTCGAACTGTCAACCTTTTGGTTAGCAGTCAACCACTTAACCACTGTGCCACCAGGGTTAACACCAATTAATATAAATAATATAATTCAATTGTTGTAATTTTGCAGCAATATGACCTCATATTGGCCACTTACTAAATCAATTTCGAAAAACAATGTCAAGAGGATCAACTACTAGAATGGTGGAGTGAGGAGTGTGGTGGATCTTCTTCCCAACAAAGCAACCATTTAACCAGAGAATATTTTAAGAAAAAATCATTTAAAGTGCTTAGAAATTGTCCCTAAGGGCATAGCACTAACAAAGAAAGATTTGCTCAAAAAAAAATTTACTAAAAGATTGGAGGCGGGGCCAAGATGGCTGACGAGGTAGAAGCTACCTCGGATCCCTCTTGCAACAAAGACTTGGAAAAACAAGTGAATCGATCACATACATGACAATCTACGAACCCTGACCATCAAACACAGATCTAAAGAGTTGACCTGAGTGACAGAGACTGAGAATGAACAACCACGGTGAAGCAGCAACTGTTTTTGGAGCCTGGAGCCAGGGTCCCAGTCAGGAAACCTTGGCGCCGGGCATTGGTCTGGGAGCAGGGGAGCTGAGCAGGGCATCCTGAGACAGCGCAAACATGGGATGCAGCCCTAGCCCCCAGAAGTGACCTCAGGGCAAGCCTAGCCAGTGCACGAAGGCAGCGCGGTGACGTGGCTGACAGGAGGAGAAGTCACCGGGAGTGCGCCGTCCCAGCCGGGGAACCTTGGTGCTGGGCTTTGGACTGGGAGCGGAGGAACTAACCGCGGCTTCTGAGACAGCGCAAGCATGGGACTCGGACCTGACCCTCTGGGGCAATCTCTACCCAGCCAGCGCACACAGTCGACGCGCCCCCCGGGAATCTCAGATAAAACAGTCATCCCAAGCAAGATAAGTAACTTTGTCTATATTCAGGGTGCTACTCTCTCCTATTTGTCTGAACCCTCCCCTCCCCTTCCCAGGCGGCTTCATTAACATTGGAATTTCCTGAGCCAGAAAGTAAACTGCTCTGCGGTTTTTCTTTCTTTCTTTTTTTTTTGTCTTTTCCTAACCCATTCTCCCAGCCTGAGAGAAGCAGCTACAAAAAACCCAGGGGGCAAAAATCCTTCCTTAATTGGACTAAAAACACAGAACCAGCTCCAGCCAAGCATATGTGATCCACGGTCTTGAGCTTTCATTCCTACAGGGAACAAGGTGGCTTTTATAATACAAAGGCATTTCTGATAGGGATCTGACTGTAAATGATTTAGCGGATTACTGGAAAGACAAGTTTCCCAGGTCCGATACCTCTGCGTATTCAACAGAGCCCTCACTGACCCACAATAGGGAACTGAGGGCTGAAGCTCCCCCCAGACCACCTAGCCTCCTGCCATAGGGGTCTAAGGAGGGTGACACCCACCAATCTGTAGAGGTACTTGCAGTGGGAGCCTCAGGTACAGCTGCAGAGCCCACCCACCAAAGTGCTTTAGGAATAGAGACACACCTACCTCACTGGGACTTGGGGGAAGCCTGTCAGCATCCTGACACCCCTGGAGTGTGAACCCCTGCTGCTAATAGAATCTGGTGCACACAACTATCACCACTACTTCTCTAGGTGGAGAGGTGACAGTCTGCACCACACACTTGATGACCCAAAATCAGATTCTACTCAAGAATAGTGAATGGACACTTAGGCTTATTTATCTGGTAACAGCCCAAACCAGCTGGTAACAGGACATAAGTGAGTCAAGGGCTACAACAATCAAGACAGCACAATCAAGTAGCCCATCTATGTATATTGAAAGAAAACAAAACAAGATAAGACTCAGTGAGCAAACATAGAATAAATCACTACAATATCTTAGTGATGGCTTGGAGAGAGCAGTCGATAAAAAACCACATAAAGAAGCAGACCATGATTTCTTCTAAAAAACTCCCCAAACTAAAGAATCAAAATCTTTCCTAAATGAAGATACAATCCTGGAATTGCCAGATGCAGAATATAAAAAACTAATTTCCAGAATGCTTCAAGACATCAGGGATGACCTCAGAAATGAAATAAGGCAATCTACAGAAAAAGCCAAGGAACACACTGATAAAGCAGTTGAAGAACTCAAAAAGATTATTCAAGAACATAGTGGAAAAATTAATAAGTTGCAAGAATCCATAGAGAGACAGCATTCAGAAATCCAAAAGATTAACAATAAAATTACAGAATTAGAGAACGCAATAGGAAGTCAGAGGAGCAGACTTGAGCAATTGGAATGCAAGATGGGAAATCTGGAGGAACAGGGAATTAACACCAATATAGCTGGAAAAAAATCAGATAAAAGAATTAAAAAAAATGAAGAAACCCTAAGAATCATGTGGGACTCTATCAAGAAGAATAACTTGCATGTGATTGGAGTCCCAGAACAGGGAGGGATAACAGAAAACACAGAGAGAAGAGTTGAAGATCTGTTGGCAGAAAACTTCCCTGATACCATGAAAGATGAAAGAATATCGATCCAAGATGCTCATCGAACCCCATTTAAGATTGATCCAAAAAGAAAATCACCAACACATATTATCATCAAACCTGCCAAAACCAAAGATAAAGAGAAAAGTTTAAAAGCAGCCAGGGATAAAAGAAAGGTCTCCTACAAAGGAGAATCAATAAGAATAAGTTCAGACTACTCAGCAGAAACTATGCAGTCAAGAAGGCAATGGGATGACATACATAGAGCACTGAAGGAGAAAAATTGCCAGCCAAGGATCATATATCCAGCAAAACTCTCTCTAAAATATGAAGGCGAAATTAAAACATTTACAGACAAACACAAGCTTAGAGAATTTGCAAAAACCAAACCAAAGCTGCAAGAAATACTAAAGGAAATTGTTTGGTCAGAAAACCAATAACATCAGATACCCACACAACACAAGGTCACAAAACAGAACATCCTGATACCAACTCAAATAGGGAAATCACAAAGAAAAATCAAGATTAATTTTAAAAAGAAAAAAAAACGTTCAAAATAAGGCATCATTGAAGTCAATACGTAAAAGATCACAATAATCAAAAAGACGGACTAAATACAGGTGGCATAGAACTGCCATATGGAGAGGGATACAAGGCGATATAGGACAATACAAGTTAGATTTTTACTTAGAAAAATAGGGGTACATATTAAGGTAACCACAAAGAGGTATAACAACTCCATAACTCAAAATAAAAACCAAGAAAAACATAACGACTCAGCAAACATAAAGTCAAATACTATGAAAATGAGGAACAGACAATTTACAAAGAAAAACATCTCAGCACAAAAAAGTAAGTGGAAAAATGAAATTGTCAACAGCACACATAAAAAGGCATCAAAATGACAGCACTAAACACATAAAAAACACATACTTATCTATAATTACACTGAATGTAAATGGACTAAACGCGCCAATAAAGAGACAGACAGACTCAGGCTGGATAAAGAAACACAATCCGTCTATATGCTGCCTACAAGAGACACACATTAGACTTAGAGACACAAACAAACTAAAACTCAAAGGATGGAAAAAAATATATCAAGCAAACAATAACCAAAAAAGAGCAGGAGTAGCAATATTAATTTCTGACAAAATAGACTTTAAAGTTAAATCCACCACAAAGGATAAAGAAGGACACTACATACTGATTAAAGGGACAATTGGCCAGGAAGATATAACCATATTAAATATTTATGCACCCAATGACAGGGCTGCAAGATACATAAAACAAACTTTATCAGAACTGAAAAGTGAGATAGACACCTCCACAATTATAGTAGGAGACTTCAACACACCACTTTCGGAGAAGGACAGAACACCCAGTAAGAAGCTCAATAGAGACACGGAAGACCTAATTACTACAATCAACCAACTTGACCTCATTGACTTATACAGAACACTCCACCCAACTGCTGCAAAGTATACTTTTTTTTCTAGCGCACATGGAACATTCTCCAGAATAGACCACATATCAGGTCATGAAACAAACATTTGCAGAATCCAAAACATCGAAATATTACAAAGCATCTTCTCAGACCACAAGGCCATGAAAGCGGAAATCAATAACAGAAAAATTAGGGAAAAGAAATCAAACACTTGGAAACTGAACAATACCCTCCTGAAAAAAGACTGGGTTATAGAAGACATTAAGGGGGGAATAAGGAAATTCATAGAATGAAACGAGAATGAAAACACTTCCTATCAAAACCTCTGGGACACAGCAAAAGCAGTGCTCAGAGGCCAATTTATATCAATAAATGCACACATACAAAAAGAAGGAAGAGCCAAAATCAGAGAACTGTCCCGACAACTTGAACAAATAGAAAGTGAGCAACAAAAGAACCCATCAGGCACCAGAAGAAAACAAATAATAAAAATTAGAGCTGAACTAAATGAATTAGAGAACAGAAAAACAATTGAAAGAATTAACAAAGCCAAAAGCTGCTTCTTTGAAAAAATTAACCAAATTGATAAACCATTGGCCAGACTGACTAAAGAAATACAGGAAAGGAAACAAATAACCTGAATAAGAAACGAGATGGGCCACATCACAAGAGACCCAACTGAAATTAAAAGAATCATATCAGAATATTATGAAAAATTGTATTCTAACAAATTTGCAAACCTTGAAAAAATGGATGAATTCCTAGAAAAACACTACCTACCTAAACTAACACAATCAGGAGTAGAACAACTAAATAGACCCATAACAAAAAAAGAGACTGAAACGGTAATCAAAAAACTCCCCCCCAAAAAAGTCCTGGCCCGGACGGCTTTACTGCAGAGTTCTACCAAACTTTCAGAGGAGAGTTAACACCACTGCTACGAAAGGTATTTCAAAGCATAGAAAATGACGGGATACTACCTAACTCATTCTATGAAGCCACCATTTCCCTGATACCAAAACCAGGTAAAGACATCACAAAAAAAGAAAATTATAGACCTATATCCCTCATGAACATAGATGCAAAAATCCTCAACAAAATTCTAGCCAATAGAATTCAACACCATATCAAAAAAATAATCCACCATGACCAAGTGGGATTTATACCAGGTATGCAAGGCTGGTTTAATATTAGAAAAACCATTAATGTAATCCACCATATAAATAAAGCAAAAGACAAAAACCACATGATCTTATCAATTGATGCAGAAAAGGCATTTGACAAAATCCAACACCCATTCATGATAAAAACTCTCAGCAAAATAGGAATTGAAGGAAAATTCCTCAACATAATAAAGGGCATCTATACAAAGCCAACAGCCAACATCACTCTAAATGGAGAGAGCCTGAAAGCATTTCCCTTGAGAACGGGAACCAGACAAGGATGCCCTTTATCACCGCTCTTATTCAACATTGTGCTAGAGGTCCTAGCCAGAGCAATTCGGCTAGACAAAGAAATAAACGGTATCCGGATTGGCAAGGAGGAAGTCAAATTATCTCTATTTGCAGATGACATGATCTTATACACAGAAAACCCTAAGGAATCCTCCAGAAAACTACTGAAACTAATAGAAGTTTGGCAGAGTCTCAGGTTATAAGATAAACATACAAAAATCACTTGGATTCCTCTACATCAACAAAAAGAACATCCAAGAGGAAATCACCAAATCAATACCATTCACAGTAGCCACCAAGAAGATAAAATACTTAGGAACAAATCTTTCCAAAGATGTAAAAGACCTATACAAAGAAAACTACAAAGTACTACTGCAAGAAACTAAAAAGGACCTACAGAAGTGGAAAAACATACCTTGCTCATGGATAGGAAGACTTAACATAGTAAAAATGTCTATTCTACCAAAAGCCATCTATACATACAATGCACTTCCAATCCAAATTCCAATGACATTTTTTAATATGATGGAGAAACAAATCACCAACTTCATATGGAAGGGAAAAAAGCCTCGGATAAGTAAACCATTACTGAAAAAGAAGAAGAAAGTGGGAGGCCTCACTCTACCTGATTTTAGAACATATTATACAGCCACAGTAGCCAAAACAGCCTGATACTGGTACAACAACAGGCACATAGACCAATGGAACAGAATTGAGAACCCAGATATAAATCATCCACATATGAGCAGCTGATATTTGACAAAGGCCCAGTGTCAGTTAATTGGGGAAAAGATAGTCTTTTTAACAAATGGTGCTGGCATAACTGGATATCCATTTGCAAAAAAATGAAACAGGACCCATACCTCACACCATGCACAAAAACTAACTCCAAGTGGATCAAAGACCTAAACATAAAGACTGAAACAATAAAGATCATGGAAGAAAAAATAGGGACAACCTTAGGAGCCCTAAGACAAGGCATAAACAGAATACAAAATATTACCAAAAATGATGAAGAGAAACCAGATAACTGGGAGCTCCTAAAAATCAAACACCTATGCTCATCTAAAGACTTCACCAAAAAAGTAAAAAGACCACCTACAGATTGAGAAAGAATTTTCAGTTATGACATCTCCGACCAGTGCCTGATCTTTGAAATCTATATGATCCTGTCAAAACTCAACCGCAAAAAGACAAACAACCCAATCAAGAAGTGGGCAAAGGATATGAACACACACTTTACTAAAGAAGATATTCAGACAGCTAACAGATACATGAGAAAATGCTCTGGATCATTAGCCATTAGAGAAATGCAAATTGAAACTACGATGAGATTCCATCTCACTCCAACAAGGCTGGCATTAATCCAAAAAACACAAAATAATAGATGTTGGAGAGTCTGTGGAGAGATTGGAACTCTTATACACTGCTGGTGGGAATGTAAAATGGTACAACCACTTTGGAAATCTATCTGGCGTTTTCTTAAAAAGTTAGAAATAGAACCACCATACAACCCAGAAATCCCACTCCTTGGAATAAACCCTAGAGAAATAAGAGCCTTCACACAAACAGATATATGCACACCCATGTTTATTGCAGCTCTGTTTACAATAGCAAAAAGCTGGAAGCAACCAAGGTGTCCATCAACGGATGAATGGTTAAATAAATTGTGGTGTACTCACACAATGGCATACTACGCATCGATAAAGAACATTGACGAATCTGTGAAACATTTCATAACATGGAGGAACCTGAAAGGCATTATGCTGAGTGAAATTAGTCAGAGGCAAAAGGACAAATATTGTATAAGATCACTATTATAAGATCTTGAGAAATAGTATAAACTGAGAAGAACACATACTTTTGTGGTTATGAGGGGGGGAGGGAGGGAGGGTGGGAGAGGGTTATTTACTGATTAGTTAGTAGATAAGAACTATTTTAGGTGAAGGGAAGGACAATACTCAATACATGGAAGGTCAGCTCAAATGGACTGGACCAAAAGCAAATAAGTTTCCGGGATAAACTGAATGCTTCAAAGGTCAGTGGAGCAAGGGCGGGGGTTGGGGGCCTATGGCTTAAGGGGACTTCTAAATCAACTGGCAAAATAATACCTTTATGAAAACATTCTGCATCCCACTTTGAAATGTGGCGTCTGGGGTCTTAAATGCTAACAAGCGGCCATCTAGATGCATCAGTTGGTCTCAACCCACCTGGATCAAAGGAGAATGAAGAACAAGAACACCAAGGTCACATGACAACTATGAGCCCAAGAGACAGAAAGGGCCACATGAACCAGAGACTTACATCATCCTGAGACCAGAAGAACTAGATGGTGCCTGGCCACAACTGATGACTGCCCTGACAGGGAGCACAACAGAGAGCCCCTGAGGGAGCAGGAGATCAGTGGGATGCAGACCCCAAATTCTCATAAAAAGACCAGACTTAATGGTCTGACTGAGACTAGAGGAATCCCGGTGGTCATGTCCCCAAACCTTCTGCTGGCCCAGGACAGGAACCATTCCCGAATACAACTTATCAGACATGGAAGGGACTGGACAATGGGTTGGAGAGAGATGCTGATGAAGTGTGAGCTACTTGCATCAGGTGGACACTTGAGACTGTATTGGCATCTGCTGTCTGGAGGGGAGATAGGAAGGTAGAGAGGGTTAGAAACTGGCAAAATTGTCATGAAAGGATAGACTGGAAGGGCTGACTCATTAGGGGGAGAGTAAGTCAGAGTATGGAGTAAGGTGTATATAAGCTTATATGTGACAGACTGACTTGATTTGTAAACGTTTACTTAAAGCTCAATAAAAATTATTAAAAAAAAAATTTACTAAAAGAATCTGTGGCATTTGTGGCGTGCCCTGCTCTCTCCCTCCTAACCTCAGGTCCAACTTACAAAAACTATCCCGGGCTATCTACTCCAGTTGGATGTGATCAAGAAGGTAGGGCTCTCTCTTCCACTAACTCCTTGTGTCATGGACTGAACCGTGTCCCCCCAAAATACCTGTCAACTTGGCTAAGTCATGATTTCCAGTATTGTATGATTGTCTACCATTTTGTCATCTGATGTGTCATCTGATGTGATTTCCCTATGTGTTGTAAATTCTATCGCTATGATGTCAATGAGATGGATTAGTGGCAGTTATATTGATGAGATCTAAAAGATTAGTATCTCAAGCCAAACTCTTTCGGGATATAAAAGACAGAAGCAGGCAGAGGGACATGGTGGCCTCATACTACCAAGAAAGCAGTGCTGGAAGCAGAGCATGTCCTGTGGACCCGGGGTTCCTGTGCAGAGTAACTCCCAGTCCAGGGAAAGACTGATGAGAAGGATCTTCCTCCAGAGCCAACAGAGAGAGAAAGTCTTCCCCTGGAGCTGATACCAAAAACCAAAAACAAACCTGTTGCTGTTGAGTCAATTCTGACTCACAGTGACCTGTAGGACAGAGTCGAACTCCCCCATAGAGTTTCCAAGGAGTGCCTGGTGGATTTGAACTGCTGACCTTTTGGCTAGCAGCTGTAGCTGTTAACCACTACGCCACCAGGGTTTACCCTGGGGCTGCTGAATGCCCTGAATTTGGACTTCTAGCCTACTAGTCCGTGAGAAAATAAATTTCTTTTCATTAAAGCCATCCACTTGTGGTATTTCTGTTATAGCAGCACTAGATGACTAAGACACCTGGTAAAGACTACCAGTTCACCTGGGGAGGCACCGGACACTAGTGGTTCTTATATTGTCTAGCGCCAAGTTGCTGAAGTTCTATGTCTGGCATAGACAGGATCCTTTCTCCACCCAGTCTCCATTCATAAGACACAGAGTATTCTTGGCTCTATCCCTCCCACCCAGCTGCCTTATAGGGCATAGGTTCCACTCTTGGAGGCAAGCCAAGAGGACCAGGTCTACCACCCCCTTCTGTCTGCTTATAGATCATGTATGTCACACCAGAAGAGTGGGCACTGCCCCTCAGTGGTACAGAAGCCTGCCCAGGAAGGAAGCAGGCCATAAGAAGGAAGAGTGCTGCAACTCTGCCTGAGATGGTTGACTTTAGTAAGAACAGAAACTGGAGAATTCCATGCCTAAGGCTGCAGTAGAAAATTACGCATACCTTGGTGGTGGGAATTTACAAGGTCACTCATCTATTCAAGATACCAGTAAAAACAAGTAAAAGATCAAAACAAGTAGAAGTTTAACAGAGAGAACTAGGGTATCAGACAGCCAAGAAGAGTCCTCCTGGGATTACAGTCAACTCTGGAGGGCAGAAAGTCTGTGTAAGTGCTAGGCCGCATCCATAGAGGAGGAGTTAGAACAGGGCAT
The DNA here is from genome assembly GCF_030014295.1 of Loxodonta africana. NCBI lineage: Eukaryota > Metazoa > Chordata > Mammalia > Proboscidea > Elephantidae > Loxodonta > Loxodonta africana. Next base: position 42,777,269 of record NC_087366.1, read on the forward strand.
ACAGCAAACTCGAAAATTTTCCCCAAGCCATATATAGATCCATTAACAAATGGAATAAGTTTCCCTGGCTCTAGGAGCTTAAGCACAACCTCTGACCAAAAATGGGCTCAACAATAAACTACTCTGATCCAGAGGCAATGCTTAGGAAGCCGGGTCAAAAAATAAAATTATGTGCATCTCTGGAAGTTTGGAAGATTGTGTATGCCAAAGTTGCATCCTTTCAAGAATGATCAGAAAAGAAAATCTAAGCTACCTGTACCTGGCTAAACGTGTGATAAAAATGTAAACTCTTTGAATTATGGAATCGATATCCAAGCCATACACACATCCAGTGTTGAAGGGTAAATATAGAGTTGTGGTTCTTATATTGTCTAGCCCTTGGACCAGTAAGTGGCTTATGCTGACCCAGGGTGATCCCTAGGTATACAGGCTAAAAAATAAAAACAAGAAAAACAAAATCTGAGCAGGGATAACAGAGACTGCACACTGCAGAGGAAATACAGACTTCAGAGAGTTAATTCAGCCAAGTCACTAAATAAATAAACTTACGGGGCATTAGTTTCCAGAGTTGTTACAATATATTATCTAAAATATGCAATCTTCAACAAAGTATGAGACATGAAAAATAAATAGAAAAAAAAAGTAGATCCATACACAGTAAAAAAAAAAAATCATTAGAAATTCCTTCTGAAAGAGAACAGATGTTGGACTTAAAGATTTCAAAGCAGCCATTATAAATATGTTCAAAGAAGTAAAAGAAACGACTAAATAATTATAAGATGGCATGATGACAATACTTCATCAAGTAGAGAATAATAATAAACCTAAACCCATTGCTGACAAAGTAGAGGGGCTCTACAGGGTTTCCAAGGCTGAATTCTTTACGAAAGCAGACTGCCACATCTTTCTCCCATGGAGAGGCTGGTGGGTTCAAACCGCCAACCTTTGGCAACTGAGCGCTTAACCACTGCCCCACTAGGGCTCCTTAGAATAACAATAAAGATATAGACAACATAAAAAAGAATCATAGAAAAATTATGAAGTTGAAAATCACAATAACTAAAACAAAATATGAATTAGAGAGGTTCAACAATATATTTGAGCTGGCAGAAGAAAGTATCAGTGTAATTGAAGATAAATCAACAGAGACCATGCATTCTAAAGAACAGAGAGAAAAAGATAATGAAAAAATTAACAGGGTCTCAGAAAATATGGGTACCATTAAGTGTACTAACATACATGTGACTATCAAAAAGACAGGAGAAAGGGTAAGAGAAAAATATTCAAAGAAACAATGGCTGAAAACTTCACAAAAAATATTAATCTACACATCCAAGAAATTCAGTGAACTCCAAACAGGATATATAGAAAGATACCTACTCTGAGACATATCATAGCCAAAATGTAGAAAGCCAAAGGTTTTTCTTTGAAAATTTTGAAAGCAGTAAGAAAAAAATGATTCATTATATACAAGAGACCCCCCCTCAATGAGATTAACAGCTGACTTCTCATCAGAAACAATGGAGGCCAGAAAGCAGTGGGACAATATATATTCAAAGTGCTTAAAATAAAAAAAAACTATCAACCAATAATCTTATCTCCAGCAAAACTCTGTCAATAATGCAGACAACATAACACATTACCAAATAAACAAAAAGTAGCAGAGTTACCTTACAAGAAGTACTAAAGGAAGTTATTCAGGCTGAAAGCAAGTGACATCAGACAGTGATTCAAACACACACACACACACACACACACACCAAAAACAAAAAATAACAACAAAAAAAGCAATGAATGCCATTGAAGGTAATATGTAGGTAAGTATGAGAGTATAATTGAAGAGTTTTCCTCTTAATTAATTTAAAAAGCAATACCATAAAACAATATTAATATAATTATATTGGTGGACTGATAACATACAGAAATGTAATATATCTGATGATAATATCACAAAGGAAGTGAGTAGAAACAAAGCAATGTTTGAATAAGGAAATGACATCAGTTGGTAATTTAAATCTACAGTTAGAAATAAAGAGCATCAGAAAGGGTAAATAAAAAGGTTAATGTAACAACTATAAATGAATACTTGCTCCATAGGATTTCCAGGGAATGGCTGGTGGATTCGAACTGTTGACCTTTTGGTTAGCGGCTAAACTCTTAACCACTGTGCCACCAGGGCTCCTTAAAAAAAAAAAAAAAAAAAACCCAAACCCACTGCCGTCAAGCTGATTCTGACTCATAGTGACCCTATAGGACAGAGTAGAACTGCCAACCTCTTGGTTAGCAGCTGTAGCACTTAACCACTATGCCGCTAGGGTTTCCCCAGGGCTCCTTAGGGAGAGTTATTGATAGCGGAATGATTCATAAAAGGATAATGAGAATGGTTGCACAACTTAAGAATGTTATCAGTATTATCAAAATATACACATAAAAATTGTTAAGATGTAATGTTTTGTTATGTATATTTTCACAATAGAAGAGAAATTAAAAATTATTAAAGGAATTAAAATCTTATACTAGAAAATACCCACTTAGTGCAAAAGAAAAGACTAAAGAAGGAACAGAGGAACAACAAAACCATGAGATATATAGAAAATAAAAAGCAAAATGGTAGATGTATATTCAACTATGTCAATAATAACATTAAATGTAAATGGATTAAACAATCCAATAAAGAGACAGATATTGTCGGACTGGATTAAAAAACAAACAACAGCAAAAACAACAATAAAAACAAGATCCAACTGTGCTTTCTACAGTAGACACACATTAGATTCAAAGATGCAAACAGGCTGAAAATAAAATTATGAAAAAGATATGCAGTGCAAAAAGCAAACATAACATAATGTAGTGATTATGCTAATAACAGACAAAATTGACTTTAAAACAGAAAAAGTTATAAGAGATAAAGAAGGACATTTCATAATGATTGTCTTAGTCATCTAGTACTGCTATAATAGAAATGCCACAAGTGGATGGCTTTAACAAAGAGAAATTTATTCTCTCACAGTCTAGTAGGTAACAAGTCCAAATTCCGGGTCTCAGCTCCAGGGGGCGGATTTCTCTCTCTGTCGGCTCTGGAGAAACGTCCTTGTCACCCATCTTGCCAGGGTCAAGGAGCTTCTCGGGCACAGGGACCCCAGGTCCAAAGGATGTGCTCTACTGCCGGCACTGCTTTCTTGGTGGTATGAGGTCCCCCAACTCTCTGCTTGCTTCCCTTTCCTTTTACCTCTTAAGAGATAAAAAGTGATACAGGTCACACTCCAGAGGAACTCCCTTTACATTGAATTAGGGATGTGACTTGGTAAGGGTGTTACAATCCCACCCTAATGCTCTTTAACATAAAATTACAATCACAAAATGTAGGACAGCCACAGAATACTGGGAATCACGGCCTAACCATGTTGACTCACACATTTTTGGGGGGACATAATTCAATCCACGACAATAACAAACGGGTAAATCCATCAAGGAGATAGAATAATTACAAGCATATTTGCACATAAAAACAGAGGCCCAAAACACATGAAGTAAAAACTGACAGAATGAATGAGGGAAGTAGACAATTGAGTAATAATTGTTAGTGACTGAATAGTGGATAGAACAACTACCTAGAAAATAAACAAAGGTCCGAAGACTTGAACAACACTATTAACCAAAAGATGTATCAGGAATCTACAGAACCTCCATCTAACAGCAGAATACACATTCCTCTCAAGTGCACATGGCACATGCTTTAGAAGAGACCATATGCTGGGCCATAAAACAAGAATCAATAAATTTAAAAAGACTGAGATCATACAAAGTATGTTCTCCAACCAGAGCAGAATTAATTAGAAATCAACAGAATGAAATCTGGGAGCTTCATAAATGTAGAAATTAACAACACACTCCTAAATAACCAATGGATCATTGATAGTATCAAAAGAGAAATTAGAAAATGCTTGGAGTTGAATGTAAATGAAAACACAACATCTCAAAACTTATAAGATGTAGCTAAAGCAGTGTTCAGAGAGAAATGTGTAGTTGTAAACTCCTATAACAAATAAGAAAGATCTCAAACTCATGATCTGAATGTCTACCTTCAGAAGCTGGAAAAAGAAGAGTCTACTAAATCCAAATGGCAGTGGAACTGCACATGGGTACAGGGCTTCTTTGGGGGTGATAAAAATATTCCAAACTTAGATTTTGGTGATGGTTGCCCAACTTTGTGAACATACTAAAAACCATTGAGTTTTACACTTTAAATGGGTGAAAACAAAGCAAGATACCAAATAGATTGAACAGTACAATCACCATAATATATTTATTATATCTTCACAGGCATCTCTGCTAAAATTCTGAAAGGACAAATAAAGCATTTCCAGTGGTTACTTCCGGGGCACTGGCCTAGAGGAACTGGGAGGCGAGGACTCTTATTTTTCACTTTATATACTTCTGTGCTGCTTATATATATTTTTTTTACCATGAGCATTATCTTTGTAATAACTTATTTTAAAATTTGGATTATTTCAAAATTTTCATTTTAATAAAATTAAAATCTTACTCTTTACTTCCTTTATTCAAACATTTGTAGTAACACATTTTTCCAATATCCCTGTCTTAGTTAAATTCTCTAGATGCAAAACCAATGAGACCTATATATACAAATACATATAGAGAGATTTACTTCAAGGAAATGGCTCACTCAATTGTGGGATCTGGTAAGTCCCAAATCCATAGGTCAGGCGGCAGGCTGGAGAGCTCTGCTCGCCCCTCATGGGATTGCCCGGGTTGGCAAATACAAAATCTGCAGGTCAGGCGGCAGGCCAGGGGCTTCTGCAGGCTTACATTCCAAGATCTAGGGGTCAGGCAACAAGAAGAGTGCAGGGCTGAGAGAGAGAGCAAGCTCTGCCTGAACATCCGTTTATATACTGGAGGCAGACCACACCCCCAAGGAAATTTCCCTTTCAACTGACTGGTTGATCCCATCAGATCACATCATGAATGGTGATTATATTACATTACATTAGTAAACATTACATTGCATTACTTTACAGAACAGCAACCAGTCCAGTGGTCCAATGTCTGCCAAACCACTGGGAATCATACCCTAGCCAAGTTTACAGGTATGTGCTACATAACATCTGTTCAGACAACATATACATCTGTGGTCCCAGAAGGTTGTAATATGGTTCAAATCCGGATCAGAGAACTGGAGGCAATGGATGTACTTTGCTAGGTACTATAGGTACTATCTGTCTTTCACTCACTCTCCGGTCCCACATCAGCTCCCGCCTTGGGGAGGCAGGGGGAAGGGGGTCCCTGAACCCATCCACAGGTGTCTGTCCCACAGCACTCGCCTCAGGCAGGGACCTTGCAGATGCTGCTGGAGCCACCAAGGGGCATGCACCTGTGAAGCTGCTGCCCTGCTCATCCCCCAGTGGTGGCGGCCACCGAGTGGTCCCCGCTGCAACGGTGGTGGGAGGAGGAGCAGGTAATGCAGCCAGGGGTGGAGGCACAGGTGGAGGAGGAAGTTGAAGGAGGGCAGGTGGGGCTTGAAGAGTTTAAAGTACATGGGAGGAGAGAGGGGAAGGGAAGGTAGGCAGTGAGGAAGGAAAGGAAGGGAGCTGGCGGTACGCCCTGTGGAGGGAGACTAGACTGCGAGCGCACTGCGGTGGGCACTGGGTGTTGCTCTGGGAAGATCGGGCAGTGACTAAGTAGGACCAGCGGTGGCAGAGCCAAAATTTTTGCACAGTCCCTTCCCATAGCGCAAGGGGTGCGGGTCCCAGGTCTGCCCGGTCATTGTCCTGTGCACCTCTCTCCTGCATATAATGTGGTATTCACACAAAGTCCAAATCACATAACGTCCTATTCCACGTACCTGTCCTGTATTTAAACCCTCTCTGCAGTTGCCAATGGCCCTCACAACTAAATTGTTTTACCCAGGAATCACTTTTTTCTCTGTCTTTTAAATTCACAGCTAATGGACTAAGCTGTTTTGTTCTTTTTTCAGTCACACCTCATTATAATCCCCTTAGATAGAGTCAATAGTCTCCTCATCAGCCCCCTCTCAGAAGGAGAGGACAGAATACCTGATGAGTGAAAGGCCTCTCTTAGGGGCTTTTTCGTGAATGTAGGTGCCTGATTTCAAAGCAGCCCTTCCCCTATTTTAGCTTCTGGGATTTACCTGAAATTCAGTATCCTCCAGGGTTTAGCAAAGATAGAGCAATCGTTCCTGTAAAATAATATTCCAAACGAATATTTAGAAAACAAAATATCTAAAGACAGTCATTTGCTTGGGTGAGAGAAAAAGGAGGAAATGCCCTGGATTCAGCAACCAGATGCCTTCAGGTCAACTCCCACTCGTGGCCAGCCCATCTGTGTCCGAGTAGGACTGTGCTCCGGACGGTTTTCAAGGCAGTGACCTTTAGCGAGTAGGTTTTCAGGCCTTTCTTTTAAGGCACCTCTGGGTAGATTCAAACTGCCGACCTTTCAGTTGGTAGCTTAACAGTTTGTGCCACCCAAGGACTCCTGGATTTAGCTAATCCCCTGATATTTTGGCAGGAAAGACCAAGGGAAGGATGTCCAGGACTCTGGGCTGAGCCTGCCATTTTCAGGTGCTTTTTCTAAAGCAAAGGGTCCCACGATACCCCCAGAGCGCACAGAAAGAAGCTTTGCAATGTTTCAGCACTTTTATTTAAATCCCAGCTTCTCTTTATAGCCATTTATGTCTCCGATGTTCATCAACTCATCCAAATTGTTTGGAAGCCATTTAAATTTCCCAACTCCTGGGTAGTTAATTATTGTATGAAGATTACCTGCTATCTGAAGTCATATTTCCTATTATTTATTTTAAAACTTGCCTAACCATGCAAGTTTAAAAGAAGCCCTGCCATGACAGGGTTTCACAATTTAGAGACAGGTACCTTGTTAATCATATTTAAAGTATTCATAAATCCATGATCCCGCCGGCCTCACCTTCCTTTCCATGAAAAGCAAGCCCGTCCTTTCTCAAAGGTCTGCATCAATCACCCCCTTCTACACTGTCTGCTCGGCCCGGCCATTTATAAAGAAAATCAGTTTGATTGCTGGAAACTGGGCACCACAAACCCATTTCCAGACACGTATGAAATAAACTCTCTCCCTACCTTCAACACCTCACACCTCTCCATGACAATGGGCAGAACAGTAATATGTATGCTCACCTCCTTCCCCCTCCACATTGAGAATCAGAGAAGAAGGGACTGTACAGGGGGCTAAAAGCACCTCTCTTTGGCAGCTACATAAACTGACTAAGGACAACAGACTTAACCACTGCAGAAAGAAAGCCCTGTCACTGCAGTGTTTTGTGATTCAGAGAACGCCACATTCGCTGAAGGCTCAGAACACTTCATGATTCTACAAACACCCCACAAAGATGGAAGTTTCGTTCCTGGGAACTTTTTTAAACAAATGGTGCTTCTACCACCTTTCAGTAATTTTGCCCCTCGTTCTTTCCTTTTAAGGTAATAATTTTTCACCTGTCTTCAGATTGCTCCCTCAGGAAGAGGTTCAGCATTGTTTCCTGGGTACCTATGCTTTCAGAGATCATTGTTTTTTTTCTTTTTATTTTTTATCATAGTTTAAGAACACTCACATCTACCACTGAAAAACGGTTGATGTCACTTATGAGATATTTTTGAATACTCTCAGGAAAATAAATATTTGTGTCAAAATTTTTAGAGGCATTAGAATCATCATTACTCAGCTTAATTACCAACAATTTAAATGACTTCAGAACCATTTGAATAAATTATGACAGAGATATAAATGATTACAAAGAAAAGATGGGATTTAAATCAAGAGGCAAAAGAAATATTCTTTTATCTGTTACGTTTAAATATATAAATCATTTACCTTATACTAGTTTCTACTATATAGAGTGTGATGGATTGAATTGTGTCCCCCAAAAATGTGTGTCAACTTGGCTAGGCCATGATTCCCAGTATTGTGTGATTGTCCACCATTTTGTCATCTGATGTGATCATCCCATGTGCTGTAAATCCTTCCTCTGATGTTAATAAGACAAGATTAGAAAGCAGTTACATTAATGAGGCAGGACTCAATCTACAAGATTAGGTTGTATCTTGAGTCAATCTCTTTCGAGGTATAAAAGAGAAAAGCAGAGCAGAGAGACAGAAGGACCTCCTACTACCAAAAATGCAAAACCAGGAGGGGATCACACATCCTTTGGACTCAAGGTCCCTGTGCTGAGAAGCTCCTAGACCAGGGGAAGACTGACGACAAGGACCTTCCTCCAGAGCTGACAGAGAGAGAAAGCCTTCCCCTGGAGCTGGTGCCCTGAATTCGGGCTTCTGGACTACTGACTGTGAGAGAATGAATTTGTTAAAGTCATTCACTGGTAGTTTTTCTGTTATTGCAGCACTAGATGACTAAGACAGAGAGTTACCAGCAGACTATAAAAGACACTCAAGTTCACCCACCTACGTATTCATGAATACCCATATTTGTGACCGGAAATGACATTAATTTACCATATGAAGTAGAACATTCATGCTTAAGTATTGAGACAGACAATGTAAATCTGAATTTTACTCCCTCCTTTCTTCTTCTTTGCCTAATGAAAAAGCTCTTATACAATCAAGCCTACCTAAGTCATATAATAAGATGGATAGCAGTATAGAAATCAACTTAATAAAAACAAACACAAGAATGTAAATGTCATGCTTCATCACTCAGTGAAATATCATGTATTTATTGTTTCCACTGATTCTGACAGGGGTTCTTAGAGCACAATCTAAAAGTTCTTCTGATAATGGCTCTCATAATAATAACATGTTTATAACATCACCTTTGGTATAATGTGGGGACAATATCAGGATCAGTGGAACAGAAAAGAGGGAGCAAAAAGACAGTAAAAAACTCCAGTGTCTAGAGACAACAGAGAATTCTACAAAGTCCAGTCCAAATGTGAAATAATGAAATGCGGCTAAGTTTAAGAGCCAGCTAAGGGGCATATTGGAGTTCCTGAGTGGTGTGGACAGTTAACCGGTTTGGCTGCTAACCAAAAGGTGGTGGCTTGAGTCCACCCAGAGGTGACTCGAAAGAAAGGCCTGGTGATCTGCTTTTGAAAAATCGGCCATTGAAAACTCTATGAAGCACAGTTGTACTCTCACACACATGGGGTCACCATGAGTCAAAATCGACTCAACAGCAACTAGAAGGGGGATATTATTAAGTGATCCTGGGGAAGTCATCCTTTTTAAGACTGTGTTTCTGTCCATTAAGAGGAGATAATGTTACTTTTCATATTCCATTAGGATCAAATGAGATGTATGTATATGAAAGTTTTATAAAACTATAAAGTATTATTATAAATATCACCCTAACCTCATGGAACATATGTCTCAGGGTCTTCTTCAGTGGAATCAAATACTGATTTCAGAAGAGAAAGCATTGATTAGTAAAGTAACCAGCAGTTAGGATAACAAGAGTCTGGTCTTTTTTGAGCTCAGAGTCGCTTTTTTGTTGTTGTTCTTACTGTCACCTTTGCCTGGTTGGAGCTAAAAAATGTAAGGTAATGTCTCCTGAGTCCAATCACAATCAGGGAGACTTCAGATGCAGACACAGTAGAGGGTGAAGACCAGAGAGGAAGAGCATTGAGTACAGAAACATAATAGGCAAGTTTTCACGCAGCATTGACCAAGGTAGGAAACGTGGCAAACTTTCTGAGTTAGGTAGACAAGATGTCTGCCTGGCAAGAGGGAGCTGGTTTATCCTGTGGTGCACTGTTTCCCAAACCAAAAGTTCCAAGAAGCTATTTCCCCACCTGCCTGGTTGAAGACCTAGAGTCTGCGCATTCACGCCAGTGTCCAGGAGACAGGCATGTGAGGTGCTTTCCAAGGACTACAGAAAAGAGACTTGTCTGTCAACTTCACGGGTTCACCTTGGTTGAACTCTTCTTTTTTAAAAATGCAAGTCATGCCCTGTCCAGCCTCCTTCCTCAGCAGAGATTCTATAGGAGAATTAAGCCCTTCAGAAAGTGATCTGAGTGATTATTTTCTCAGTTCCTTCAAGGTTGGTACAGGACTAGCGGCATCCCAGATGCATGGGAGAAAAGCTAATTTGTGGCAGACAACAAATGCCTTAGGGCCGTGGGGCTTAATACTCTCAGGAAAGCTGGGTTGAGAAGGGCTCTTCTGGACAGGACCTGTCAGTGCACAGAGTGCTATTGTTGGAACCACAGGCAAAAGCCATGCTCCACTTCCCCAAAGATAAAACAGGAGGGCTTTGCTTAGCGGAGGCAAAAGGGCTAAAAATACACATTGTTAATGATGAGATATCAAGGCAGATTACTGAAATTATTTATTTTAATAATTTTGTGTGTGTGTGTGAAATGGAGGCCCAGAGATCTCTGGGATGATTTTAATACCATTTACCAGGAACGACCAAGTGGATGACCCCACAGCACCACTACCTTATGTCTGAGTGGTGTTAAGCCTAGCTTCATCCAACCTGCAGAGTCTCAAAAGTGATACCCTAGCTATATATCTCATTAAAAAAAATTATAAACTGAAGATAAGGCAAAAGCACTTCAAAAGGACAAGAGCATAACCACGCCCCTGAGGAATATTTATCTACTCAAGATGCGTACACTAAGAATAAATACCTGTATGATGATTTGGTTATTTCCCTTCTGTGTGGTATGTTTTTCAAAAGTTTTAAACTGGTTTCTGCTGTTGCTGAGTCTGACCTTTATCTCTGTGTGACTGATTTTGTACATTGATTTTTTTGTTTGTTTCCATTTCGGGGAATAAATATGAAGACCAAGGTAGGCATTGGGAGCAAGAGGCCAGGGCTGCAGAGAACCAAGACAGCACAACATCAGAAAACAGACAGAAGCTGGGCTAACAGGTAATCAGGACCACGTGTCAGAGTGACCTATGCTTCTCACCAACAAAGGCTTTCAAACTTTTGACAGCAACACACAGTAAGTAACATCACCTTTTGTTGTGACCCAGTACATGCCTGCATAGTCCTACATACATAAATTTAATCGACACAAAAATTTTACAAAACAAAACTTATCCTTACTATGGGTAATGAACTCTGGTATTTTCCATTCTAATCTATTACATTAAAATAAAAATCCTTGTTACCAACTTCTCAATTGTTTCCACAGCCGACTAATGGAACACAATCCAACTCGTAGTATGCAAAACACTACTCTATCGGGTGCATTCCATGAGGAAATAAATGGATCCAAGTAGTTTCCATCCTTAAGATCCACTCAATCCAAGAGTTTAAACAAACAACAACCAAACTCCATATTCTCCTCTGGCAACCATATTATCTCATTTTATTCAAAGCCAAACCTCTTGTCATCTACAAAGAGTTGTCTAACCCAGTAGTTCTCAAACATTTTGGCCACAGGGCCCTTTTAAAAAGAGTTATTGATCAAGTAGGTTTTTATCTATTAATATTTGCCATTTTTGAAATTAAAGCTGAGAAATTTAAAATTTATATTTTAACTTATTAAAATTACATATAAATCATTAAATGCCAACATAATTTTTTACAAAAAGTAACTATATTTTTTAAAAAATAATCTGGTAGGAAGAGTGGCATTGTTCTCCATTTTTGCAAATGTCTTTAATACTTGGTTTACAAAAAGACAGCTGGATTCTCCTATATACTACTACATTCAATCTGTTGCGTTATGTCGTTATGATTCAGGAAAATCCAGGTTCACACAGAAAAAATCCATAGGGAGTCCTGGTGGTGCAGTGGTGAAAGCACTCTTGGCTGCTAACCAAAAGGTCGGCAGTTCTAATATACCAGCAGCTCCTTGGAAACCCTGTGGAGCAGTTCTACTCTGGCCTACAGGGTCACTATGAGTCAGAATCAACTCAACAGCACTGGGTTTGGTTTGGTTGTTCTTTGTTAAAAATGCTTAGGTGTTTCTCCTTTGCCTTGAAGATCAAGTTCAAAGTCCTTGGCATAGTATAAGGGACCCCCCATCCCTCCTTGCCTTCCCACACTGAAGTTTTCAATCACACACACCGCTTGCATTTCCCCATGTGGGCCATCCTCATGCCTTTGAGTCTTCTCATGGGCCTGCCTACCCGGTGAAACTGCTGATCCAAGATTTTGTTAAAGTGTCAGTGGCTGTCAGGAGACTTCTCTCACATCCTTTGCTCTCTGCTTATTTCCATCATAGTATTTATCACATGATATAATTCTAGTCTACTTATCTACTCTCCTCCATTAGGCTGTGAACTTGTTAACAGCAGAATCTGTGTCTTATACAGAAAACTTTCTGCCTAGCACATAAAAAAAAAAAAAAAAAAATGTCCAGATTACACGTGCTGAGTTACTGAGTGGGCCAGAGGCTCCCTGAGGCTCTGCATGCCTCCTGCTCATCCCTTTATCTGGTCTCAGACATAGAAATGCCTGGGCCTAGACAAATATGAAGAGTCAACTGAATGAGAAAGGGGTCTTCCTGAGACAGCGGCAGCAGGTGAGGGGTGTGGTGTCCACAGTTCAGGAAATAGTGCATGGAAAGTTCAGAGTAGAAGTACATAAATAAGCCATGTTTGAGGTAGAGGAAGTTAGCTGGTTCACACCCCTGTTTGGACTATGGGGAAAGACTTGAGGCAAGGACACTACGCATCTCCTCAGATCACAATAGAAGGCTTTGATTCCAGGTGTAATTATGTTAACCTTCCATGAACACTTTTCTTTCAATACAACTTCACTGTGGATGGCATTCCTTCTTCCACTAAGTACCCTTGCCCAGTTCCGGGTGTTTCTCCTGAGTCTGAAGGATACCCAAAGTGTGGAACACTAGCACTTGGGGCAGTTAATAGATGATATCAGGAAAAGGGATCCTGTAGCCAAACAAGTTTGTGAAACATTGACTGGAAAAATGTTTTGAACAGATGCCTTCATAATACAGTTTCCAGGCGTGTTCTTTTTCTGATTTGCACAAAAATTTCCAAGAGGGGGCTGTGGCGTTCAAAGCTTATAAAAAAGTGTTGCTACAGAGCCTTATTTTGAAGGGGAATTTCACGGGCATTGAAATGCTCAGCAGAACACATTTGAATGGACCCCGAAGTTTGAGTCGAAGTCAGGGTAACGAAAGAACAAGAAGAAAAAAAGAACAAAAAAAAAATTTCTGAAGCAGCAGCAACAGTAAAACTGTCATTTGAAAATTTCTCTGAGAATACACCTTCTAAATGGTGTAGTCATCCATAAGGAGTGACAAGAAGTTGGTATGGAAGCTTAGAGGGTCCACACTACTCTACGTTCTTAGTTATGACCAACTTGTAACTCTGAGGCTTAGAAAAGACGATTAAATGCTGATTCCCCTGTGTTGTTACTGCTATTTCCTAAGGGAAATTATTAAAGTTCTGTTCTGAAATCCCTTTAGGATTGTCTTTGATGAGTTGTGTTATGCAAATACAGTGCTACCATTCAATGAAAATGTTCAGCGAATTCACACTAAAGTAATTCAACCACCTGGCATTTTATTCGTTCTGTTGGCTGGTTGAAGCCCTGAATAGTGAAAAATTAGATGAATATGCTATCGTTAGTTAGTACTGGTATCATCTACTTAGCATCCTTATTGTTCTTCATCATCCAAATGCCTAATGTCTACTACACATTAAGCCAAAAACCAAATCAGTTGCTGTCAAGTCTAACCCGGTCATGGACACTCCATGTGTGTCAGGGTAGAACTGTGCTCCATACGGTTTTTAGTGGTTGATTACCAGGAAGTAGATCACTAGGTCTTTCTTCCAAGGTGCCTCTGGGTGGACTCAAATCACCAACCTTTTCGTTAGCAGCTGAGCACATTAACTGTCTGTGCTACTCAGGGACATTACTACACACTGTCAAAACCAAACCCGCTGCTGTCAATTCCAACTCACAGTGACTCATAGGACAGAGTACAACTGCCCTACAGCATTTCCGAGGCTGTAATCTTTACAAAAGCAGACTGCCACATCTTTCTCCCACAGGGCAGCTATTGGGTTCGAACCACTGACCTTTTCGTTAGAAGTCGAGTGCTTAACTACACATTGGTGGTGGTGTTATGTGCTGTCGAGTTGATTCCGACTCAGAGGGACCCCATGCACAAAACAACAAAACACTGCCTGGTCCTGTGCCATCTTCACAATCATTGCTATGGCTGAGCTCACTGTTCCAGCCACTGCATCAATCTGTCTCATTGAGGGTCTTGCTAACAAACGACTGTTGAATAAATTAATAAAGAAAAGTTGTTGTTTTTGTGCAGTCACAAAGGTTCCTGGGCTCATAAACCGTAGTGGAAATTTGAAAAAGTGTGGCATAAATCAGGAGTCTATGATGACTTACCCATGTGCCGTCCTGTTGCAACCTCCATTTCCTTACCCTCAGCCCTGGGACCTTAAATCAGGTCTGTTCAACAACTCCCTCTTCCTTATCACCTCCCCTCTGCCAACCCGCTTCCAACTTCTATCTATTCCACCTCATCATTGCCTCTCAAAATCAGTTGCTCTTTTTTGCCCAAAAAGCCATTGACTTAGTTTAGACAATTATGGCTGGGCCCTGGAATGAAACCACCCTCCTCTCCATTCATCGTTCCCTCACCCTGGCAAGCATAGCTCCCTAAAAACAACCAATCAAAGGCATGGAAATGTACCTAACCTTCCTGCTTCTAAGCCTCTTTTGGCTCCCTAATGCTTACAGAGTAAACTCTAAATGCCAAAACAGATTCATACTTTCCCATGTTGTTGTTGTTAGCTGCCAGCAAGTCAGCCCCTGGCTCATGGGGACCCATGCAGGATGAGACTGAACCACTGTGATCCACTGGCTGATTTTTGGAAGTAGATCATCAGGCCTTTCTTCCTAATCTGTTTTAGTACGGAGGCCTGCTGAAATCTGTTCAGCATCATAGCAACGTGCAAGCTCCCACTGATAGACTGGTGGTGGCTGAGCATGTGGTGTGCTGGCCGGGAATCGAACCCAGGTCTCCCACATGGAAGGTGTGAATTCTACCCCTGAATGCCTGACTATGCTTGCCTGTGTCACAGCAAGTCCAAACTCAGCTCTTACACTTGTCCCCAAAAGAATGCTATGCACTCCAAGCATTTTTATTGACTACCTGGTTGCACAAAAGTTTAAGCGTTCCACTTCTAGATGAAAGGATGGCAGTTCAAACCCACCCACCACTGAGAAGACAGGCCTGATGCTCTGCTCCTAAAAGGTCATAGCCTTGAAAACCCTATGGAGCAATTCTCTGTGCACACAGGGTCGCCATGAGTCGGAATTGACATGATGGCAACTAACAACCACCACCAAGCATTTATGAGGTTTTCTAGAATTAACTTAATACTTGAGAGGACAGTAAGGAGAGGTTTACACTCCACTACACAGTCTCCTAATTTCTCTAGGTCTCTGACCCTCCTTTCTGCAGTCATCCAGATACCTCAGACACACACACACACATACACACAGATCTCATCCTTCCCCTTCCTCCGTGGAAAAACTAAAGAGTCTCCCTCTGGGCTCCTGCAGAACAACCTCCCCACACCCAGGTTTCAGTTTCTATCCCAACTAAGTTCATCAGGAATTTTCCCACAACAAAATCGGATCTGGATTTAAGAATCATTCTCATGCTGGCTGTTAAAAGAATAAAACAATCCGTTTTCCAAGCTATAATTATTTACATATATCATAAGCCAAAACCAAACACACAAGTCAACCCTGCAGGACAGAGTAGAACTGTCCCATAGGTTTCCAAGGAGTCGCTGGTAGATTCAAACTGCCAACCTTTTGGTTAGCAGCCATAGCTCTTAACCATTGCACCACCAGGGCCCCAGACACATAAAACCAAAACCAAAAACTTTGCCTTCGAGTTGACTCTGACTCATAGCGACCCTATTAGGACAGAGTGGAACTGCTTCATAGAGCTTCCAAGGAGTGCCTGGTAGATTCAAACTGCTGAGGGTTTGGTTAGTAGCTGCAGTTCCTAACCACTAAACCATCAGGGTTTCCCAGACACATCATAGGTGCTTAGAAAATAATAGGGATGTAAATAATTTTGGCTCTGAGTAGATAAAGTCCTATTCACAGTGACCTGGAAGGAGCTGAGGGGAAGTCTTATACTTTCCATCTAATTTATAAAGGATTAGGGTGGGCATACATTAAATCCCTTTTACTACAAAGATCTTATTCTCTCTTAGGACCCTAAAGTGCTTTCAGACATTATCTTACTAATCCTTAGAGCTTCCCTCTAAAGTAAGGAAAAAATGTCCTTATCTCCAATTTGCAGGTGGAGCAAAAAGAGCTGTAAGAAGGTTAATGATCCACAAGGTTGCCACAGGGAACATAAGGCAGAACCACGACTGGGACCTGGAGTCCTGGGACCCCATTCTATGGTTAGAGGGCTATGTTCACTCACAAAGACTTCAAATTTTACTGCTTTTCTCTCCAAAATGCTAAAAATTAAGGTTTTCCCACTTGTACTTATTGAGAGGTAGTGTAGCTTGCTGTTGTTAATTACTGTCCAGTTGATTCCAACTCATGGGGACCCCATGTGTGGAGAGTAGAACAGTTCCAGAGGGTTTTCAGGGCTGTGGCCTGTCGAAAGCAGATGGCCAGGTCTGTCTTCTCAGACACTTCTGGGTGGGCTTGAATAGCAAACTTTTCAACTAGTAGTTGAGCACTTAACCGTTTGTGCCATCTAGGGATTCTCTCCAAAAGGCCTAAAATTGGGGTTTTCCCATTTGTACTTTTTAAAATAATATTTTACTAAGTTTTTGATGAAAGTTTAACACAGCAAGTTGGTCCCCATTTGACAATTTCTGCAAAATTTTCAGTGACATTGGTTACATTCATCACAATGTTTCAACATTCTCTTTATGTCCTATTTCTAGTACTCTAGTTTCCTTGCCCCCTAATCTTCTCATCTTTGCTTTTGAGTAATCCATCTCGTTGAAGGTCTTTCACTTTTTGCTGACCCTCTACTTTATCAAGCATGATGTCCTTCTACAGGGACTGGTCCCTCCTGATAACATGTAAAAAGTACGTCAAACAAAGTCTTGCAATCCTTCTTCTTAAGGAGCATTCTGGTTGTACTTCTTCCAAGACAGATTTCTTCCCTTTTTTGGCAGTCCGTGGTATATTCAAAATTCTTCACCAACACCATAAATCAAACGTGTCGAGTCGTCATCAGTCTTTCTTATTCATTATCCAGCTTTCACATGCATAATGAGGCAACTGAAAACACCATGGCTTGGGTTAGGCGCACCTTAGTCCCAAAAGTGACATCTTTGCCTTTTAACACTTGAAAAAGGTCTTTCGCAGTCAATTTGCCCAATGCAGTACATCTCTTGGTTTCTTGACTGCTGCTTCTATGGGCATTAATTGTGGCTCCAAGTAAAATGAAATCCTTGACAACTTCAATCTTTTCTCCGTTTATCATGATGTTGCTTATTGGTCCAGTTACGAGGAATTTTGTTTTCCTTATGTTGAGGTGCAATCCATATTGAAGGCTACAGTCTTTGATCTTCATCAGTAAATGCTTCAAGTCCTCTTCACTTTCAGCAAGTAAGGTTGTGCCATCTGCATAATGAAGGTTGTTAATGAGTCTTCCACCAATCCTGATGCCCTGTTCATCTTCATATAGTCCAGCTTCTAGAATTATTTGCTCAGCACCACGTTGAATAAGTACAGTGAAAGTACACAACCGTGATGCACACCACTCTTGACTTTAAACCGCTCGGTATCCCCTTGTTCTATTTGAACAACTGCCTCTCAGTCTATGTACAGACTCCTCATGAGCACAGTTAAGTGTTCTGGAATTCCCATTCTTCGTAATGTTATCCATAATTTGTTACGATGCACATACAGAACATAGGGTAGTTCTATTTCCAGTTTTTTGAGAAAGTGCCATACCATTTTCCCTAGTAGCTGTACCATTTTTACACTCCTACCTGCAAGGAATAAGGGTTCTAATCTCTCCACATCCTCACCAACATACATTGTTACTTGTTTGTTTGTTTGTTTGTTTTTAATCAGTACCATTTTAGCCAGAGTAAGATGGTATCTCATTGTAGTTTTGATTTGCAGCTCTCTAATGACTAACGGGGGCCCTAGTGGTACAGTGGTTAAAGGTTTGGCTGCTAAGCAAAAGGTTGGCAGTTCAAATCCACCAGCTGCTCCTATGAGGCAGTTCTACTCTGTCCTATAGGTTCACTATGAGTTGCAATCAACTCGATGGCAACAGGTTTGGCTTTTTCGGTTTAATGCCTAAAGATTGTGAACACATTTTCATGTTTGTTGGTTGCTTGAATGTCCTCTTTGGTGAAGGTAGTGTTCGTGTCCATTGCCCATTTTGTGACTGGGTTGTTTTTGTTGTTGAGTTGTTGCAGTTTTCTATAGATTTTAGAGATTAGACCCTTATTGGATAAGTCATTTCCAAACATTGTTTCCCGTCTTTAGGCTATCTATTTTACTCCTTTAACAAAGTCTTTTGATGGGCATAAGTTTTCAGTTTTTATGAGGTCCCATCTATCTGTTTTGTCTTCTTCTATTCATGCTGTTATTATGTTTGTTATGTTATTTTTACAAAAGATTATGTCTCATAGTTTTCTCCCTATGTTTTCTCCTAGAAATTTTGTGGTTTTAGGTTTAACATTTAGGTCTTTGATCCATTTTATTTTTTTGTGTATTGTGTGAGGTATGGTTCCTGTTTCATATTTTTACAGGTAGATATCCAATTTTGCCAGCACCATTTATTAAAGAGACTGTTTCTGCCTCACTGAATGGGCTTTGACTCCTTGTCAAAAATCAGTTGCCCACAGATGGCTGGGTTTAATTCTGCATTCCCCATTCTGTTCCACTAGCCTATGTGTCTATCACTGAACCAATATCAGGCTGTTTTGATTATGCTGGCTATATTGTATATTTTGATATCTGGGAGTGTGAGGCCTCCTGCTTTGTTCTTTTTCTTCAAAATTGCTTTGGCTATTCAGGGTCTCTTTCGTTTCAGTATGAAGCTGGCCATCGGTTTTTCCATTTTGGTAAAGAATGTTGTTGGGATTTGTATTGGGATAGTATTGTATCTTAAATTGTTTCTATGCCTCTATTGTTGTCATGGTGCTCTGAGATTCCAATAATTCTAATGTTAGATTTATTAATAGAATCTCAAATTTCCTTATGGGTTTGTTTGCTTTTCTTCTCTTTTCTTATTTCTATTGAGACTTTAGTTATTTTGTCCTCTAGCTCATTTATTTTATCTTCTGCCTGTTGGACTCTATTGTTGAGTGTTTTTCTTGCTTTATTCTTCAGTTCCGGTTGTTCTCTCTCTTTTTTTTTTTTTCCAATTTCCTTGTTCAGTCTCTCATTTTGCTCCTTCATTTGTTTCCTGATCTCTGCTAGTTTGTTTTCTGTGTATTTTTTGCAGTCTTTAAACATATTTATCATCACAGTCTAAAAATGATCAATTCTTTGCATTAGTCTGGCCTCCAATCAGAGAAATTTCCTCTTCTTCATATTGTGCTTTTGATCAGTCCTTCTTCTCTTGTAATTGTTTGTGTTTTACTATTTTTTGTTGAACTTGAGCCATTTTGTCATCTTTATTTTTTTAACTTCAAATTTTGTATTTCGGTTTTGTGAGAAAATTATGATTGGGTGCTCTGGTGGCGCAGGTGGCCAAGCACCTAGCTGCCAACAAAAGGCCAGGGCCTGTGCCCAACAGGCGCTCCACAGTAGAAAGATGGGCAGTCTGTCTCTGCAAAGACTCACAACCCTGGGAACCCCATGGGGCAGCTTCACTTTGCCCCACAGGGTCTCTACGAGTCAGAGTTGACCCAGTGGCAGTAGACTTGGTATCTTCTCCTGAGAACTAGAAGAGGGCACTCTTATCCTTAGGTTTTTTTCTGTGTCGATTCAGGAGTTCTGAATGCTTGATCTCTGGAATTCAATAAGCATGCATGGGATAGGGAGCTTTAGCTAGTCACAGATGCTAAGGTAAGCAGTGGGCTTGACTTTCCTGTGGTGAAGTTGGGAGGCTCTCTATGTTTTTCCCTCATGGGCACCCCCAAACAGACTCTCCCACAGTGTCCTGCTGTGGGCAGGGAGGCAGCCATTTCCCTCTGTGTCACCCATTAGTCTGACGTATTCCCCTGCCCCTGCTACCCTCACAGTTTCTCCCAATCCTAGTGCCTGTCCATCTGAGGCCTCAGAGAGATTCAACAGCACTCTGTCACAGTACCATAGTCTCGCTCCATTCCCCCCAACTGCACGACCTGCTAACTCCCACGGCCAATTTGTGCTGCTGTAAAAAATCGTGCTACAGCTTCCTGAGATTAGCTCCCTCCTGCAAGGAATGAGTACATCCAGTGTTAGTGGTTAGGTTCTCCCAGATTCTGTGCCAGCCCCACTCCTACTCTCTCCTGTTTCTGGACTCACCCTGACTCTCCAACACCTCAGCTGCCATCCGGAGTTCTGAGATCTCAGTCTGTGCTTGTTTTCATTCATTGTTCACTGGGTTACTTGCAGGGGGAGTAAATGGGAGCATCCACTCTCTTCACCATCTTGCTTTGTCTTCCTCCCCCATTTGTACTTATGAGAGGCAGTGTAGAAGGGGGCTCAAACAACAGGCTCCGGAGGAAGACCACTCTCTAGCTACTCTCTAACTTGGGACCTTGGTAAGGTTACTCAACACTCTGGTGCCTCAATATCAGCATATGCTGAAAGATAGGAATGGTAAATAATGGTATCTACAAAGCAGGGTTTCAGCATTATTATGAGAATGTAATGAGCTTACATTCTCTACCCCACTCCTCATACGCCTACTATAGACCTTAGGAAAGGGCCTGGTTCACAGTAAGCATTACAGAAGTGTTAGCTATAATAATTTCTTCTTTTCAGATTGTGCATTCTTTATTTAGCAACCCTGAGTTGATTTCTTGTCTGGGTGACGGCATTGCTTAACTATGGAAACTAACATTGCAGAGTCCTAAGCATATGACTAAGTCAAATATCTTATCGTTCTATTGTTCATTTTTCTTGTTTCCTTCCTTATTTTTTACAGGAATATTTCCTAAGTGTCTACTATGTGGCACAGTCCAGTATCAGATTAGGTTAAGTAATAAAGGAAAATCAACATAAATGTTAAATCAGCTGCAGAGAACAATCTCTAAAAAACATTTACACATCTAAATACATACTTCTATATACACACTGGGATCCCTGAGTGGTGAAAACAGTTAACGTGCATGGCTGCTAACCAAAAGGTTAGAGGTTTAGTCTACACAGAGGTTTAAGTCTACTACTTCTGAAAAATCAGCCATTGAAAACCCTATGGAGCACAGTTCTACTGTGTTGCACGTGAGGGTCACCATGAGTCAGGGTTGACTTGACGGCAACTGGATATACACATCTGTATAACTATTTGTAGTTAATGCTATATACATATTTCCCTCAACTTATTTTTACTTGAATTGATAAAATGAAATGAAAATTGTTTTTAAAATGACCACCTGCTGGAGATTTTTAGCCATTTCAGTATTTCTTATTTAATAGAATTCTAATTTCTTTTTGATTCAGTAGTTTGAAATGTGTTGAGACGTGCTGTATAGCCTAATATGTGGTCATTTTTTATAACTGCTCCATTTGAGCTTAAAAATTATAACCTAAATAATAGATTCCAGCTGAAAACAACAAAAGTGAGACTACGAAAGTATAAAATAGATTTGAAAGGGGAATATAGAATGATACATTACAAAGAAGTTCAGAAAATATTTCACAACATCAATAAAAAGTAAATTATGGAATACATACACATAGAATTTACATCTCTATGAAATGTTTCAAAAAATTATTCTGTATAGCAATTTCTCAGAAACTGGTTACTTAAATCTATTTCAACATGCAGAATAATGAGCAAAAAGAGGAACTTTTCAGAGGATTAGGTAAGGAATTTTGTATAAAAGGGTGGTAACACTTTTAGAATTATTCAGCCTTGGATATATTTTACATTTTCTCCCTCCATGCTGGTATGTTCTCTTGGGGTAAGAAAGAAGGCAAATTAAATATACTACTTAAACAACTAAATAATTCTGTTGATGTTCCTACCCAGAAATATTAACAGGACAGCTACTATTTACATGCCAATTAGCACTGTGGAAAGGGATAATTAAATATAACTTTAAAGAATTTATCAAAAATATACTTTTCTAACATTTTAAAAAAGAGTTTTCAAGACAGAAGTGATATAGAAAGAGGTGAGTGTTGTGCCCTCATCCCTGGGTGGTACAAATGGTTAGACATTCGGCTACTAACTGAAAGGTTGGTGGTTCAAACCCACCCAGAGCACCATGGAAGAAGGGCCTGGCAATTTGCTTCCATAAAAATTACAGTCAAGAAAACCCTATGGAGTTCAGTTCTATTCTTTAACACATACGGTTGCCGTGAATTGGAATAGGCTCAATGGCAGCGGGTTTGTTTTGTTTTGTTTTTTTACCCTCAGTCTCCACCCTAAATGATGCTCAAATCTACTGCAAGATTTACTTGCAAAATGCCATAAATGGTCTTCTATGTTCAAGAGTACACTTAGAGGCTACTGCTAGAAGCAAAAGAAAACAAAATAGAGGACTCAAAATGCTTTAAGCAATAAAACATTGTTGGCTTGTTGGGTGGGTGGTTTTTAAATCTTACAAAATGAGAAGTCCTGAGGTAGTGTGACTTCAGATTGCTTAAACCAGGTTCTCTCCATATTCCCATCGTACATCATCAGCATGTGACATTCATGGTCACAAGATGGCTGCAGCAGCCCCAGGCATCACATTTTCACATACCAATGTCCAAAGGCAAAAAAGGAACTATTTCTTAGTGTGCTTCCTTTAAATAGCAAAAAAGTTTCAAAGAAGACTTCCCTTTAGTCACAACGGCCAGAAACGTGTTAAGTGCTGCATCCTAAGCCAATCACTGGCAAAGGGAATAGAATCGATATGATCAACTAAAAAAGTGCAGTGGTTCTCAGATCTAAGTGTGCACAAGAATTACTTGGGGAGTTTATTAAAACCCAGATTTCTGAGCTCCACCCAGAAATCAGTAGGCCTAGGGTGAAGCCCATGAATCTGCATTTCTAACAAGCTCCCAGGTGGTGCTGACGTAGGTAGTCTTTCCAATCACACCTTGCACTGCCCTAAAGCATATGGTCATAGGAAGGACCATGAATGCCTAAATAAAATTGAGGTTATGTTAGCAGAGGGTCAGGGGACAATAACCCTTAGATGATCAACTAGTGTTCATCCTAGATCTTTTCATATTATTTTTAAATTGCTTTTGGAGAAGTATTTTGCATGAAATTAAATACGCACTGAGTTTTTTCCGGGTATTTCAGATGTGCAACTTTTTTGTTATCGTATCATCACACTATGCTATTACTAAAGCACAGAATATCGTCAGAAAGTTTCCATCACTGCTCAGCAACTGCAGCCATCAGACTGTCAATGCGACATTGTCGATGGAGCTGTTAAACTTCTCTTTGGAGTGAATATTGTTTGGCTGACTTTAAAAAGAGAGAAAATTGGGGGTGGAGGTTAAACTTTTCTAGCCCATTGAGAACCTGCTTGGTAACCACTTATACATAAAAAGTCAAAAATAATGCACTTCACTAGATGTTCCTTTAATTTGCCAGGGATTAATTTGAGAGTTAATTATCCATTTAAAATGATTAAATAATAATAATAATAAAGCACTAGGCTCTGCACTGATGCTTTTAACTGCATTATGGACCATTGTTCATTACCGTTTTTAAGAACCAGAATCATTTTAAAGGCAAAAAAAATCCTGGAATGAATCTGCTATTTTGCTTGGCAACATTTGATCAAATAATTAGTGCTACAATTCCTGCAGGCAGCTTTCCATTTGCTCATGTCTGTTGGTAAGAAGGGGGAAGATAAGAAAAATGCAAGGATAAAATTCAGTAAAGACTTCATGCCGAAAAACATATATTTCTTAGCCAAAAACCTTTTTTTTTTTCTAACTACTGAGACACCATTTTAATTTTCCTGGAATGCAGATAATTGGAGTGACCACCTAGAGCCTTGAAGAAACTGGTTTCTAAAATTTACCCTTGAGTCAAACAATGATCTTGATAAACTAGTAAGACCATTTTGCCTTGGGCATTGCACTCTTTTGAAGAATTCAGTCAGTTTTGGGAAACAAGATTCCAAAGGTCAGACTGGGAGCTATGTTTAGGGTAAATAGGTAATTATTTTAATTGTTCTTCAAGACAATGCTGTATGAAAATCATTCCTGACCACAAACTGTTTATCGGTTCTGTTCTGGCCCTGTTTCCATGGCAATGCCAGGAAGATGGAACATAAGAGTGTTTCAAGGTTCCCTCATCTTTAGCCCATTTTTCAT
Organism: Loxodonta africana; assembly: GCF_030014295.1. NCBI lineage: Eukaryota > Metazoa > Chordata > Mammalia > Proboscidea > Elephantidae > Loxodonta > Loxodonta africana. The sequence continues at coordinate 42,801,674 of NC_087366.1, forward strand.
TCCCTAGCTGATACGTTATCCTGATTTGCAAATCATATATTCAGCAGCCTTTGATCAATTTCTATTACTGACGTAATATGATTTTTGTTCTTACACTACCTACAGGAAATGGTGACAATAAACAGTGGAAAACATGGCGGAACTATAAAACAAAAGACCGGAATTTTTATCTGAAAGCTGTTTGACCTTGTAAATCACCTAATTTCCTTGAGCATTGCTTGTTTACTTCACCTGACCATTAAGGGTTTGGATTGGGTGGGTTTTTTGCTTTGTTTTGTTTTGTTTAATTCCTTCCAGATATTCAATCTAAAGGTGAAAACTCTGTTCCATCCATCTCTGGGGACAGGCGTTAATAGCAGCTAAATGAGAAATAATAGAAAAGTGCACCAGATGTTCCTTTAATTTGCAAATTAATTGCAAAATAAGAGAAAACAAGAGGCCAGGGTAATCTTGCTCTCAAATAAAGCAGCATTGGCTGGAACATGATAGAGATGGTGCAATTTAGGGAGCAGCATTAACTGAATTACAGAGATGTATTGATGGCTGTTTGAAGAATGATGTCTTTGTGACAATGACATGATTCATTTTTTTTTTTTTTTTTTTTGAGCAAAATATGTTTTTCTCCTTTAGGCCTCACTCTTTGTACCTTAAAAATAAAAACACCTTTCCAGAGCCACACATGAATCAAGCTGATTCTCAAATTAAACAAAACCCTGATGGCACACAGGGAAAAAGCCCAGTGGTTATCTGGGAATGCAAGGGGTATTTGAATCTCTGCACATTCACTTGAGTCTAATCACCAAAATGAGGATGTTATTTGACTCTTTCTAGAACAATGATTCTCAACCTGAAGCCTGTTATCAGAATCATCTAGAGGACTCATTAAAACACAGATTGCTGGACCTCACCTCCAAGTTTCTAAACCAGTGGGACTAGGATAGGGGCTGAAATTTTGCCTTTATAACAATTTTCCAGGCTACGGTGACTGGTGTTGCTGGTCTGAAGATCACACTTTGAAAACTACTGTTCTAGAAGATGATGGGTAACAGTTGGGGAGGGTGAGGAAGAGACTGTTTTCACAGGTATATGTGTTACGTTCCTGGTGGCGTACTGGTTAAGATTTACGGCTGCTAACCAAAAGGTTGGCAGTTCGAATCCACCAGGAATTCATTGGAAACTCTGTGGGGCAGTTCTACTTTGTCCTTTAGGGTCACTATGAGTTGGAATTGACTCAATGGCAGTAGGTTTGGGTTTTTTTGGTGGGTGTTGGGTCCCTCGGTGATGCAAACAGTTAACATACTCAGCTGCTAACTGAAAGGCTGGAGGTTCACATCCACCCAGAGTTGCCTCGGAAGAAAGGCCTGGTGACCTACTTCTGAAAAATTGGCCATTGAAAACCCTATGGAGCACAGCTCTACTCTTACACACATGGAGTTGCCATGAGTCGAAATAGACCAAATGGCAACCAGTTTTTTGGTGGGGGTAGGGGACAGAATAGAAAGATATTTAAAAAGTAAAAATGAAAGACATGTACACTGCTATGGCTCTTTCCTCTTGATATCATCGTGCCGCAACTTCCTTCTTTCCTATTCCATACCTAAGGGGTACAAACGCACAAGCCGGAGCCGTCTGTGCACAACATCAATGTTACCTCACTGATCTTAAAAAAAAAAAGGAAACAAAAAACTCTGGTTCCTTTGCTAGCTGCCCCATAATAAAACACAAAAGAAATATTTATTAACTCAACACACGGAGAATTAAAGACATTTTGTTAATGGTCTGGCTCATTATATTAGCTCGAATCATATTACACATCCTATTAAGAACCGATGGTGCTTAAAAATACAGAAAACTAAATGTGGCATCATCACCCATCCTAACTGGAAAATATAATGGATTGAACTTCATTAAAAGACAGAAAGGAGATGCAGTCTACTAGGATCCTCTCTAGGACTGTAAGAATTCACAAGCCAGGGATTCTGTTCATTCTTTCATTTATAAGAAAATCCAGTGAACACAATTTAAACTTTACAGAAAGCCTGAAGACACACACACACAAAACCCCAAACCCATTGTTATCGAGTTGAACCTGACTCATGGCAACTCCAAGTGTTACTGAGTAGAACTGTTTCATAGGGTTTTCTTGGCTGTGATCTTTATGAAAGCAGATTGCCAGGCCTTTTTTCTGCTGTGCAGCTGGGTAGGTTTGAACTGCCAACCTTTAAGTTAGCAACCCAGCATAAACCATTTGCACCACGCAGGGACAGTGTGTCCTACAGAGAGGTAATTAAAATTCAAGAGAATTTGAGAGAGCAAAATTTTTTTTCAGGTGGAAGTACATAGGAATTTTGTTAGAATGACATGTGTACTTGATTGAATGATTCCCCCATCTCCACACACTGACTGGAGCCCAGAGACATTCATTCTTTTACCCGCGCAGTAACCATTTATTGAGCACCTACACTGCACCAGGCCTTGTGCTACAGGTGGGGAATAAAAGAATGAATATAACAGATAAGACCCTGTTCTCATGGACCTTACAATCTATCTACTATAAATAAAACCACCACTCCTGGCAAAAAGTAAGTTTTCAATCAATGTTTGTTTAAAGAATGGAATGGCCACTTACTAAATAAATATAAGTGAAGCCCTCGTGGGTCAGTGGTTAAGAGCCCTGGTGGGTCAGTGCTAACCAAAAGGTGAAAACACATTGCCGTTGAGTCAATTCCAACTCATAGCGCCCCTGTAGGGCAGAGTGGAACTGCCCCATAGAGTTTCCAAGGAGCGCCTGGTGGATTCGAACTGCCAACCTTTTGGTTAGCAGCCAGAAATCTTAACCACTATGCCACCAGGTTTCCAAAAGGTAGGCAGTTCAAATCCACCAACCACTCCCTGGAAACTCTACAGGGCAATTTTACTCTGTGTTAGAGAGTCACTGTGAGTCAGAATCGGCTGGACTGTAGGGGGTTTGGTTTGGTGTTTTGGTCACGCGCACAAGACAACATCAGAGCTCATGGCACACATTTGTGAGATGAGAGAGGGAAAGAAGAGGCAATAATAGTTGGGCATTTGGAGCTCAATCCCTCCATGAGCATAGAAAAGATTAAACAGGCCAACCTGAAGGAAACAGCATGCATCAGAGAGGGGGAGTGCCGGCTTCACACACACCTGACTTCTGTAGAACCTGGCTGCTAAAAATACCACGTCTACCATCTTGATCCAGCTAGAGCAGATTCATGGATACTTAGAGTTCCATAGTTCATCTAATTTCACAGTCTGAGCCTCCCCTTCCTTTCACTTATATTGCTTATTATCTATATCCTCCCTTTTAAAAAGTCAGCTCAAAAAAGCAGAAGCAGAAGTCATGTACTTTCCAGGTACTGCTTAGAGTTCTTTTCATAAATTTTTTTTTTTTTAATTTTAAAGCTTTAGGGGCTATTTCCATCTCTTTTAAACCATTTTGTGAATTCCCCCCCCCCATAATATGCTTTAAAAAACAAAACTCCATAATCCACATTATAGTTAAACAAATGCACCTGACATTAAACAAAGTACCAGCTCCAGGACCAACTCCAGTGATACATCAACAACACTCTCCAGGACCAAGGAGAAATGAAAGAGCAAGTTAGTATAATCTTTTTATATTGTGTTGAAACTTGTCTTAACCAATAAATCTATTCTAAAGGCTGGAAATGACAGGTTCAGTTGAAAACCTAACGTCATTTGAAGATAATAAGAGCTCATCTTTTTTGTTATCATTATTTTGGTGCTTATCATGTGCCAGGTACTATTCTAACTGTGCTTAATGATTGAATGAAAGAATTTAATCTTTACCATTTTATGAAATAGGTACTATTCTTATCTCTGTTATGTTCTTGTTGTAGGCTGGTGTTGAGCCTGTTCCGTGATCCCATGCATGGCCCTAACAGTTAAGAACTGGCCAACCTTTCAGCTAGTAGGCCAGTTCTCAGCTGTTAGCACCACGCATGGGATCGCTTAAGAGCTGGAATCCACTCAACACCAACCAACAACAACAACATAACAGAGATAAGAATAAGATAAAGTTGGCAGTTAGAACCCACCCAGAGACACCTTGAAAAACAGGCCTGGGGATATGCTTCCAAAAGGTCACAGCCTTGAAAACCCTATGGCACAGTTCTATTCCGCACACATGGGGATGCTATGGACTCTGTTGTACAGTGGAGGAAATTGAAATTCAAAGCAGTTAAACAACTTACTTAACATAGAGCCAACAAGTGGTAGAGCCAAAATTTTAATCCTGGCAATCTGACAAGAGAGCCTATCTTCTTAATGACTTTATTATGCTTCTATTTTTAGCAACATTCAAAAAACCAAACTCGTTGCCATGGAGTTGATTCTGACCTACTGCAACCCTAGAGGACAGAGCAGAACTGCTCCAGAGGGTTTCCAAGGAGTGGCTGGTGGATCTGAACTACCAACCTTTTGGTTAGCACCCATATCACTTAACCACTGTGCTACCAGGGTAGAATTTATACACTGTAACTTTCACCCATTGTAAGTGTACAATTCAATGATTTTGAGTAAATTTGCTGAGTTTCACAACCATATCTACTGGGGTGATGAATACCTCGCATAAGATCCTTCATGACTGTTCACAATTTATCTCCATTCCCACTCCCAGCAGGTAACTTCTGATCTGCTTTCTGTCCTTACAGATTTTCTGTTTCTGGATATTTCATATAAATGGTATCATATAGTATGTGGTCCTTTGTGTCTGGTTTCCTCGTTGTTGTTAGGTGCCATTGAGTCAGTTCCAACATACAGCGACCCTAGGTACAACAGAACAAAACACTGTCTGGTCCTGCGCCATCCTTACAATCATTGCTATGTTTGAGCCCATTGTTATAGCCACTGTAGGTATATATACCATCTGAGGTCTATACCATCTCGTTGAGAGTCTTTCTGTTTTTTGCTGACCCTCTATTTTACCAAGTATGACGTCCTTCTCCAGGGACTGGTCCCTCCTGACATGTCCAAAGTACTTAAGATGCAGTTTTATCATCCTTACTCTAAGGAGCAGTCTGGTTGTACTTCTAAGACAGATTTGTTCATTCTTCTGAAAGTCCATGGTATATTCAATATTCTTCTCCAACACTATAATTCAAAGGTATCAATTCTTCTTTTGTCTTCCTTATTCATTGTGCAGCTTTCGCATGCATATGAGACGAGTGAAAATATCATGGCTTGGGGCAGGCACACCTTAGTTCTCAAGGTGACATTTTTGCTTTTTAACACTTTAAAGAGGTTTTTTACAGCAGATTTGATTTCTTGACTGCTGCTTCCCTGGGTGTTGATTGTGGATCCAAGTAAAATGAAATCCTTGACAATTTCCTTATTTTCTCCATTTATCATGATGTTGCTTATTGGTCCAGAATTTTTGTTTTCTTTATGTTAAAGTGTAATCTATACTGAAGGCTTTAGTCTTTGTTCTTCTGACTCATAGCGACCCTGTATGACAGAGTAGAATGGGCCTATAGGGTTTCCTAGGCTGTAACCTTTACAGGAACAGATCACCAGGTCTTTTCTTCCATGGAGGAGCTGGTGGCTTTGAATTGCCCACCTTTTGGTTAGCAGCAGAGCTCTTAACCATTGCGCCACCAGGGCTCCTTCCTTCAGGTCTGTAGGTGGTAAAAGCTTCTCGCAGTGGCTGGTTCCTTGTCCTTCTCCATTCACTGCTGGTTCCCTTAGCCTTGCCTACCTTCTGGACAGAGTACCTTTAACTCTCCTCACAGACCCCCTTTTGAGTATGTCTTTTCCTTCCTGCTGGGCCCCTGACAGGTGCGAAGGCTAAGTAACACTCCTGTTTAAACCTAAAGCCAGCACGTACGTGCACATAAACAAAAAGTTAATACTAACAATTCTTACCTTAAAGTAGTTCATTTGGACATTTGATAAAACAAGTTACCCATTTGAGTCCATTCTCTGATCTTATAGCAATTGGGGCTTCTCTTGAAGACTCATAACTCTCTTTACCTTCCTCTGTGGTCATTTTCAGTAGAAGACATCCTTAAGACCTTCACTCTGAACAATAACAACAACAACAATAACAAAGGGCTGGGGGGAGGTAGCCTTCCTGACTTTCCCTAAAGTCCTCTGAGCAGCTTTCTCTAACCCAAAGATGTACACTTACTCTAAGAGACAACGGACTTTTACAGTAAGTGTTCTCTGCCCCAGCTGGGATGAGTAACTGGTATTCTTTACTGTCTAAATTCTCTACCGATGCGGGGGGGGGGGGGGGGCGGGGGTGGAGGTGGTGAGAGGAGTCCCTGTGTGGATCAAATGGCCAGCACACTGAGCTGCTAATGGAAACATGAGAAGTTCAAGTCCACTCAGAGATGCTTTGGAAGAAAGGCCTGGCATTCTACTTCTGAAAAATCAGTCGCTAAAAACCCTATAAAGCACGGTTCTACTCTGACACATGTGGGGTTGCCAAGAGTTCGAACTGAGGGGAAGAAAGAAGTGGAGGCACAACCAAAGCCCCCCAGGAGGGGACGCCCAGGAAGGAGCAGCTATGTGGCAGTACAAATCTGCCTTGCCAGGCCACGGACAAAAGTCCCAGAATCCCCACCGGGTAACCACCTGCAAAGCTGCTCCAATGCAGATGCTCCCTGCCCCCTACTCACTGAATTGGAATCTCTGAGGGCAAGACTGGAAATGTACATTTTTGCACACCCTCAAGGAGATTATTATGCTCTCGGAAGGGTGCCCACAGGCATCTCTGAATGAAACCTTTCAGGAAAGCACAGGAAGGATGGATCTTTCAAGGAATCAAAAGACTTATTTAGCTGAAATACTGTCTTTCCAAGTTTGTTCCTGCGATGCACAAAAAAATAAGAGCATTTTTTTTTTTCAAATGGACTGCTTCTAGAAGATGGGCTACAGAACTGGCTGTTAAAAGATTCACATTTTCATCCAAACTGACTGCCAGGTGCTGGTGCATACGCTGCTATTTCTCTGAGGTCTACACCAAACCGTTACTGCAAACACACACACTGGGCCGGTACGTACACACACACACACAAGTGAACACACACACACTGTCGATACGTCCCAGCACCCTCTAGACGCTATTATGATTTACTAATGTAGAGAGGTTTAATCATGGAGGCAGCTTTGTGAATCTAACATAGAAACGCCATCTTACTTGGGAAGCCATAAAAGCAACGTTTCTCTGATCAGCACCAAGGCTGGGCATTAGCTCACAGGACCGCTGCTTCCAAATAGCTGGCACCCCTCAGCAGAAACCTCAACATTCCTGCCATCGTGCTCTCCTGTGCATGCCTGGATAAGTGCTGTTTATCTGGCTGGATCTGTGAGATACCCATGGAGGGATGCTAAGCTTGGTATTTGAAATATGCTGTTTCCCATGACAGCAATAAGCAAGCAGTGCAGTGCTGACACACCAGCCAGCCGATCCCAAAGCTGCCTGCTGGGCAAGGAGCCCTTTGACTATTTGGGGCTGGAGGAGAAGCATAGCAAGCATGAGCGTTTCTCCTTTTCTGCTTTCTTGTCCTCTTTTCTTCCTGGAAATCTTAACCTCCTAAAGGTCAACTGAAGACCGGAGGCACTGGAGACACAGGAAGAAGGTGAATTTCATCCTTCCTTTTCTTCCTACTCTTGCTTCCCCACTCAGGCTTAGGTGTCATTTATAAGATGTTCTATGTACATACTCACTCCAGGCAGTTTGAAGGCAGAATCTCACACCAGTTAGAGTTCTAAAAAAGAGAAAGTGTCCCTACCGTCACCAGAATTCTTCAAGCAGGATTTTTGACAAGGATTATCCAAGTCTGGTTCAAGACTGGATTAGATAGCCTTCAAGATCCTCGTCTACTTTAAAATTGTATGATTCTATTATTTTATTTCCACCAGCCACTTGTCAGTTTGTCGTACTGGTGGCTTGCATGTTGCTATGATGCTGGACACGATGCCATCAGTATTTCAAATACCAACAGGGTCATCCATGGGGGAAAGGCTTCAGCGGAGCTTCCAGACTAAGACAGACCAGGAAGAAAGGTCTGATAATCTACTTCCAAAAGTTGGCCAATGAAAACCGTATGGATCACAACAGAGCACTGTTCAATACAGTGCTAGAAGACAAGCCTCTAGGTTGGAAGGCAATCAAAATATCCAGTGGCCGTAACAATGGACTTGAGCATACCAACAATTATGAAGATAGTGCTGGACCAGGTAACATTTCATTCTGTTGTACATGGGGTCACCATGAGCCCAAGCTGACTCGATGATAACTAACAGCAACATGCCGGGATTAAGTAGCAGTTCTAATAGTGATTATGGAGTCCCTGGCTGGTAAAACAGCTGAGCACTTGACTACAAACCCACCCAGAGGTGCTCCGGAAGATAAGTCTGGTGTTCCGCTTTCGAAAAGTCTCAGCCTTGAAAACCCTATGGAGCAGTTCTACTCTGTACACATGGGTTCACCATGAATTGAATTCAAGTCAACAGCAACTGGCAATCACGATGGTGATTATAGAGTGAAATTTGCATTTTCCCTTTAGTATTTTCCTGCCTGGAAAATTTCCTGGTATTCTTTCTGCAATTTACAGGTTGTAAGATTTTTCTCACACAGACTCTCCTCTAGGGGGAAAACCAGCAGTGTCGGAATCTCATAGTTTGGAAAGGATAAACATTTTTTATCTGTTGGCCAAAGGCAAACCAATGAGGGTAACCACACCTTTGCTCTGTTGGGGACTGCTAAAGCTGACAGTCACTGCCTTTTCTGGGTGGCTGGAGTCCCGGAAGGGAAAGGCTGAGTGGGTTGGATGTGAAAGCAAGTACGTTCTGGGCCGAAGGACTCCCAGAAGTCACTGATGTCAGAGCAGAATAGTCACGATTGCTCCCTCACGCCTCCTCAATAAAATGTCAGTGTCAGAAGAAACACTAGCTGACCTCTGGCATAGACAAGAAATGATTTAGGGACAAGACTCCCAAACTACACTATGTGGCACAGCAGAAAAATAAGAAATTCTCTTCTTTCTCCCTGGAGGTCACCCACTGCCATTCCCAAGAAGTGAACACTTTTTCCTTTTGCCTCACTAATAGCTAAGCTTTGCCACTCTGCTTGCACATTTATTTCATACTCGGAGCATCCCTGGTGTTTATAATCACCACCTCCCAGCCTGCCACACAGAACTAATCACACAAACACAGAAGATTTCATTTTCCATCAAGGGCATCCTCCAGAGAGAAATTACTCTCTGGTTAGTCAGAGAAAGCTCCAGGGATTAGCACAAAAATCAGTAGAGATGATCAATGGATAATGGGAAGAAATTCAACGTCCCTGAATCTTTCCCTCTCCCACTCAGCTGCATCTAACTGGATCGTTGCATATGCGCCGCAACTACACACTCTAATCTCAATCTGTTATAATGTCAGACCACCTCTACAGTTTGCTGGGGTCAGCAAATTTTTAACCTGGATCCTTAATTTAGAGGTAGGATTATTTTCTCAGTTTTGGATGCACGTGCTTGCCATATGTCTTCAGAAAAGTCACGTTACCGTTCTGTCTTGGTCTTCTACCAAATGGAAAATATACTGAATTGTTTCCTTCTAGGTATTTTACAATTAAGGAAAAATAGAAAGAGGTTTGATATTGCTAGGCATAAATGATGTACACCACTCAACTGTCAGATAATGGTGTCAACACTACCTACCAGTAAATCACACAATTTCAACACGACATTTGTATCCATGGTGCCAGGAAAGTGCATCTTTAAATCATTTTGAGCATCAGTCCACAAATAACAGAATTTTGAGATTTTTTAATCTTTTTTTGCAAATTAAATATTCCACCTAGACTTAATGTTATATTTGTAAAGAATCAACCCAGAACCTGATAAAAGACTGAAAAAAAAATTATTTTCTCACCTCTTCTTTACTCTTCTCATTTATTAACTTGTTCATTTAACATATATTTATTGAGCGACCACTATTTTCCAGGAAATACATGAGGGATAACAGCCTGTAACTGTATATATGTGCCTGGTGACAGGACAAATCTACCTGGACCAAATGATTGTTTCCAAATGTCTATGGACTTCACTTCTGTTAAGCCAGATAGTAAAGAATAGGTTCTACTGATGACTATGGTCAATATAAATTAGAAACCCTTTTGTTTCCCTAGGAATGTCCTTCTTAACTTCTGATGAACTATGTCTCGTCATCACCTTATTCCTAGCACATAGCCCAGTGCCTGACACAAAATAGGTTCAAATAAATATTAGTTGAAATATAAGTAATGATGATAATGCTAAATGACAAACAGCCCTTCCACTGTGATGTGACCTGAGGCAAGTCACATCACCTGATGTCTTCTCATCTGTAAAATGACAGAGCTCAGTGGTTCCCAACCAGTTGGGCCAAGACTAGAGTTACTGTAAAGGTCTGAAAATCCGTACTCATTCCAAGGCTTATATAAAGAGTGAATACATGGTTTGTGTCGCATGCAAATACGGCAGTACATAATACGTTTCACATACATGTTGGTATTGTTGTGATTAACTGGTGCCATTTAAAAGCATTACTGAATTTATGCTAGCTTTTTTCATTATGTGTTCTCACAGAGAGCATATTAAAAAAAAAACAACTATAATTAAGACTATTTTGAGATTTAAAAAAGACCTTTACACTTCAACAGAGACATCACTGGATTACATGATTTTTACTGTCCCTTATAGCACAAATATCTGTGACTCTAAGTTGACAAAAAACAGAAAATACTCAAGTGTTTACTTTGGCTATAGCTACAGCAATCAACCAAGCTGATGTCTGGTTTATGCCTGAAACACTTATAGGAAGAGAAATCTTGGCTGAGGGGCAGTTCTGATGGGTCTCTGAAGAGAGGGTGCTGCCACTTATATCCCCAGAGTTTGCTGAGTAAAGAATGCCTGCGTTCCTGCAATCCTGTCCACACTGACAACCCAGAGATGCGAGGAGACTCCAGCAGAAAGAAAAGGAAAGAGTACCACCAGGTGTTTAGGGAGTGAGGAAGGGGCCATAAGCAACCACCAGAGGAGAGACATCCAAATCTGTCAAGGGCGCCGTGGATGGGAAATGACCAATGAGCAGAGGGGAATGGTTGACCAGGAACCTGCAGCACCAGATGTCATAGACAGTCTACACAAAGAGCAGGCAACAGTTCCTCTCCTTCCTCCACACATAGGCTACACTTCCCTCAAGAATGGAGTCTATTTTTTCTCCTCTTGAATTGAGGCTGGCCTTAGGGCTTGCTTTGGCCCACAGAAAGTGGCAGAAGTGACAGTGTGCCCATTCTGGACCTAGCCCTTAAGAAGTTTGGAAGCTTCCACCATGCTGTAAGGAGGCTGGTCAAGGCCACTAGAAGATGAGAAGCCAAGACTCACAGCCAGCACCAATCACCAAACCCGTGAGGGAAGCCTCAGGGGATATTCCAGCTCCACTGAGCTCCCCAGCTGAATTCAGCCAGGTGGGTGATCCCAGGTGACACCACGTGCGAGAGATGGATCTGCACAGCTGAGTCCTGTCTGAATTCCTGGCCCGAAAAATCGTGACAGATAATAAACTGTAGATGTTTTCAGCTGCTAAATTCTAGGGTGTTTTGATATGAGCCAATATATAATTGAAACCCCTACAAAGTCAGCCCAGGAGTCAAAAAGTCAACTTTAATACCTGCTAAGCAAAAGAAAAAGAATCCAACACCGGCTCACAATAGTACCAATCAATAAAACTTGCTGCTCTTTATTGATCCTTCCTTACCACCCACTTACCGTCTCGACCCTGGAGAAGCCAGAGACAGCCTGATGACAGAGAAGTGAAACTCTAAGTGGGGAAACACAGGAAAAGCTGAACAGGCTCCCTCCACTCTTTCTTTCCTGCGATAGCAGTCGGTGTGAGCCAGAGGCGGGGGGAAGGTTTACTTTAAATGAATCAAGAGGTTTACTTATTTATTTGTTACAGTGAACAGGACATAAAAATCAGTTGCTGTCGAGTCGACTCCCACCATGGAGACCCCGTGTGTGTCAGAGTAGAACTGCGCTCCACAGGGTTTTCAGTGGATTCTTCGGGAGCAGATTGCCAGGCCTTTCTTCCAAAGCACCTCTAGATGGACTCAAAACTCCAACCTTTCAGTTAGCAGCTGAGCATTTGCATCACCCGAGAACTTTAAACAGGGCATATTATTGAATTAAAAAATATTTTTTGGTAAATTTACGTAAGAATGGCTAGAAAATGTATGGACTTGCTCTAGATTAAAAAAAAAAAAACAACCAGACAGAGCAGTGTTGAACAGACAGTGGGAGAGAAAGAATAAAGCTGCTTTCTGATAATATCCTATGAACTTTGCTTGTTTGAAGTCACAGTTACATATTACAGCTAAGGCAGAATATCACACAGGTAGCATGAACAACGCTTGACCGGTAAATGCTTAAAAAAAAAGATTCATGTTTACAATGACCCCTGAATTATATTATAAATCAGTCAAAAACAACAACAAAAAAATTCATCTTATACTCAGATTTTAACATGATGTTTATTTTAGAGTACCATCATGTTTTTAATTTGTTAGTATACATACGGCATACTTAGAAACAGTCTGTTTTATTAAACCGCTTATTAATTTAGGTTAACTAAAAGTTCCTACATAGAAGCCATGCCTGATAACAGAAAAGATTTAGTTCTATATCTAAAAAAATAAAATAAAATTTCTACACAACTTAAGTGTGCACCTAGTGTGTTTCACTCCATTTTATAGATTTGTTTTCCCAATTCAGGGCATTTCAATTATCTGGACTTCAGAGGTTTCATCTGTCAGTTGGGGAGAGGGATTATCTTCTAAAACCCCTTTCATCTCTAAAAGTCTAAAATCCTTTTAATCTCTAAAAACTGAAACATTTGTGCTTGGCAAGTTTAGGGACTCCCACAGCTCACTCACTCTTTCAGCACACCTCAACTGAGCACTTACTGTGTACCTGTTCTTTATGAGATGGTAGCGACTATGCAGGGTAACTCAGATATGGTCCTGTCCTTCAAAGACATTACCAAATATTGAGAAGGAAAAAACACACCAACCAATATGTACAGTAAAGGTGCCAATGGGTCCTATCGTAAAGGATTTTCTTTTTTTGTTTCAAGCTACTGGATTTCCCAGCAACCACAAGTGGAGTAAAGACATCTGTTCCGTCTGCAGACCAGAGTAAGCTTCACGCAAGTAGTAGCATTTTTGCTGGGATTTTGAAGGATGGGTTGAACACGGACATGCAAAGACTGGGGGAGGAGCATGGAGAGAAGAGGAAGAGATTAAAGTAAAAGCAATCCCGTTGCTTTCTAGTGGATTCTGACTCATGGCAGCCCACGTGTTACAGAGTAGAACTTCCCCATAGGGTTTTCTTGTTTTAAGTCTTTATGGAAGCAGATCACCAGGCCTTTTGTCGGCGGCACCACTGGACGGGTTTGAACCACCAACCAACCGTAAGGTTGCTAAAAGGTTGCTAGCCAAGAAAAAACCATTTGTGCCACCTGGGGATCTTTAGTAAAAGCAAGAAGGTAGGCAAAAGGGTGTGTCTGGGGAAATGGTGACTGGCATATTTTAATAGAACATAAGTCACAATAACACTGAATAATAGGAGATTAGTCTGGTAATTTTCAAAGGCATTTTAATGCCAGAGTAAGAAATACGAGATTTATTCTGTGGACCAGCCAAGGTCATTCTAATCCTGTATTTTTCTTGTATGAACAACCCAGCCCCATAATGAAGCTAATACAAGAAAGAATACACAGTGTTTTCTGAACACTAAGTAAATGTAGGTGGCTCAGGGCTTTCTTAGCATCATAAAGAAAGTCAGTGGAGAATTCTACATATAAACAAAAGTCTCCTAACCCTTGGTTCTACTGTAAACACTAAGAAAGAGAAAAAAGCAGAACATAGACTCTGAATTATAACTAATCCAAACCAAAAACCCACTGCCATCGAGTCGATTCTGACTCACAGCGACCCTACAGACAGAGCAGAACTGCCCCACAGGGCTTCCAAGGAGTGGCTGGTGGATTCAAACTGCTGACCTTTTGGTTAGCAGCTGAGCTCTTAAGCACTGCACCACCAGGGCTCCATAAGTAATCCGGTTCATGGAAATGTATTATGGGCTACTATCTCTTTTGAATCAATCAGTGACTACTGAAGAATACTGTAATCAAGTTCAGTTTTTCCTAGTGCCTTTTTTCTTTTTAAGTTCTAACTTCAAATACAGAAGAATCGCATTTTTAAATCACTTATTACCAAGTCAGCTGAAGCTGTAAAGGAAATGACACTTTAAATAATTTGCTCAAATGTTTCAATTCCTCAGACATGGAGAAAAATAATGATTTCTCAAGACTGTCAGCCGTGTTGTTCTTTCCTCAATTTTATGCTCATATTTCTCCTCCCAACGCCAGGGAGGGCTAAATGCTGTTCTGCGTGTCTACTAGGAAGACAGGCAGGATTTGGCAACAAAAAGTACATGCACAGAATTGAGGCTTATGACACACTGACAAATGCTGTGAGGTTTCCTACTCCGGTGGCAAGCAACAAGCAACCTTTCCTACAGGTGGTAGAGAAGCCACAAGCAGAGGGACAAGTCGTGGTTCCGGGTTCATGTGAACCCTGAGTGACTTCGAGCACATCCGTCCCAACTGCAGTACTAAGCTGAACCCAGGTCCTCTTTACTCTTCACCTCTCATGGAAATGGATTCAGTGTTTGAATGTGGGCAAAAGAGGCTTAGCATCTCACCGTAGTTTGCAGCCCCCTCAGGTATGGGCTCCAGGATGCCAAAATACGTATGTTACATCTAATGAGATGACTCCGCTTCCACTGGTTTGCTTTTCTAGTTAGTGAGAAGATGCCGTATAATACGAAGTCTTCACTGAAAGAGCCAGGAAAATATCAAGTGGAATTCCTCTTAAAATAACATTGGATAACTTCATCTCAGAGGGAAACACACATTTTCATGTCGGCATCTATTGGTATTGTGAATGGAATACTAACTCCTGATGCCATGTGATCACCTCCAAAAACTTTCTCTACCTTGGGTGGTAGGTAGCCACCTTTGCAAACTGTGCCAATGGTGCCTTTCCCTTACCAACAAAGCTATTCTAGAATCCTCTAGGCAGTGGCTTCTTATTTGCCTTTATAGTTTGATGCTCGGCCTTGTAAGTAGCATTCTCACTGGTCCCAGTAAGAAATCTGATGTGGTGACCTAATGGAGAGTGAAGGAAGGAAAGTGCCAATAACAAGCTCACTGCAAGCCATGACAAAGGCACATTAGGACAGTCCAAAGCTACACAAACCATAGAGCCCCTAGGAAAAAAGAAAATGAAGAGCTGGGCACCGGTACCATGTATGTACTCTTCATAATTTCCAATCTAGTTCTGGAAAAAATGCCCCACTTTAAAAATATCATCCATTAAACACCCTATCTTTATGTCATTTAATACTTTTTTTTTTTTTAATCAGGAAATACAGGTACCCAGATAGCATCTTTTTGAATTACTATTGAAAATGGTATTATGCATTGACAACAGAGCAGTGGTACCCAATTAAAGGTTTTTTTGAGATTATTCAGAAATATTGAGAATTTATGAGTAGCAATTTTTTTTAATTGCTACTTCTGGTTATTGAATGAAACTCTTTCATTCATGCCTGTTGAACATGCCCATGCTTTCAGCAACAATATACTGTGCTTTGTTCTTTTTGACTCAGCGTGGCCAGCAACATTGACGTAGTCACTGATGTTTCTGACCAAGTACTTCTGGGTCTCCACCAAGTGAGAAAATAGTAGGCGGATGCAATTTGGATCCCTAGGTTGATGAGAGCTATGTAATGCAGATAAAAATATTGATGTAACTACAAACTAACCCTGCACCACCCCACCTGGCCCCAGGGTCCCCACAAACCCCTGCTGTAGACTTGCACCCCCAGGAGGCTGGCTCCACTGGCCTGGGCTCCTGAAGGTCTGTCTGCCCGAGGGCCACGAGGACCAATCCTCACTCTCTCCAGGTCCAGGCCAATGAGCTGTGAATGGAAGAGAAGAGCCACTTCTGCCAAGCATCTTATATCCATGCTGGTGTGAGACCACCCTCTTCCTCCTACCACAGTGGTCAGCAAATGCTCCAGGTAGAAAGGATGATGGGAGTGGTGCGCTCAGCCTCCTGTGTCATGTAACATGAGTGAGGAAGAAAATTGTGTTCTAAGCCACTGAGATTTGGGGTTACTGGTCACCATACCCTAACTATCCTTATTGCCTTATGTCTTATTGCCTATCTCCTTACTGATATTTGCTGATCAGATAACTTACTAAATTTGCTTAGACTGCAACCCAGTGCATCATTTTTATTCACAAAGATCTAGGAATTGTACAATTGGAACTCAAGGTAATACATATAATATGTTTCCCATTTAATTGTTATTCAGAATAAACATCAACTGAAAATGAACAGTCATTTTGGATATGTGCATAAATTTAAAGGTGGGTTTTCTTCATTTTGTTAGACAGAAATTAGATACCTTCGTCAGGCTACTAACTGAGTGCGGGAACATCTTAGAGAGCAATGTTAGAACTGTTGACAACTGCAATGAGGGCACAAAATTTGTCTAAGTACCATGAGATCAAACTCACTGCCTTCAAGATATATATGATTCAGTTCAATTCACTTTAATATACATAATTGCTGACGGCTTAATATGAGCATCACATTTTAATGCGTATAATGACGTGCTATATAATTTGGAGAGGAAGAGAGTTATAAAAAACACATGTATATATAAGCTCAGATAATTTGAGGGAAAGAAAAGGTTAGCTTTATAAAGGGCTTAGTGTTCTCTGCTGCTTCTTCGGGGGTAGCTTTCCCCCGCAAAGGGGAGTCCTGCCCCAGTCCATGTTCCCTGGGACAGGGCAGGAAGTCGGGTCTAGTTTGGGTGTTCAGCCATGGAAAGCACATTTGCCTGTAGATATAAAGCACCTCTTCCAGGGTAGCCTTTATCAGTGATAATGGTGGTAATCTTTCTGATCTCCTCCGCCTTACTGCTTTGTTCTAGGTCTCCATTTGTTCAGAATGTGGGCAGGGAAGGGGGTGTTGTTGATTGACCTCCAAACACCTCAACAGAAAGTTCTAATGAAGCCCATGATATGGAAACAGGGACAGATTACCCCATAAACAAGGTAAGCACAGGCTTAATTGTGTTTGCTTACTAATCTGGAGGGCACAATTTCACACCAACGAAGGGGTGAAACCCCTGTGCGATTGCACACTACACATTAGTAAGCAATGCAATTAAGCCCGTGGGTACCTTGCTTACTGGTTAATCATCTTCTGAATGGAAGGGAGGAGGTGGAAAGTATTCCAGAGCACGGTACCTCTACACAAAACCAAGAACTAACATTCTCATCTGTACATATTTTAAATTCTGTAAAGCGCTTTCACCTACATGATCAGGTTTGGTAAAAAGGTATCACCGGTATTTCTCAAATAATCATTGTAAGGACCTATGCACTCTTTTAGGAAACGAGATAAACAGAGAAGGGGACAGAAAGGGTCTTGCGTTTATGGGTGGCATTCTAGTGGTAAAGGCTGACAAGAAACAGGCAATAAAAGTATATAAAGTACTTTCAGGTACGAATCAGTGCCATGAAAAAAAATAAAGGAGGGCAAGGGGACACAGAACATGGTGGTAGGCTCTGTGAGCAGGCTTTTTCTGGGGAAGTCTGGGAAGATGATCTGTGTGCAGAGTTCTAGGTGCCGTGAGGGAGAGCCCCAAGAAGACCCAAGGAGAGAAGAACCCCAGACAGAGGGAAGGACAAATGGACAGACCCCGAGGAAAAACTAGTTTGGCTTCCCAGGAGGCTAGTGTGGCCAGAGGGGAAGAGAAGGGATAAGTGATAATAGGGTAGCAGCAGCAGGAAAAAAAAAAAAAAAAAAAAAGAAACAGGAAGAGGGCCCTAAAGTTCATGATCAGAGGCTTTAAAATGAAAGAAAAGGCCAGAGAGAGCCAGGGCAGTGCCGAGAGAGGGTGGAGAGATTAGAATACTTTTGGAAAGGAATCTGCTACTGAGTGTAGGGTAGTCTATATTAATGCCAGAAGCTGGGTGGAAGCCACGCAAAGACTTCAGGTGCTGGATAGTTAGAACCTAGCCTGAGGCCCTGACTGCAGGTGCCAAAATCCAAAACCTAGTACTAAAGTAAAGTTGGGAGACCTTGGAGTCATAGTGGATGACAAGGGCAAAGAGGAGAGAGAAATGACAGACTATTCAGGGTCATACTGGCCTGATTTCATTGTCAGTGATGGCAGGGATGGGACACAAGGGCATCTCATGAATCATCAGCCCAAGGGGAGATGTAGTCAAAATGATGACGACTTGCCAAAAAAAAAGGAAAGTCCAAACCTTTGTGATTTTTAAAGACTGTAGCCCAGGTAAGAAACAGGAAATCCACAAAAAAGGCAATAAAAGAGAACTTTCTCACAAACTCACTAGGTAAGTTCCAAGCTTAGTCGTGAGAACAAAATAAACACTTTCAATCAAATGACACTGCAATACAATCATTTTGATGATGCCACTCTAAAAATTACAAATGGAGATTGGCATACATTAATCAGGGCCCAGTAGAAGAAAAGCCAAGAGATTTGAGAGCTGTAACAAAGCCCTGGAAAACACGCTGTCTAAAATTTATGTTCGTTTGAAGGGAAAATGCAAATGCCGTGATCTGAGCAGCACGAGTCAACCAGCCAAGCTAAGGCCAAGTCAAGCATCTTTAAAACAGATTGTTTAAGAACGTTTAAAGTAAAACTGTTTCCCCAGCCTCAACGTGAGATTTGCAGTAGCCTTCTATTTTTAAAAATGTGAAAAACAAACACAAATGAAGAAATTTGATCTTACAACTGAGCATGAGTCAAATCTAGTATTCATGTATTTTCTAGTTGTCAGGAAAAGCCAAATGGATCACCAGGCTGAGAATCAAAAAGTCTTCTTTTGGGTTCCCACTTCTTTAAGCCTCCATTATTTTTTTAGCCCTGTGACTAAATAAAAGTAAAGTGACTCTCACATGGATTGTGATGCCCAGTTGGACAATCACAGTTATCCCTTTCATCAAATTATTTTAAGTGCTATGGTCCCCAGACACCCTTTCAGCTCAGTAACGAGGTCACTCCTGAGGTTCACCCTTCAGCCAAAGATTGAACAGGTCCATGGAACAAAACAAGACTAGAGGGGCACACCAGGCCTGGGGCAAGGACTCGAAGGCAGGAGGGAACAGAAAAGCTGGTAATAGGGAACCCAGGGTTGAGAAGGGAGAGTGTTGACACATCATCGGGTTGTTAACCAGTGTCATGAAACAATGTGTGTACTAACTGTTTAATGAGAAACTAGTCTGTCTGTAAACCTTCACCTAAAGTTCAGTAAAAATAAATAAATAAATATTTTAAGTGCCAGGCACTATGCTCAGATCTACTACATATATATCGTTGGAGTCCGTGCCTTTGACATAACAGCACTCTCTCTATTTTATACAAATAGTTGTTTGCTGCTGTCAAGTTGGCTCCAATTCATGGTGACCTTATGTATAATAGAATGAAATGTTGCCCAGTCCTGTGCCATCTTCAAGATAACTGGTATGTTTGAATCTATTGTCATGGCTACTGTGTCGATCCATTCTCACTGAGGGTCTCCCTCCTTTTCGTTGGCCCTTACTTTTGCTAAATATGATATCTTTTTCTAATGATTGGTTTTTCTTGATGCTGTGACCAAAGTAAGCAAGCTAAAATCTCACTAATCTCACTTCTAAGAACATTCCTGTATTTCTTCTACGGCTGATTCATTCACAGTACATTCAATATTCTTTGCCAACACCAGCTCAAAGGC
This sequence comes from Loxodonta africana, assembly GCF_030014295.1. Classification (NCBI taxonomy): domain Eukaryota; kingdom Metazoa; phylum Chordata; class Mammalia; order Proboscidea; family Elephantidae; genus Loxodonta; species Loxodonta africana. The sequence goes on from NC_087366.1 coordinate 42,821,594, forward strand.
ATCAGTTCTTCTGCTGTCTTCCTTTTGCATTATCCAACCTTTGCACAACGCAAAAGGAAAACAGAAGAACGAACAAATCTGTTTTGGAAAAAAGTACAGCCAGAATGCTCCTTAGAAGCAAGAACAGCAAGACTATGTCTCACATGCTTTGGACACCTTATCAGGAGGCATCAGCCCTTGAAGCAGGACATCATGCTTGGTAAAGTAGAGGGTCAGCAAAAAAGAGGAAGACCCTCAAGGAGATGGATTGCCACAGTGGCTGCAACAATGGGCTCAAGCATAACAACAATTGTGAGGATGGTGCAGGACGGGGCAGTGTTTCATTCTGTTATACACAGGGTTGCTATGAGTAAGAAGCGACTCGACAGCACCTAACAACAACAACCTATGTGTGCAAATGAGGTGACTGAAAAGACCATAGCTTGGGTCAGACTCATCTGTGCTTTTTGCAACTTTAAATAGGTCTCTTGCAGCAGATTTGCCCAGTGAAATACGTCATCGGATTTCTGCTTCCATTGGCATTGATTGTTGATCCATGTAGGATTAAATCATTGACAACTTTAATTCTTCTTCATTGATCATGATGTTGTTATCAGTCCAGAGCTTCCCCTAGGGTCCACCAAGTTTGTCATTGGACCTGTCATTGCAGCTCAACTCTTCCCACTCCTGCTCCCTCTGCACCCCTTACACAGATGTTGGGTCCCAAGGATACTTCTTAATTAACATCCTGTACCCCAAATTCTGTCTTACAGTTGTTTCTCGGGGAAACCAAATTGCCATGCATACAGACATAAATATGTGAATGTACATATATATTAAAAAAAAAAACCCTACCAAACGCAAGCATGTTACCAGTCACTCAGCCATTACTGAACTGTACATTACTTTCACTGGTGCAACTCACATCTCTGTATCACTGGCAGTCCTGGATGAGAAGAAAAAGACAGTCAAAATGGAACTTGAAAACAAGTGCCACTCTGCCTCAGCTTAATGCCTCTTTCCACTGTTTCTACCTCTGTCTTGGTGCCCTGGCCAGTGTCAACTTCAGAAAAGGCTGAGGCTCTAATGTGTGTCATGAATGGGTACAGGAGCTAAGAGGGGAAACCTTCCAAAGTAGGCAAGGGAACCTCCCACATAGCCTTCTCTCAATGACTCACAGCATGTTCCTTGGTTTGCGCCACGTGGTAAACCAGCTGCTGTAAAAAGTACTTAGTTGCTGGTACGAGAATGATTTTCATCAACACATTAGAAAACAACTTGTTTCTGAAGAAGGGATGTTTCTCCTGCATGTAACTTAGAAGCAGATCCATGTATTCATTTCCTAGGGCTCCTGTAACAAAGCACCATAAAGTGGGAGGCTCAGAATGACAGGATTTTGTTATCTCACAATTCTGGAGACTAGAAGTCTGTCAGGTGTCAGCAGAGCCACGCTCTCTCCAAAGGCTCTAGGGGAAAGTGTCTTCTTGTCTCTCCCAGCTTCTGGAAGTCCCAGGCATTTCCTGGCTTGTAGCATAACTCCGTCTCTGCCTCTGTCTTCACCTGGCTGTCTCCTCTCTCCCTCTGTCTTTGTGCATCTTCTCCTTTTATAAGGACACCACTCATGTTGGGTTAGGACGCACCCTCCTCCAGTGGGAACCCAGGTTAACCTAACTGAATAATATCGTCAAAGACCCCATTTCCACACAAGGTCACATTCACTGGTCCAGAGGTCAGGACTCAGCATATCTTTTTGTGGACACAATTCAATCCATAACAATCCATTAGGCAGATTCAGATTCCCATTCGAGATGCAGCGCCAATCATGTCTGTCAGGCCTCAGCAAACATGGGCCCATGGGTCAAACCTAGCCTGCCACCTGTTTTCGTTTGGCCCATGAGCTAGAATGATTTTTAAATTGTTCAATGGTTGGAACAAACAAAAAGAAGAATATTTCATGATATGTGAAAATTACACAAAATTCAAATTTTGATATTCATAAACAAAGTTTTATTAGCATACAGCCATGCCCATTCGTTTACATATTGTCCATGGCTGCATTCATACTACAACAGCAGAGTAGTTGCAGCAGACACCTTATGGCCTACAAAGGCAGACATGTTACTACCAGAAAATATTTGCTGACCCCTGAGCTATGTGAGTCAGGATTCCACAGACACCCTACCACATCTGCTGATTGGTGAAAACTCCCCCAGTCATTGAGAAATCACCCCAATATGGGGATTCTTACAGACGTATGTGTTACATGCTTATGGTTGCAAGCATCTAACTTCTCACAGAACACTGAACAACTTCCAAAGAAGGACACATTGATTCAAAGACTCCCACTTTAGATTCAGACCTAAGGGCTATCTTTGTTCGTATCTTTGTAGTTCAAAGTTTCTGCATTAAAGTATGGAGCCAGGTCATAATACATGTCAAATAAATGGGATCCATACTAATGTTGAATAGGTGATGAATGCATACATCTTTTAATGTAAGCAACAGGGAAAATAGGCCACCCATAATGACACCTGGTTTTACTGTAAAGGGTATTTTGGATCTTCTGGTGGCACAGTGACTTAAGTGCTTGGCTGCTAACAGGAAGGTCAGAGGTTTGAACCCACCAGCTGCTCCATGGGAGAAATATGTGGCAGTCTGCTTCCATAAGGATTTACAGCTTTGGAAACCCTATGGGGCAGTTCTACTCTGTCCTACAGGTTTGCTACGAGTCAGAATTGACTTAGTTGGCAGTGAGGTTTTGGTTTGGCTTTCCCAAACTAAGGTAGAAAATGTTACCCTGGACTTTTCCCTAATAGGTCCAGAATTTTAATTTATCCCTGGGATTCACTGACTTTGACACAATAGCACTTACTCTTTAGATGCCTGAAATTACATAGGGAAAGATATCAAGAGGCTTAGAAACATGAATTTCAATTCCAAAGGCCTCATTAATGATCAATTAAATTTTAAAAATTCTCGGGATTCACATGTGCACTGCAAATCATAAAAATCAATTTTGTTGCATACCTACCCATGTAGCCATCTATCTCTCTCTCCACCCATCAATTTACTATGTAATATTTCTCAAAATAGCAGCCAGAAGTTTATTCTGATTTTTCAAGATGCACAGAGCATTATAGAGTTGTAGTTCATGAAGGAATGATAAATATATATTTTTAATTTTTTATACTCCCTGTGAACACATAATCCATTTTTATTACATTGGTTGCAAGAAATCACAATATTTTATTTTTCACTTATTTGGGCTTAAAAAGCCTTTCATAATTTAATCTCTCCAGATCTACCCAACATTTAGTTCTATTACCCGCATGCACGTGCCTTCCATTCTACTTCACCCACTTGGCTCACTACACACCAAAACGCTTACTCCTTCCCCTAACTTCCGGTGAGTTCACATTAACTCCACACCCTCTGCGCGTGCTGTTCGTTCTGCCCATACTCCCCTTTTCTTTCTTCCTTTACTGGCAAACTCTCACTCATCCTTCTAGATCGGCTGAAATACTGGAACTTTCCAACTGCCCTAGGTAGAGTGAGCTGTTCTTTCCATTCCTTTACCCATCCATTCATTTATTCTTTATTGAACAAATATTACACACCTACTGTATGCTGAGAGAGTGCCTCTCTGGGTGGTGTAAACGGTTAACACATTTGGCTGCTAACCAAAACGTTGGAGGTTCGAGTCTACACAGAGGCACCTCAGAAGAAAGTTCTGGAGATCGACTTCCCAAAACTCAGCCATTGAAGACCCTGTGGAGCACAGTCCTACCCTGACATACAAGGGGTTGCCATAAGTCAGTACCGACTCGACAGCAAGTGGGTTTTTTTTTTTTTATTACGTAAGCAAAAATGATCAAGAAAATGAGTTATTTCTGTCTGGTTAATACAAACATATAAGTCTGACCAAAATGTTATGGGATCATAGAAGAACATGGAAGAAAAACGCCTAACTCAAGCTGGGAAGAGGTCAGTCTGGGAAATGGCTCTGAGAGGAAGCTATGTTGAGTCCAACAGTAGCATGCAATCAGACAGATGAGGGATGGAAAGGGGGAAAGGTGTTGGAAGTCAAGAAAACAATGAGTGTAAAGGCAAAGCGGGTGAGAAACTGGGGCCCCTGTAGGAAAAGGAAAGTAAATATGGCATGAAGAAAACACACTCCCAGGGCTATTTTGTCATACTTTCAATAGAGCACTTAGAATTTATATCATCATTAAATAATACGGACCTGAGATTCCTGTCCTGACTCTTCCTTTTAGAAGCTGTCAGACACAGAATATCAATCAGGAAACACTTGTGGCTAGGTGTTGTCATGTAGTGGACTTCAGAAAAGTAATACTGTGTCATCCTTGCCTTTTCATCTCATAATACAGGCTATGACTCAGCCTTTGGAATGTACAAAATGCCTTTCTTCTCAACAGTCCAAAGAGCTTAGGGTAAGCTCTCTCTTTATATAATTTATGTCCAATGTTGAATGACAGATATTACTCAGTCCCTCTCCCAAGTAAGAGACCATGATTCACTCACGAACTGAAAGGTATGCAGAACAAGGTACAATGAACAGCAGTCAAGAACTGGGACATGGAACGTGTGTTTGAATTTAAAATAGTCTTGTTTAACTTTCATGTTCACAAAATTCAATGTCAGTTTTGCATATTGGCTCTTCCCATCTGTGATCAATTAGGTATACTTTTAAAATACCTGAGCTGTTTCATACTGGTAACTAGTCAACCAAATGTTAAAATGGTCATCAGTCAATTTGATATGAAAATTCGCCCCCCCCAAAAAAAATCAAACCTGTTGCTGTTGAGTTGATTTGACTCCTAGCAACCCTATAAGACAGAGTAGAACTGCCTCCACAGAGTCTCCAAGGAGCGTCTGGTGGATTGGAATGGCCGACTGTTGGGTTAGCAGCTGCAGCACTTAACCACTATGCCACCAGGACGTTATATTTTGTGGCATGGTTCCAGGTTATTAAATCTTTTAATTGGAATTTAATTTATATTTTCCTGACCCTTCCTGTCTATACCAAAACTTTTCAAAGTAGACTGTAGTGCTCATATCATTTATAACATGGTGGTTAGTAATCAGAAGGATTATGGTAAATGATGCATTTTGAATTTGGTTAGGCATGGCTTAATGGCACCCAAAACAATCTATAGAAGTGATTAAGAAAGCCTCATAAAATAAAATCCTCTTTCAAAGGAGAAAGCACATCATTGCAAGGTTGTATCTGCAAACACAGCTGTATCCAAAAAACTGAACTATAACTTTCGATGGAATTTAGCCACGAGACGGAACCACAGTTATCAATATATTCATAAGCGGCAGTCAGAAGGGTCTTGTAAGTTCTACCAATGACAAATGAACATCACTGTACTGACAGAATTCAATTCTCCATTTGGATCTGGTCAGTCTGCTTCGCCCAAATTGTGTTTCTGCGACATGATTAAAAATGTTCACACAAAATGGCATGGAATATAATAACACCAATAGTAATAAAAAAACATTTATTGTAATGCTTATTTTAATAAACACTAGGAAATTTTCTTAACATCATATTATATCTTCTCATTTAATCATAACTCTTCTGCTAAATAGGCATTATTATTATCCCTATTTTACAGATGCGAGAACTGAGACTTAAAGTTGTTAGGTTCCTTTCACACGTTCACAGCTAGTAAATACAGAAGCAGGAATTTGAACAAAAACAGCCTGATTCTGCTTATAAACCATTTTCCGGTCTATTGATAATCTTTTCTTCATTAAAATCTATCTCACGCATAGAATATAGATCTATAGTCAATACGTTGGAAAAAACTGTGTTACTTTCCAAAAACCCGTAAAAGATGCAAGTCGGGTGGCCTTGGGATTTGCCACTACAAAATCCATATGATCAGAACAGATACGTGCAAAGTCACATTAAAGAGAGACGGGCTCCCTGGCCAGGAAGGCATAGCTACTTGTGGCTTAATAGAACCAAGAGATCAGAAAGGTGGTTAATCAAAGGAAACCAGGACAACAAGGGCCCAAGTCAAGTCTTGGTAGTGGTATCCAACCCTATCAATGGAAAAGCTCAACCTATGCAGTCCCAGGAACAGGTGGAGGTTTTTGTGGAGATGGGTGCATAATTCCCCTCTCTTCAAATACATAATCACCAACCAGCTTCCATTTATAATTTAGCTTCTTATGTATTTTGCAATGGCCAGAGGACACATGTTTCCAGCATCCTTACCAAGTATGTTTCTATTGTAAATTAGTAAATTCTGCTCTGCTTTAGGTAACAATTGCATGAGCTTGGATGATGCATGCCTGAGGGATAGGTTGACTCTTGGGAGTGCCAACTAATCAGGTCTCTGAGTCTTTAAGGCCCAGCCAGACCCTGGAGCACAGTGGGTTGACCTCCATGATGCCATCTTAAACAACTTTTTGGGAGACAGATGAAGGCAGCCCTGGCAACCCCAAGAGCACACCTCATGCCTCCCATTCAAAACTTGTTAAGCCAAATCAAATCAAATTGGAAGTTTCATATCTAACACCTTAGTTCAGTTATCTTAAAGGTCAACAGTTTTCACCAATTGCTTTCCTATTATATTTCTAGAGCTTTCCCAAGGCTGACCACTCTTCAAATAAAATGTCATTTTGGTCAGGTACATGCAACCCATAGATTGGATAGCAGAAAATCAAAGAATGCTGGTTCTGTTGGAAATTTAAACACGGTGGTCAATTCTAATCATAACAATCCTTCCCCTGTGCTGAACCCTGGAGCCAAGGACCAGGGAAAGATAAAAGAATGAAAAGCACAGCAGGGCCTTAACAACATTCTCAGTGGGAACCTGTCAGAAGACTGACAATCTCCAAATTGACAGTGCAGTAAGACACACCAGACACAGTGAATTTTTAAAGAAGTATTTCACAGCAAATGAACGCACACTGCTCTGGACATGCGGCACACAAAATAAAGCTTGATATGCTTCATTCTTCAAGCGCTTGACTTTCAAGAAATGCTTGCCTTGCTTCTGTGCAGTTAGTTTTAAGGATGGTATCTATTTGATTGCAACAACCTATTTTAAATCTTTACCAGGCTTTATCTGATTTATTCTTACCAGTATCTTCTTTTAAAAAGAGAAAAAAAATATTCATTTTCAGAGAGAAAAAAAGGGACATATGTTGAAAATAATTTAAACATCCATGGCCAAAAGAATACACTGGTACAAGATAGAAATAGTGATTAGGGTTTCAGGGGAGTAAAGAGATTATAGCAAGTGGTTTCCTGTAAGGTGGTGTGGAACACATGTAGTCAGTCACTGAATCAAACCCTTAAACAAAGGTCATATCCTAAGAATCCCTTTATTGTGGATTGAATTGTGGTCCCCCAAAATATGTGTTGAAATCATAATCCCTATACCTGAAATATGATCCCATTTGGAAATATATTTTTTTTATTACATTAATGTGGTCATGGAGTCCCTGAGTAGTATAAACCATTAAGGCATCAGGCTTTTAACTGAAAGGTTGGAGGTTCCCATCTATCCAGAGGCTTCTCAGAAGAAAGGGTTGGTGATTTACTTCTGAAAAATCAGCCACTAAAAATCCCACAGAGCACAGTTCTACTCTGACACACACGAAGTCACCAGGAGTTGGAGCCAACTCAGTGGCAACTGGTGAATGAGGTCATGCCAGAGTAGGGTGGATCCTAAACTTAATCATCTCTGAGTTCTAAAAAGAGCAGAATAAACACAAGAGGCATACACACGGGGGAGAAAGATGCCACATGAGGACTCTCTAAACGCAAGGGAACTTCTGGGAACTCCCCAGCTGTTGACAAGGAATGACCACCCCCTAGAGCCACATCCTTACTTTGGACATGCAGCCTCCCCAACTATGAGAAAATACAATTCTGTTCTTTAAAGTTACCCACTTGTGTTATTTTGTGTTACAGCAGCACTAGACAACCTTGAAATGCTTGAGCCCAAGTAATTATGCCTAGTGCTTTGCTTTCATTTTGGTGAAAATTCTTTGTTGGTGGACACTCATCACATTGTTCAAGGCAAACTCTCATAAATGAAAATTTACCTGCATAACATCCAGAGACTTTAAGCCTGAGTGTCTCTGCTCTCTGTGTGGTGACGCTGGTGTGTGCTCTGTTTCTCATCAGTAATTATCACAAATGATCGGGTACACATTGCTGGGAAGCTGTGAAAATTCCTTCGGGCAGAGGTCACAGACAGAAGGGACCATGAATGCCATCACAAATGACAGAGAGGCGTTTCTCCGATATGTCTGTGTACCAAATTATATATATTACTTTTGCCATAATTACCCAGGCAATTTTCATGTTGCATACATCCTGATTCAAACTGATGATTCTGAAGAAAACTAAAACAAGGCATTGATGAAGAGTGTCTTATAGGCCAGAGTCAGGTAAAACTAAAATAATGTTGGCCCAATACAATAGATACTGTTGTTGGTGGTAATGTTTTGGTTATTTGGTTATTTATTATTAGCATTATTTGTTTCTATGACACTGGAAAAGCTGTAATCTAAAAAGAAATACTTTATCATGTGTTTGACACCATGAAGAAGGAAAAATCAAAATCTACAACCTTGTTGAGGAGCCCTGGTGGTACAATGGTTAAGAGTTCAGCTGCTAGCCGATAGGTCGGTGGTTTGAACCCACCAGCCACTCCTTGAGAGGAAGATGTGGCAGTCTGCTTCCATAAGGATTCATGGCCTTGGAAACCCTATGGGGCAGTTCGACACTGCCCTACAGGGTCACTACAAATCGGAATCAACTCTATCACAGTGGGTTTGGGTTTTTGTTTTTTTTTTTTAAATAGCCTTGTTATCATATTGGAGCCTGGTGGCACGGTGGTTAAGAGCTCAGCTGCTAACCAAAAGGTTGGTAGTTTCGATCCACCAGCCACTCCTTGGAAACTCTATAGGGCAGTTCTATTCTGTCCTATACGGCCACTATGAGTCAGAATCGAATCAATGGCAACCGGTTTTGTTGTTGTTGTTGTTGTTGTTATCTTGCTAAACTAGTGGCAAAGATAAGCACAAACTAAAATTTTTAAATAAGCAAAATAGTTCCATAAAAAAAGGAAAGAAAGATGAAGTAAAAGTCCAGTGGAAATCACGCACTTGGCTGAGAATCACTCTGTATCACTTTTTGTCTTACCACCTCTACAACAGGTTCCTGGATGGAACAAAGGGCTTACATTAGGCTTCTAACCTAAAGGTTGACAGTTGGAACTCACCCAGGACAAAGACCTGCCCATCTGCTTCCGTAACGATCACAACCAAGAAAGCTCTATGGGGCAGTTCTACTCTGTAACACATGAGGGCGCCATGAGTCAGAATCCATTTGACCACAACAGATTTGGTTTTGGGTTTTACCCCTACAAAATCTCCTATGAGAAAGGACCAAAAAAAAAAAAAACAAAACTCTTTGGGTCTTTTTTTTTCTCTGTCCTGCTTTTTTGCAATAATTACCAGTAACTTCTATAATACTTTGTGCAAACCTCCATGATAGCCCGTTTAACGCTCTAATTATTGGCTTCAGTATCTGTTTTTCCCAATACACTGCGTGTGCTCAGAGGGCTCGAATTTTCTTATTAACTCTTCATATCCCATATTAGTTCTTGATACATAGCACATGTTTGCCAACATTTATTCTACATTTATGATACCCAAGAACAGGTTGAAAATTCAGTCATCTACAGGAGGGCCACACAAGTAACATAAATTGGTGAAAGTGAGATATAAGACAAGGAGTGGGGTGACTGAGGAGCCCCTGGCCTATCTATAGGAAGCAGCTGCTGATGGGATCTGTTGCCATGGACTGCCAGCTATAGGTATCATTTAATCTTTCTAGACAAGTCAGATACCTGAATTTTTATATAAATTTCTTCATGAAAATATACTGTCTGAGCCAAATGAAAACACATCAACTACCAGATTCTGCCCATGACTACTAGTTTGCAACTGACATACGCTAAAATGTACTTAGGATTCATACATTTTAATAACGAGATTTTTTTTTCTCCTTAGAGGTCCAAATGTAGTAAAGTACTCTCAGAGTTGCCAATAAAGTCTTAGATAATCTGAACATCACTAGAAAACATCTACCTCAAATGGCCACGATCTCAACTACAGTAACGACCTATGCCGTATATAAGCCATCAAATCGGTCAAATATCCATTCCATGATTTTCAAATCTTCAGCAGACTCTGACTCTCTCACGAGGGCTCACCATCTCATGTGTGAATTCTCTTCATTCGATGGACTTATTTTAGTGAAGAACTAGGACACCTAGCTTTTAACATGTGGGTTAGGCAAACAGTTAACCCACTCAACTGCTAACTGAAAGACTGAAGGTTCCAGTTCACCTAGAGGTGTCTTGGAAGAAAGGCCTGGCAATCTACCTCTGAAAAATTAGCCACTGGAAGCCCTACGGAGCACAGTTATACTCTAACACACATGGGGAAGCCATGAGTCAGAGTTGACTCCATAGACGCCAGTTTATGAGGTAGGTACTAAATTTGTATAAGTTTATATTTTTTAATCAGCACTCAGACCAGGATTAGAATATGTTAGATGAATAATATAAACAACTATGATTTTCCTAGCCTATGGATTTTTTTTTTTTTTATGGATTTAGTAATTCACTCAACAAATATATAATAACCATACACCATATTGGGAACTCCACGCCAGGTGTTGAAAAAGACAACTCTGGCCCTGGCCCTCGCAGTACCTGTACTTGAAGGCAGTGGTTCTCAAAGGACAGCCTTTCCAGAGGCATCGATGTAAACTGAGAAACGGTTAGAAATGCAAATTCTCAGGCCCCACTCCAGAACCTCAAACCGACTACATCTGAAGCTCTGGGGCTTGGGCCCAGCAACCTGCATTTTGAGGAGTGCTCCAGGTGATTCTGAGGCAGGTACAAGGTTCTAGAAGATAATCAGAAAAAAAAAAATCAAATAAAAAGGAAAGTAAATTTTAGAATTATGGAAGAAATACAGCCAGAATGATCCTTAGAAGCAAGGATGGCAAGACTACATCTCACATACTTTGGACATGTTATCAGGAGGGACCAGTCCCTAGAGAACGACATCATGCTTGGTAAAGTAGAGGGTCAGTGAAAAAGAGGAAGACCCTCAACAAGATGGATTGACACAGTGACTATACGAAAAGGCTCAAGCGTAACAACAATTGTGAGGATGGCACAGGACCAGGGACGTAGCTCTGATTCGGAACCGACACAAAGGCACCTAACAACAACAAATATCAGGAAGAGAACCAGAAGCCAAAATGGCGGGGGGTAGGGGGGAGCATGGTGGTACTTATTTACATACAGTGGCCAGAGAAGCCTGTCATAAGAGGTGACATTTTACCTTCAGAATTGAAAGATGAGGTGGAGTTAGTCACTAAAGGACAGGAAGAACAGCAAGAGGACAAGTGGGGAAACACTTTTTGGGGAAGCTGCATACGGCAATGACCTTGAGCAGGAAAAGAGGACAGCATATCTGAAGAACTAAAAAAGGCCCCTGTGATTGGAGCCCAGCAGATGAGAAGAGAACAGGGTAAGAGGACCCTGAAGCAGCTACTCTAGGGAAGTTCCAAGGCTGCAGCCCCAGCAGATGAGACCAGGGCCCACTTTACAAAAACACTGAGACTGCCAGAGAAGGAAACTTTAAACCATTGTCTCAGAAGGCCTCAAGAAAGTCCCCTGTAGGTGACAGAGGGTGGCATGTACAGAGTCAGAGATTTTTGATTTAAAAACTTGCTAGACAGTAGCTTTGGCTGTAGCTATTTGCAGATGGAACTGTCATGAATAAACAGATCAGGATCCTTCTAAGTTTCTGAGGGATGGTATTGCCAAAGAAACCACCCTCTCAGCCTGCAAAAGCCTTTCAATACTCAGACTCCAAGCCCTCAACTTGGATCCTCAAACTTAAACCAACTGAACAGCCCCGAGAATGACATAATTTCCAAGGTCCTCCAGTGGAAGAGGTCATGAACCGAGACGCGCTAAGAACAATCTTTTGTAGGGCAGAGCCAGGACAAGTGACAGTGCAAATGGAGTTCTTCCCAGACGGCAGAGCCAGGGCTGGCAGGACAAGCTAAACAAAACTCCACTGCCAAGGAAGGGAATTTTTGATCACTGCTATGGAACACTGTCTGCCTGTGTTTCTTGTTCTTTTTTCTGAATGGGAGTTTTTTTTATTATGGTTTCTTGTGCCTCTGCTCCACTAAATATGGGGAGAGTTGAAGGTACGTGCCAATCTTTTTGTTTATAGGTAACCAATGTAAGAGAAACAATCTAGACCTGGGAGAGAGGATATGAATGACCCAAATATCTTAGATTCAGAATAAATAGCACATTTTCCAGACTTCCTTGTGGTTTGGTAGAACCACGTGACTAAGTTCTGGCCAAGGCGCTATAACTAAAAGGGTTGCATCATATCTTACAGGATGTCCCACAATATAAGAGACAGCTGTTATACTCTTTGACTCTCCTTGTATTTTTTTCCTCTCCTTTATACTGCTAACTATTACTACGACATTGCCTTGGACAAAGAGGGCTGGGGCCACACCATATGGCGGTGCAGTGGTGGCAGCTGTAAGGACCCTGTTGTTAGCTGGCATCAAGTCAGCCCCAGACTCCTGGTGACCCCATGCACAAGAGAACAAAATGCTGTCTGATCCTGCACCATCTTCATCATGATAATCCACAGGGTTTTCACTGACAGGCTTTCATAAGTAGATAGATCCTCAGGCCTTTCTTTCTAGACCATCTTAGTTTGAAAGCTCTGCTGGAACCTGTTCAGCATCATAACAACATGCAAGCCTCAGGGACTCCCGCATGGAAGGTGAAAATTCTACCACAGAACAACCTCTGCCTCCTGTAAAGAGCCCGGATCACTACAAACATCTTGAAATAGAGCCTTATGATTGCATGGATTAAGCTTTTTATGCGACAGAAATAAACTTCATCTGTTACTCTGGAGTTTCTGTTATTTGCAAATAACCTAATCCTAACCAATACAGGCTTCAGCCATTATAAGGAGTTTAGATTTTACTCTAAATGTACTAACAGCCCATGAGAGAGTTTCAAGCATGGATTACAAGATCTGTTTTGTATTAATTGTTCCACTCTGTGAGGAATGATGGAAGAGAGAGGTGGAAGTATAAAAGCCAGAAGAAGGAAGACCTCTTAGCCCATAAGAGAGATGGTGGCCCCCACGAAGATAGTGGGAATAGAAGTGGAGTGAAAGGGAACACGTTTGTGATATGTTTGGGAGACAAAATCCATAGTACTTTTTGATGGACTGGGTGAGGAGATTGAAGGAAAAGAAGAATAAAGCATTACTTATGCTTCATGGATAATACAAATAATATTTGTTGTTGTTGGGTGACATTGAGTGGGTTCTGACTCGTAGTAACCACATATATAACACAATGAAACACTGCCCAGTCCTAAGCCATCCTCACAATCATTGCTGTCTTTAAGCTCATTGTTACAGCCACTCTAACAATCTATCTCATTGAGAGTCTTCCTCTTTTTCACTGACCCTCTACTTTACCAAGCATGATGTCCTTCTCCAGGGACTGGTCCCTCCTGATAACTTTTCCAAAGTATATGAGACAAAGTCGTGGCACACTTGCTTCTGAGGAGCATTTTGGCTGTACCTTTTCGAAAACAGATTGGTTTGTTTTTCTGGCAGTCCACGGTGTATTCAATATTCTTTGCCAACACCATAGTTTAAATGCATCAATCCTTTTTTGGTCTTCCTTTCACAAGCATATGTGGCAACTGAAATACCAAGGGTTGGGTCAGGCACACCGAAGAATGGGAATTCCAGAACACTTAGTTGTGCTCATGAGGAAACTTTACATAGATCAAGAGGCAGTTGCTCAGACAGAACAAGGGGATACTGATTGGTTTAAGGTCAGGAAAGTTGTTTGTCAGGGTTGTATTCTTTCACCATACCTATTCAGTCTGTATGCTGAGCAAATAATATGAGAAGCTGGACTATATGAAGGAGAATGGGGCATCAGGATTGGAGGAAGACTCATTAACAACCTGCGTTATGCAGATGACACAACCTTGCTTGCTGAAAGTGAAAAGGACTTGAAGCACTTACTAATAAAGATCAAAGACCACAGCCTTCAATATAGATTGCACCTCGACATAAAGAAAACCACAGTCCTCACAACTGGACCAATGAGCAACATCATGATAAAGGGAGAAAAGATTGAAGTTGTCAAGGATTTCATTTTACTTAGATCCACAATCAACAGCCATGGAAGCAGCAGTCAAGAAATCAAAAGACGCATTGCTTTGGGTAAATCTGCTGCAAAGGACCTCTTTAAAGTGTTGAAGGGCAAAGATGTCACCTTGAAGACTAAGGTGAGCCTGACCCATGCCGTGGTGTTTTCAATCACCTGATATGCATGTGAAAGCCGGACCATGTATAAGGAAGACCGAAGAAGAATTGACGCCTTTGAATTGTGGTGTTGGTGAAGAATATTGAATATACCATGAACTGCCAAAAGAACGAACAAATCTGTGTTAGAAGAAGTACAACCAGAATGCTCCTTAGAAGCAAGGATGGCAAGACTGCGTCTTACATACTTTGGACATGTTGTCAGGAGGGATCAGTCCCTGGAAAAGGACATCATGCTTGGCAGAGTACAGGGTCAGCGGAAAAGTGGAAGACCCTCAACGAGGTAGACTGACACAGTCGCTGCAACAATGAGCTTAAGCATAACAACAACTGTAAGGATGGCTCAGGACCAGGCAGTGTTTCGTTCTGTTGTGCGTAGGGTCGCTATGAGTTGGAATTGACTTGACGGCACCTAACAACAACATGTAAAATATACTATATATGTAATGTATATTTATTTTATATATATATAGAGAGAGCGAGCCCTGGTGGCACAGTGGTTAAGAGCTCCGCTGCTAACCAAAAAAACCAAAAGGTCAGTTCAAATCCACCCAGCCACTCCTTGGAAACCCTACAGAGCAGTTCTACCCCGTCCTATAGGGTTGCTATGAGTTGGAATCGACTTGATGGCCATGGGGTATGCACTGCATACAGTAATACCATGTGGACAGTCTATATAGATATATATATATATATATATATATATAGATATAGATATAGATATAGATATATATAGATATATATATATATATATATATATATGGAATCTTTGGATGTCAAAAGGTTGGCCTTTTTGAACCTACCCAGACACGCCCTGAAAGACAGGCCTGGCGATTTTCATCCAAAAGGTCACAGCTTTGAAAACCCTATGGAGCAGATGTAATCTGCACACATGGGGTCACATTGAGTCAGAACAGACTCAACGGCAACAGACAACATAAAATATACGTAGAAAACTCTTTTTCTCTCTCGGTCTCTTTCTCTATACATATATATGTGTATATATATATGTGTGTGTGTGTGTGTATGTATATATGTATATATTCCAGGGGTTTGGCTGCCTGGGTGTCCGCCTCACCTCTGCTTCCTTCTAGGTCTCTTGGCCTGTTCACTTCAATGAGCCTGAGGTCCTATTTATAAAGTGGATTTAGTGATAGATCTTGCCTTATGCTGACTGCCTTACACTGACCATTTATGACCTCACGTGCAACACAATGAAATGTTGCCCAGTTTTGCACCATCTTCATGATCACTGGTATGCTTGAGCCCATTGTGTGTATTCTGAGTGCCATCGAATCTAGGTAGGTCATCTTCCAACACTAGGTCTATGTTAATGTGATAATGTATGTGTGTGTGCTTCTTTAGGTATTAACTGAAAACAGAAATATTGTAACTTTAACCCCAATGTATACACTTTATTGATGGCTCATGCAAGATCACTTGATAACTTATTATTAATGAAACGAAGAATTTACCCTTAAACTAAAGCAAATTTGGGTGTGGTGTATATATGTAGTTCCTTTATAAGAAATAAGTTTGTGTTCTTTCTATGCATGTTCATATGTTTGTGTGTGAGTGTGTTTATAATTGTCATCCTCAGTGCTGAAGATGGCTCTAAACCATCCTATTTCTCACATGTACCTTAGATGAGAACAGGTAGCTGCAGCAATGAAAGTATATACCCAAGTCCCAGTTGGTGTCTTCGTGGCATCCCTGATGAAATCCTATGCTGACTCTGTTGGACAGTCACCATGTGTCTCTCCTTTCACCAAGACCATCACCTATGAACATGGTGGGGTGGGTGGCTAATGGCTGCTGACTAATACATATACTAGTAGCATTCCCATATTTGGGGTTTCTGGAATTCTCTTGACATGCCAATCCTTCCTCACAAAGCGTATCAGGAACACCATTTAGGTTTTCTGCACAAGGCATTCCAGTATCCACTCAGGCTTTTGCTTTCGATTAATTTCCAAAGATTTGAAATAATGATTAAACTTGATTTTCATTTATATTATTTTTTCTCCCTCCTCTCTCCCTTTATCTCTCAAATGGATAATAACTCTTTAAAATTTGAAAAATGTCATCTTAAAATGAAACCTGGATTAATCATCCCTGAATTTTATAAACAGAAACACTTATCTTTTAAATATGTTTTGTGTCTAGTCAACATTGCATCATCCTGAAAAGATACACAGTAGCCTGCAAATCTCTTACACATTTATTTTTCACAGACATTTATCATAAACTTACTGTGTATATAAGGCATGGTGCCAGGGAGTATAAGGCTTATGGTTTCTGCCCTCAAGTTTACCGTGCTGTCATGGACGACACAAGCTGGCAGACTGATTATGGAATTACAGACACGGGCTGGTACGCAAAGGGCTAATGAAGACCAGAGGGGCAACGGAAAGCGACTCTGCCCGTGCAGCATTGGGCGAAGGTTCACTCTATTTTGTAGCATAGACAGACCGAGGGGTGAAAATTATTTACTTCGCATCTAGACAAACTTGTCTTTGTTGGTTGCCATCGAGTGGGTTCTGACTCATGGTGAGCCCATGTACAACAGAACAAAGCATTGCTCCGCCTGCACCATCTTCACAGTCATTGGCATGCTCAAGTCTATTGTTGGCCCCACTCTGTATTTTGACTGCTTTCTAATCTTAAGAGACTTATCTTCCAGTACTATATCAAATAACATTCTGTTGTGATCCATATAGTTTTTACTGACTAATTTTCCGAAGTAGCTCACTGGGCCTTTCTTCCTAGTCTGTCTTAGGCTGGAGGCTCCACTGCAATCTGTTCACCATGGGTGACCCTGCTGGTATTTGAAATACCAGTGGCAGAGCTTTCAGCATCATAGCAACACACAAGCCACCACAGTACTACAGATCGAAAGGTGGGTGGTAGGTAGGTAAGCTAATATTTCTCTTCATAGGCTTGAATATGTTTTCGCTTTTAAAATATATCTCATCCAAGCCTACAGAAAACTAAAGATCAGACGCAATCATGTCACCTATTTAGGACAGTAAGGAGCCCTGTTGGCGCAGTCTTTAAAGTGCTCGGCTGCTAGCCAGAAGGTCAGCAGGTCAAACCCACCAGCTGACCCAAGGGAGAAAGATGTGGCAGTCTGCTTCCATAAAAGATTTACTACCTTGGAAACCTTACAGGGTCACTATGAGTCGGAATCCACTTCATGACAGTAGGTTTGGTTTGGTAGTTAGGATAGTGAGAAGTTATAGGTGATAGAAATAACCTAATTAAATCAGTGAAGCACTCTTGGGTCATTTCATGTAGGAGTCACTGGCCCTGCAAACTTTAATAATTAAAAAAAAATTACAGTTTTGCAGCACACTTTGTAATAGTAGCCATGAGTCATTAAAGCAAGGTTAAATTACATTCATTAAGTTACGCTTAATAAAAGAAACACAAACCATATTTTAGAAATGTTTCTGTCGAATGAGTTATTTCTTATGTTACCTAAATAGGTGAATGCCTAGAAATTCCATTCATCAAGCATGTCATTTTCTCATAATGCTGGAAAAATCCAATGTCACCATACTAAATAAAGCATCACATTGTATTTGAATAGAGTTTTTAGTGGCCTCCAAAGTTTTTCTCATTTACTTCTAACCATAATTCCTATGAAGAAGCACTGCAACCTAACTTTGGTCATGTCAAAAACCCAGGTCGTTTGAGTCCTTTACATTTTTTTTTTTTCGTTTATCCATCTATGTATTCATCTGATTCATATTTATAGAAAATTAATGTGTCTAACAGCTCCATGAAGTAGTGTCAGAAAGTTTAAATGAAAATGCAAATCTACAATTATAATGTAACATGATTCAAAACTCTGTGAAGATGAGGTTTAGAGTACTAAGTGAGTCCTAGAAGATTTAACATCACTTCACAGTGAAGCATGACGTGGCATTGAGTTACACGTGGGAATACTTCGGGGGTCTCGGGGAATGGATTGATTCTGTAGCCAAACCATGAGTGATACAGGCACACGAAAAGAAGATTTCAGGTTTTTCTCTATGTTGCTCACATAATTAGTTAATTCAAACAGCTCTGCAATATTTTGTTAATCAGTTTAATACATGAGAAAAAATCAGTCTAATCAAATGCATCCTGTAGACAAACAAACGGATGAACTACGTTTCCGTAAGCAGTGGGTTGTTTGACATCGTATAGACTTGCTGTTTGTGCTGTTCTTGAAATATCTTAATTAACAACTCAGGAAGAAGAGCATTACCTTCACAATTTAATAAATGGAAAACTATGGAAAAAAAAGTTTCAATGAGCTGATTATACCTCCACCAGGAGTCAGCCTGCGCTAGAAGCTGCTTTTCCATTGTTCCTATTGTTTATACAGTCACTCCTGGGTTGTCAAGATACTTGTTGGTTTTGTCTTCTGTTTTCTGATTCTGCAAATGCAGTATATGTGGCCGTGTGGACTCCAAGGTCTTTCCTGGAATCACTGATGATGCTTTGGGATGAATGAACACATTGATGAGAAAAATGCAAGATTAAAATGATAAAGTATAAAAGAAGTATTATGTTCATGTTTCTGAACAATTATATTTACTCAAAGAAAAAAATTGTATCTTAAAATTCAGCACCTAACAGGAATGGGTGGGTAAGCAGGTAAAAGTATGGAGTTATTAGAATTTTCTTTTAACTCGCCAACTAAAATTGGGGTGCTACTCAAAGTTTAAGGCTATATGGACAGGTTCTGAACTAAAACAAAGGACAAAGGAAATCTGGTGTGTGTCTAAACTCAGCCTTGATTTTGCTGTCAGTTTATTTGCTGGTAACTTTGAAAACTTTAAATAATTGTCGCCATCTTCAAACCTTGAGAAATGAGTCATCATCTGTCTCTGTCAAGTAAAAAAGGACAAAATCAGCAGGGAAGGAAATTCATTTTCAAAGTTCAGGGAGAATGTAAACAATGGAATTTACCAGTCACTGTCCTATTGCTTTTTGTTGTTGTTTGTTTCTCAGAATTTATAATACTCCCTTAAAGAACACAAAAGGCAAGCAATTTTAAGGATATGTGTAGCCATCAGGCCTTCTTTCTGCCAAATTTTTGCAAGAAACGGAAGCCAAGGAATTTGCCTGGCATAACTATTTCCTGGCAGAAAAGAAAGCACAGATAGCCTCTTCCAAACTTTTTCCTTAGATATTATTTGCAGTCTTGGTATCTCAAATGTAGCTTCCATATTACGTTTCTTATTACAACCATAAATAATAAGAAACCTTATTATTTATTTGGAATCCCTGGTAGCGTAGTGGTTAAGTGCTACGGCTGCTAACCATAGGGTCGGCAGTTGTTACAACCATACATGAAAACCATTATTATCCTCATTTCGCAGATGTGTAAGCTGAGGCTCAGAGGTTTTAAATCACTTGCCAAAGTCACCCGTCGATAATCTCCAGGTCTAGGATTTGAACATATTCTGTGGACTCCAGATTCACTTCCGAGGAATCTGGATACTTTGGTTGCCGGCGTCTTGGTTTTCTTTTCTGTGCAAATAAACAGACACCTGCCTTACCCGGGTCACAAATGGTTTACACTCGACTACTAACCTAATGGTTGGTGGTTTGAACCTGTCCAGCAATGCTATGGAAGAAAGGCCCAGCAATCTACTTCTGTAAAGATTACAGCCAAGAAAACCCTATGGAGCAGGGGTCACGTGAGTCAGAATCGACTCAATAACAATGGGTTTGTTTGTTGGCTTGGTACCAAGGTCACGGGATTGTTATAAATAGCAAATATGTGTTGTACATAAGTATGTTTCAGGAATTTAATAGTCAAAAGTTTTTATTTCAATGAATAGAAAAAGCATAGGTAGTTGGTCTGAGAAGACAGTGGTTATTAGGCTTTAGATTAGCTACTTCTATGGTAAAGCAAAGTTTATCAACTTTTGCCCTCCCTCACCTACACCTCCACCCTCCCACAGTCAAGCTGGAGAATCCTAAGTTATATGGTAAGAAATATATCTGTAGGACAGTGCTGGACCACTGAGGGTCACACCCCACACTGCCAGGGGACACTCAGCCATGACATTATTTGTATTTTATCCTGGACGAAGGACTAGTGAGAGACACTGTTCATGCTCCTGGGTCAGTGTTAACCTAACACCCACATGATACAGGTGTTTGACCATTCAAGGTGTGAATTATTTCCAAGTGCACTGACCTCACGTGCTCAATAGGAATTATAAGACTTGCTAACCACCCTGAGGTCTGGTGGGGGGGAAACAGAAGAAAAACATGAGTGTGAACAGCTCTTTTGAATGAACATGTCCAGGATTTTCCCAACATTTTTGACACTCACAAGAAATTAGTAAGACAGGGCCCAGTTTTTAGGTAGAACGAACGGTACACTTGGAGCCTTGACTGATGTAGCATGTGGAGAAAACTGAAAATCAGACATGGAAGTGCTCGGCTGCTTTAATTACACTCCACACAAGCAGTTTGGACGTCTTATGACCAAAATCAGAAAACCAGGGGCAATGTTAGGAGAGCAAACCTTTACTTTGGCCAAAGTGCTATTTTATTAGAGGCTGATGCTTCCATTCCCAATACCAAGTAAGAAATTGATTTGTTCAGATCCACAGAGTTAGAATGAGCTGTTATTATTAATGAGAACTCAATATATAGCCCACCCCAGGGACACTTAAAATTTTAAGAACACCATCAAATATAAAATATCTATATACCTGCTGGTACTGGCTTTGTATGAAGTATTTTGCTTAATTCTTAAAACTCTTATGTGAGGCTATTGCTAGTCTCAAGGCACCTCTGAGTGGACTCAAACTTCCAATCTTTTGGTTAGTAGCCGAGCGTGTTAGCACACGAGTCATTACCACACAGATTCAGGTGGACATCATATGACCTACATTTCCCTCAACACAGTTATTACAGAAGAAAGGTCTAATAATACACAATCTTGTTTAGTTTTTTCATTGTGCCTTAGGTGAAAATTTTTTTAGGTGAAAGTTTGCAGCTCGAGTTAATTTCTAATTCAAAAATTTATACACACAAAAAAAAAGGAATCTGAAAAAAAAATTATACACATGTTGTTTTGTGACATTGGTTGCAATCCCCACAATATGACAGCATACCCCTCTTTCTACCCCAGGTTCCCTGTGTCCATTCATCCAGTTCCTGTCACTTCCTGCCTTCCTATCCTGCTTTTGGACAGGAGCTGCCCATTTCGTGTCATATATCTGATCATCAGGAAAAAAAAAAAAACAAAAAGCCTTTTGCCGTTGAGTCAATTCTGACTCAGAGTGACCCTAAAGGACAGAGTAGAACTGCCCCATAGGGTTTCCAAGGAGTAGCTGGGTTTTTTTTAGGTTTAGCTAGTAGTTTTGAATTGCCGACCTTTTGGTTAGCAGCCAAGCTCTTAACCACTGCACCACCATTATTTGATTAGAGTCAATCTTAAAAGGGTGTTAGTCTGATTCTCCAACCAACTCCAGAAAAACATGGCATCACTTCCTGTTGACTCCAAAGAAATAATTTTCCAAGAGTTCCCACTGATCTGGTACGTTATTCGTACAATTCAGTTTTAGTGATAGGTCAGCTGGCAAACATACATTATGTCATACCCATAGGAGGTACTCTGATAGGTACTGTGAGGGAGACAGAGAAATACAACACACATTCTGCCCTTAAGGCATCCTAACACTTAGTTGGGTAGATGCCTTTCATAACATGGGAAGTTAAATAACAATCTAACATTAAAAAAGTAAGAGAACAATAAAGTGCTATGAGGTCCTATACAAATAATACCATCTGAGGTCCTATGCAATTAACACCGTTGGGTAGGTAGCCTATGGGGTAGAGAAGAATCTTCAGTGGAATTGTTGGTAAACACAGAAACTGAAAGATAAGTACAATAACATAAAGCGTGCGTGTGTGTGTGTGTGTGTGTGTGTGTCACAGGGCAGATGATTCAATAAACAAAGTAAGCATTGGACCCATGTGAAACTGTTCACTGCAGATTAGTAAGTAAAAGTTAGCCTGTACTTACCTTGCTTATTAGGTCACCTACCCCTGCCAGGGGTTATAAATTTGAAAAGAAGTTTTGATTCTGTAGGAAGGGGCAGTGGGATTGTGAGAGGGACAGATGCCAGCCACACCTAGACGCAGAATCCTTGATGTGGTGAAATTATTCACTATGGATGATCTGGTAAGCAAGGTGAGCACTATGCTTACCCTGTCTGCTAGATAATCTGCCCCTGTAGTGTGTTTTGTTCTCCCTTAAAATAAAAATCATCAGTCCTAGGATGTCGTATGCAAAAACCCTACCTTGACACCATTGCTGGTTGCATGGCAACCACTGGGAGTGTAATGCTGAGAAATAGATCTTTAGAGAACGGCTTACATGGGGGACAGTGTTTCCATGCAGAGAATAGGGTTTCTATCTTCATAATTACTATTCTATTACATTAATAACGCCTCATTGAAAAGCACAATGGCATTGTAAAAAGAGTGCTAGATCAGGAGTCAAAAGCCTTAGGCGATTCCTGACTCTGCTACCAACCTGATGAGGGCCCTTTCCATGGTCATCATTCTAAAAGGGTAGCAGAAGGTAGAGCTGGAATCTCTCTCCAGCACTGGAGTCAGACACAACTGATACTATTCGTGTGATCTTAGGCAAGTCATTCCACCTTTCTCAGCCTCATTTCCCCATCTGTGGACTGGAAGGAAGAGTAGTATCTCTGCCATAAGATGATAAGAATTAAATGAGATAAAACACTTAAAGGAATTAGCACAGTGCCTACCAGGTAGTCAATGTTCCATAAATACTGCCTTTTACCATTATCTTATGCCTTAGCTTATAGGAGATCAAAAGCTGCTGATTGGAATGACAGGTCAGAGCTACTAGAAGGAGCCATGCTGATGATGGCAAGATGCTGCAGGAGAATACAGAAGAATGACAGGAAGAAAGTATGAGAATGCAGGGAGTGCTTTGTTCTAAGCCTGTACAGTGAACAGGAGCAGAGTGCTCTGGATCTTAACAAACCAGGAAGTACATCACAGCATCACAACCAAGGGTGTCAGGATGTTAAGAAAGGTAGGGATGTTGACCTATGAAAGGCTGGGGTAGAATTCTCAGCCTCTCTCAGCCTCATCCTAACTTGGGGACCTTGAATAACTCCCTTTACTTCTACGAACATCAGTTCCTCAACTTCAAAAATGGAGACAACAGGCAGTACACAATGTGGTTGAGAGAACTGAAAAAAATGATGCATACAAAGCATTTAGCACACCCAACTTCCAACATGTAAGTCCCATCAGTGTTAGCTGTCTGTGAATATGAACGCTTTCTAAATGACAGCTAACACTAAGTCTCAACACAGAGCTATACTTGCTGTTATTCTGACTTTGGTATTATGTTTCTGTTCTGAAAACCTATCTTCCATAGTCTTAGTTTTTCCAGGTCTTATGAACAGTTTTCTTCCCAACACAGCACCTGACATTATTCAGTTCTCATAAATATCTTTTGAAAGAAGCAATGGATGATGCATACATGCTCTGCTCTCTGTTCATTTGCTTTCATTTTGGTAACCCTCTCCTAGCACTGGGTCCCTGCCATGGCCCTTATCTAGAGTCTGAAGCCCAGACTCAGAACTGAGTCTACTGGTTGGGCCCTTCTCCCCATTAAAGATCCCCCAAATACCACTTTCCTTCCTGCTTAGATCAAGTATACCATGTCCCAAATCTTGGTCCTTGGGTTTCACTCATATACTAATTAACCTGTTAAACTACTTCTTCCAGAAATCCTATTACTAATATTTTCCTGAATCAATAATTGCAGTACAATTTGAGCGTGGCACTCGATTTCTATTATTAACATCTGCAGTAGGCTCAGGTCAGCCACTGTCAACTCTATCCCAGCAGACAAGAATAGGACCTTTCAGACCTGGCCCATCTTCTTGTAAATAACTAATTAGGCCTCACAGAAAACCAAAGTAGAATAAATTGCTCTCCATTTGTTACAGCTGTGATGACTCCTGGACTAAAGTATTCTAGGTAGGTATGTCTCATGGATAGGTGTATCAGGACTGCAATAAGTCAATCTGGTATTGAAAAGTTCCCTGGAAAAAAATCATTCTCAAGAAAGAAGGTGGCTCAAGTACAAAGCTCAAACTGCAGAATGTGATTCAATGAGTTCAAATATGTTCTCCAGCGCAGTCGTCCCATATATTCCCATCTGAATCCTAGAAAAGGAGTGGGAGGGACTAGTTGGGAATCATTTGGAAAAACAGAACATAAGGAAAGGTATAGATTTCTCCCCACTTCTGTATGCCCTTGGCACACTAAGGACATCAGAGAGCCTGACAGCCTGTAAACCAAACCAAACCCATTGCAGTCAAGCCAATTCCAACTCGTAGCGACCCTAAAGGACAGAACAGAGCTGCCCCATAGGGTTTCCAAGGAGCACCTGGTAGATTTGAACTGCCAACCTTTTGGTTAGCAGCTATAGCTCTAAACCACTGTGCCACCAGGGTTTCTAGGCATCTTCAAATCACATACACGAGCATTATCAGGAAAGAGAAAGCAGTAGTTAAAAGAAGTAAATGACTGGATTATTTGCACACTCGAAGATGATTAAAGAGCCCAAGATAATTGATCAGCAAATAAGGTACTGAGCAAAGTATTCTACCAGGCACCATGACACCACAATTAGTGAGGTCATGAGCAAAGAAAAACATAAATTACCTAGCTGCTTTGTTGAAGATAGCAGGAAAACTATACTCATTTATTCATTTAAAAATTCCTCAAGGATCTACTACAAATCAGGTTCCGTGCTAACTAATCAACAGGGAACCAGATGGTTAAATTATTCCTGGAGCACATCTCATAGAATCATCAAATATAAGTGTTTCAGGTACCATGATAGAGACATGATTGAAGAGATATGACAGCTTACTTAATTCTACTAAGGCAAAAAGCAGTCCATAGAAGTATGGCTGAGAAACTAACCTTTGAGTTAGCCATTCCTTTATCAGATATACACGATTTGCATGTATTTCAATAGACTGCTTCCTAATCTGCAGCTCACCTTCTCATTTTCTTAATGGTTTCTTTTGAAGTACGAAAACTTTTAGTTTGGATAAAGCTCATTTTATCTATTGATGGAAAAGACCACAAGCTCCATTATCTACAATAGCTTTCACTGGCATTTTTATTAGATTATTCGGGCTCTTCTCAAAACTTGTTTCCCCCAAATTCCCTTTCCAGATGATACTTCTTACCTAGCCTCAGCATATGACTACCACAATAAACTCCAAGCTGGGCGAGACAGAAACATAGGCAGATGATGGATTTTTCAATCTTTTGCATAAACTCTTTATTTGCCAAGGATTGTGACTCACTCATAGTATCCTCAGAGAAAAATTTAAGCTCTTTAATATCAAATCACGCAGACTTCCAGAATTCTGAAGAAGAATGGATTATCTAGTTTAGAGATAATTGTGGGAAATAGTTGTTTTCAAGTATAAGAAATGTAATTAAAGAGAAGAAAGGGTCCAGTATAAATTTCTGTGACTTTTTTTAAGAAAAAGAGAAGAGGCTGTGAAAGTGAGAAAAAGGGGAAAATGAGTAAATAATAAATAAGAGCTTTATTTGCTACCTCAGATCTTGGTTTGATTCAATATCTACTGAGATCCTACTGTAAATCAGGCACGCTACTGTTAACTCATTTCATTCTCCTGATAATCCCATGAGACAGATAAAACCCCCCCATGCATAGATGAGGAAAATTAAGTTTGGAGTGATTAACAAGTAGTCCAAGGCATCGCTGCTAGTAAGGAGCCCTGTTGGCACAGTGGTTAAGTGATCATCTGCTAAGTGAAAAGTCAGTGGTTCAAACCCACCAGCAGCTCCGAGGGAGAAAAGACCTGGTGATATACTTCCATAAAGATTACAGCCTAGGAAACTCTAAGAGGCAGTTGTACTCCGTCATATAGAGTAGCTATGAGTTGGGATTGACTCAATGGGCACACAACAACAATGTTGCTAGTTAATGAAGAAGCTAAGACTTAAACTTAGAATCTCTAAACCCAGTCCAGTACCTTTTACAAAGAGCTAGCTTCAGGAGGGAAAGTAAATATGAGGAAACCCTGGTGGCGTAGTGGTTAAGCGCTACAGCTGCTAACCAAAAGGTCAGCAATTGGAATCCACCAGGCGCTCCTTGGAAACTGTGGTGCAGTTCTACCCTGTCCTACAGAGTCAGAATCAACTTGAAGGCAATGGGTTTGGTTTTTTCTTTTCTTTTTTTTTGAATATATAAAATTATCATTTTGGGGGGATGGTGTTGTTAGAAAAAGCATTTTCATTTATTTGGAATATCTGAAGGTTCTTTTCAGCCTCCATTTTATATGTGATAAAACTCAAATAAGGAGGAATGCCAAAGATAAACATTTTAGGCTCATTCTTATCACTCCCATTTTAGGGATGGAGTGTCTTTATAAATTAAATATCATCACTTTCTAGGGTAATCATCAGTCATTTAACAAAATGTATATTACCATTATTTATCTTACTTCACTTAAAAAAACAGGGAAACTAAAAGTTACTCCTATGACATCCTTCACCTATAAGAAATTGCTTCCTTCTATCCAGCAAAAGGAAACCCTGGTGGCGTAGTGGTTAAGTGCTACGGCTGCTAACCAAAGGTTTGGCAGTTTAAATCCGCCAGGCCCTCCTTGGAAACTCTATGGGGCAGTTCTACTGTCCTATAGGGTTGCTATGAGTCGGAATCGACTCAACGGCACTGGGTTTGGCTTTGGTTTTATCCAGCAAAAGGACTGCTTACTTTAATCCCATTATTGAACTTCGTGTTGCATCACAAGAAATGAAGTAACAAAAATGGGCTGGGCTAATTATGCTGCAATATTATCTAATGACAAAAGTACAGTTAGATTTTTATCGGACCTTCATTCTCGTCTCTTCATTTCGCTCTCACATAAAACAGGCAGGCCTTAAACTATTAAGCAGGAAGTTATTCACAAATGAATATGTTCATTTTTATAAGCAATTTACTTATTTTCATTTATAACTCAGTAGTTTTTCGAAAAGAGGTGTTTAATAAACATCAAATATGTACAAAAACGAAAAGGGAACCTCAATTATAAGGATATTTTTCTTTATAAGAAAGAGATTTTACATGGTGAAAAAATATAATCATTAGCATTCAACTCACAGAAACTTTTAAAAAAGAATGTGTGAGCATAAGAGGTTTGTTAACCCTCTCATAAGCAACAGCAAAGCAATGGCAAGTGCTGGGCTCTGTTTTATAAAGAAACCATGTTAAAGATTATAAATCAGGGACAGGGATAAGAATCATCTCTGTGGTAGTCTCAGAAAACTGAGGAAAAGCCCTTAGACAGACACTGACTGACTTCTACAGTTTGTGACATTACTGGGTGACTCTGGGTAGTAAATTAACCACTTCGTGTATCTGTTCACTTATTAGGAAAAGGAGTAATAAGGATCCCTTCCTATCAGCATCTCAAAGAAATCTTGTAAAAGCCATGAGGAAATACGCACAGAAGTACTTTGAATGTTTAGAAAGAAATTGATTAGAAATTCAAACTATTAACCAGAAAAATACAAAATGTACCTACCAAACAAATTCTAATTCTCCATCTCTTATGCCTACTCCAGGATGAAAAAACAAAGCAAAAATACCCTATTATTTCTCATTTTACATTTCAAATTCAGTAAACTAACAAAGTTTTGTGATGGCTTCGGTTAGTTATCTATCCTGCCGCCAAAAGCATTTTGTGAAACCCATTTCAACATGTTCAGCATTGTGCCAGGTGCTGTGGAGGAAATGGGAAAAGTCACGTGAAAGACATGGTTTCTGAGCTCAACAGCCCATATTCTAACTGGGGAGGCTAAGTTAAATTCAAGGGGTTTGGTCAGCAAGCACTCATGCTGGTCAAGTTAGGTCTTTCAGTAACATGGGATTGATGAGTTTAGTTTTTTATTTCCTTACATGTTATTTATACATACATACGGACACATATACATATGCATATATGTATATATATACATATATATACACACACATATAATTGTTATCATTGAGTCGATTCCAACTTATGGACACCCATATGTGCAGAGTAGAACTGTTCCATAGGGTTTTTAACGCTGTGACCTTTCAGAAGCAGATCACCAGGCCTGTCTTCTGAGCCACCTCTGGGTGGATTTGAACCGTCAACCTGTTGGCTAGTAGTCGAGCATTTAACTGTTTATACCACCCAGACACTCCATTATTTATATATATACACACTTAGAAGAGTTTTAGGTTTATAGAAAAACTGTGCAGAAATTACAGACAGTTTCCACATACCCACCCTGACTCCTGCACACAATCTCTCCTATTGTTAACATCTTATATTAGCGTGGATTAGCGTAGTGCCTTTGTTACAACTGATGAATCAACATGGATACCTTGTTATTAATTAAAGTCCACAGTTCACATTACAGTTCACTCTCTGTGTTTTGTAGCCTATGGGTTTTGACAAATGCATAATGTCATGTGTCCACCATGATAGCATCAAGCAGAATATTTTCACTGCCCTAAAAATGCCCTATGCTCCACCTATTCATATCCACCACCTGAACTCCTGGCAACTGCTGAGTTGTTTACTGTCTTGATAGTTTTACCTATTCCATAATGTCATATAGTTGGAATCAAAGTATGTAGACTTTTTCAGACTGGCTTCTTTCACTCAACCATATGCATTTAAGATTCCTCTATGTCTCTTTGTAGCTCTTTTCTTACTATCACCAAATAATATGACAATGTATGGACATACCACAGTTTATCCATTCACCTACTGAGGAAGCTCTCATCTATGACTATTTTTATGAGAAAATTTATCATGTATAGGTATTGAATATTGTCAATTTCTTTTTCTGCATTAGCTGATGTAATCATGTGATTTTTTTCCTGATTAGCCTCTTAATATGGTGGATTACAATGATTGGTTTTCAAATATTAAACCAGTCTTTCAACCCTGGAATAAACCTCATTTGGTCATGGTTTTATTTGCTAACATTTTGTTAAAGATATATGCATCTATATTCATGATGTATACTGGTCTAGAGTTTTCTCTTTTGTATTTTCTTTGCTTAATTTTGGTATCAGGGTAGTTCAGAAAATGAATTGCAAAGCATTCCCTCCTGTTTTCTGAAAGAGATTGTGTAAAATTGGTGTTAAATCTTCTTTAAAAGTTTGGTATAATTCTCCAGTAAAATTACCTGGGCTTGGAAATTTCTGTTTTGGAAGATTTCTGCTTATACATTTATTTTCCTTAATGGTTAAAGGGCTATTCAAATTACCTATTTATATTTGGTTAGTTGTGATATTTTTCTCCTCAGGAATTGGTTCATCTCATCTAAACTGGGAAATTTATGTGTGTTGAGCTGGTCCTATTTGGGGGAGAGGCGACTTCTTAACAGCCAGCAGTGATGTAAATCCCAATTTGCTATTTGGCTTTCTCTGTCCCCACCCTGGTGGGGGAATGTGGGCGCCTCCTTACAGCCTTATGAGAGTAGAAGTCTAGGCTCCCCACTCAGGCTTTGCTGGTGTAGGTAGGGGTGAGGCCACAGTTTTTTCTGTGGTGTTTGTCTAGAATAGAGTGGTTATTGTATAAAAGTTTCTTGCCTTGATAGAATGTCCATTTCCTGGCCTTTTGGGTAGGCTTTTCTTGTCATTTTGTTTTTGTCTGTTGGCGTTTCCAGGTTGATGGTTCTTCAGCTAAAAGTCTTGACTATATGAGAGGAAAAGAAAATCCAGGGAACTCAACCCCGTGTTGTTTCTTGGGTCCTGAAGTCCGTAGTTGGTCTACCTTCTTCTCCCCACCGTTCACAATCTTCTCACATTTGTTTTATATGTAATGTTCAGGCTTTTTAGTTGTACTTAGCATGATAAACATTGAAAAGTCTGTCTATTCCATCTCTTGGATGCACAAGTTATCCACAGGTTTAGTTTTAAATGAATTGATAGAGACAAATTTATGGTATATTAAGCAGTAGGATCAAAACACCAGCACACCAGTCTTTACCCATAAAACTACTCCTTTCTATGACTTTCCCTGTCTCTGAATGAATCTGCTATTACCCATTAGAATAGCCAAGTAAAGGACCCAGAAGTACCAAGAGCTCAGGCATCTCCCAGGGATGAATTTAACATCAATCTCGTCTCTAGGTATCTCAGGAAACACTGAACATACATACTGACTTGAAAAATATTTTAAGCACATACTTTCCAGGTAGTCTGAAGCTAACACAATAGAGAAAATGAAGGTACAAAAGCATAGTCCCTTCTAGTAACAGAGAAAGACATATAAAACCTATGCATGAAAAACTACAATAAAAGGCTGGTTCTGATGAATGTCACAGAATGGACCACACTGCTAGGACAGGACTTAACCATGACATTTAAAAATGACACAGTGTTTACACCTGGAGCCATAAATTTTTCTTTTATTATGGCTCCCTGTAACCAAATATACACAGTCAGACCTAAATCCGTTCTTATACCAATTTTGACTGAGGCTGGAAATATATCGACTGAAAAATAAGGCATTCTCCCTAAGCCCACAATTTGATGGCTAAGCCAAAAATGTTGTCTTATAACTTGCCCCCAGAACCTCATTCATCACTACTGCACAAGATGATCCCGAGTAGCCCTGTGGACCTGAGCCTCAGACAGTCTCCACCACTCTCCAGTGCTGGCAGAAGAGCTTAACAGGAAATATGCTTGGGCAGATCTCCCAGAATGATAACTTCCGACATTCTGGCTCCTGAGAAACAACTAATGGGATTTCCAACCATCGTGTCCCATCTACCAAGCACTGTCAATCATTAATCACCCACATTTAGAAATAGTGTTTAGTTGCTTAAAATATATTTAGTGTTTAACATGGAAAATGAAATAAATGCAAACAGATACTATAGGTGGAGCACCAGAAGTACCTAGGGTATTCATGAACATTGAGACTCCTTTGTCTTACACCAAATGGGGACATAATCTGAAAATATGCAGAACACAAAAGAAACCCAACCAGGTGTTGCTGAATCGATTCTGCCTCATGGGGACCCCACGTGTTGCAGAGTAGAACTGCACCCTATAGGGTTTTCATGGCTATGACCTTTTGGGGGCAGATTGCCAGGCCATTCTTCTGAAGTATCTGTAGACGGGTTTGAATAGGCCACCTTTTGGTTAGTAGCCACATGTTTAACCTTTTGCACCCCAGGGACTCTGAAGAACACAAGCACCACTGAAAACTCAAATATATGACTTAGGCTCTTGCTACAGAAAGTCAGAGGAGGAAAGGGACTTAAGATGGGGTCAGTAATGAAGGAGTCTATCTCTCCTATAATATGACACCTTCTTTCTTCTGAACTAATCCACTACTAATTCTCAGTCTGGGAGACGGATATTTGACACACAGGCTTTGGAACATGTGAATAAATCACACTAGGTGATACAGAAGACAGATATGACATTGCCAGAAATGATGTCTTAGAATTTCTCTTGACACCATGTCAATCCCCTGCTCCTGGATGGACATAGCAGGTCTATTTAAAGAAGACAGCAAAATATATACTGGTCTTAAATACATTTTATTTACATCATATTTTATTTGTCCTTCTGTAAACGTGATTTCTTCATTTTCTCTACGTTTTCATCATAATTTTCTCTTAGATTTTTGTTCAGCTTCCTCTGAAACCAAACAGAGGCAAAAACTACACAGATAGAACATAAAACTTCACAGTCCATATTCCACAGCTCACAGCTTCTGGGCACCAATGCACAAGAAATTAAAACGTGATTTTTTTAAATAAGTTTCTTAGGATAATATACTTTTGGGCTTAAATTATGAGTTTGAACAGTGGTGCCAAATCAAATAAAAATATGAAGAAACGTCTGATTTGTAGGTAAGTGAAGAACTCTAAGAAAAAGCTGTACTCTGACAAGTGTAATCTCTTCTCTAAGTCTAGGTTAAAAAAAAAAAAATCAAAGCCGTTGACTTTCGGAAAATGGGGAAAAATCTAACAAAACCTCAAACACAACATTTTTGCTCTTTAAAAATGAAGCAGACTTCAGCTTCTGGCAGTGGATATCACTTTGTTTTAGGCCAATTCCTTGATGAAAATAACTAGAAAAACTGAGCAAAATGTATAAAAACACACCTGTCTGAAGGCTTCAGAGAGTCATTAGGGTAAAGAAGAGCTGTAGGGTCAAGATCCCTGAGAGAACGGAACCCTAGGGAGGTTTACCCTAAAGCATCAGCTGAGGAGTTCAGCAGTTAAGCTGAGTATTTAAAATTTGCACCAGGAAGGGCAAGAAAAGGTTGAGATCAGAGCCTTCCAAGGATGAGCAGCCATGGAAAAAGACACAGGACTTTCTGTAGGGACCCAACAGGGCTTCACCCTGGGAGTAAGTGTAAATAGAAAATAGATCAGCCATCACAAGGATTTAAGAAAAGTTTTAGGTCTGCTCAATTCCTAAAAGAATTAAGGTGGTTGGCATCTCACCTAGCTGCTTGCCAGAAGCAAATCTAACTCTTACATGGAAAAAGAACATTCATTTAAGCCACAAAATATCTTAGAATTTTTCATCTACAATATATGACTTTCAATAAAAAATAACCAGCATATTAAAAAGGTATGATCAAAGATATAAAATCTGGCAACAATTATGAGTGGTGGTTGTACAACAAGATCAATGTAATTGATATCACCAAATTGTACACTTCAAAAATGTTGAATTTGCAAATGCTGCATTATATATATTTATATATATATTTATTTTTAACAATAAAAGAGAAAAAAAAGATTTGGTCATAGAACAAGAGAAAAAAACAAATTATAAAGACCCATGAGAAATCCAGATATTGGATTTCTAGAATAGGAATTTAAAATAATTGTGATTAAAATATTTAAATAATTAAATTACATGAAGAAATTTAGTATAGAACTAAAAACTATTTTAAAAAAACTAAATTCTAGAATTGAAATTAAAAACTTGGACAGACATAACAGTAGGACACAGAGATGAAAAAAATAAAACAGTGAAGTGAAAAAATGGGTCAGAGGAAAACATTCAGACCAAAAGAGGAAGAACAAAAAAGACAAAAAATAAGTAAAAGAGCATAAAAAATTATGGGACATGCACAATTAAAAGGGCATACATGTAATTAGGGTCCCAGCAGGAGATGGCTCCTAACCAAAAGGTCAGCAGTTCAAATCCACCAGCCGCTCCTTAGAAACCCTATGGGGCAGTTCTACCCTGTCCTATAGGGTCGCTATGAGCCAGAATCGACTTGACTGCAATGGGTAGGTACCTTATAGTAAAATTGCTGAAGATCAAAGTCAAAGAGAAAATCTTAAAAGAAGATGAAGAAAAAAAGTTATATATATATATACACGCACACACACACATATATATATAAACTCTAAGAGAGAAACAATAAGATTGTCATCTGAGAGCTGACTTTTCAACTGAAATGATGGCAGCCAGAAGACAATAGAAAGGTATCTTCAAAGGGCTGGGAAAAAAAAGATTGCTGCTAATCTATAATTTTGTATCTGTCGAAAACTTCAAAAAAAAAAAAAGATGACAAAATAAAGATACTTTAAGACAAACTGAAACTGCACATCAGCAGATCTACACTGAGAAAAATACTCAAGGGTATTCTTCAAGAAGAAGAAAAACTATTCCAGATGACAACTGGATATACAGAAAGAAATGAAGAGTGACAGAATGGGTAAATATGTGGAAAAATCTAAATGAATACTGACTGTATAAAACAGTTACAGTTTTGCCTTGTAGAGTTTTAAATTACAGTATATTTAAATATGAATAACTGAAGTTGAAGTGCACTATAGCCCTTGCATTGAATTGGTAGTAGTAAAAATAACTTACATTAAGCTTAAATAATTCAAGGATATATTTTACAAACTAAGGTAGCCACTTATATAGTGGTAAAAGTGTGTGCATCTAACCAAGAGAAATGGAAAAATAAGAAATACTCAATCCATTTAAAAGAATAAGTAAAAAGAGGAAAATATAAGAGTGAATTAACTAGAAAACAACCGATAAGGTGGTAGTTTTAAACAAAATACACCAGTAATAACAGGAACTATAAATGAACTAAATATTCCAATGAAATAACAAAGACTTTCAGGCTGGATTTAGAAAAATAATTATATGCTGCTTACGAGAGACACATCTTAAATATAAAAAAATAAAGACTGAAAGCAAAAATGTTGTTAGGTGCCATCGAGTTGGTTCTGACTCATAGCAACCCTATGTACAACAGAATGAGACACTGTCCAGTCCTGCGAAATCCTCACAATCTTTCTTATGATTGAGCCCATTGTTGCAGCCACGGTGTCAATCTACTTCGTTGAGGGTCTTCCTCTTTTTCGCTGACCCTCTACTTTACCAAGCGCGATGTCCTTCTCCAGGGACTGATACCCCCTGATGACATGTCCAAAGTATGTGAGACATGGTCTTGCCATCCTTGCTTCTAAGGCACATTCTGGCTATATTTCTTCCAACAGAGTTGTTCGTTCTTTTGGCAGTCCGTGTTATATTCAGTATCTCTACCAACCCCATAATTCAAAGGCATCAATTCTTCTTTTGTCTTCCTTATTCATTCTCCAGCTTTCCCATGCACATAAGGCAGCTGAAAACATCATGGCTTGGATCAGGAGCATCCGAGTCTTCAGATATCTTTGTTTTTCAACACTTTAAAGATGGCTTTTAAAGCTGATTTGCCCAGTGAAATGCGTCTTTTGATTTCTTGACTGCAGCTTCTATGGGTGTTGATTGTGGATCCAAGTAAATTGAAATCCTTGACAACTTCAATCTTTTCTCCATTTATCATGATGTTGCTTACTGGTCCAGTTGTGAGGATTTTTGTTTTCTATATGTGGAGGTGTAATCCATACTGAAGGCTGTGGTCTTTAATCTTCATCAGTAAGTGCTTCAAGTCCTCTTTACTTTCAGCAAGCAAGGTTGTGTCATCTGCATAACGCAGGTTGTTAATGAGTCTTCCTCCAATCCTGATGCCCCCTTCTTCTTCATATATTCCAGTTTCTCAGATTACTTGCTCAGCATACAGATTGAATAGGTATGGTGAAAGGATACAACCCTGACGCACACCTTTCCTGACATTAAGCCACTCATTATCCCATTGTTCTGCTCAAACAACTGTCTCTTGATCTATGTACAGGTTCCTCATGAGCACAACTGAGTGTTCTGGAATTCCCATTCTTCTTAATGTTATCCATAATTTGTTGCCTTTGCGTAGTCAATAAAACACAGATAAACATCTTGCTGGTATTCTCTGCTTTCAGCCAGGATCCATCTGACATCAGCAATGATATCTTCTGTCTTCCTTTTTCACTGTCCAATTTGAAAATGCATATGAGGTGTCATGAATTGAATTATGTCCCCACAAAATATGTGTCAACTTGGATAGGCCACGATTCCCAGTATCATGTGGTTTGTCCTCCATCTTGTGAAAGATATAATTTTCCTGTATGTTGTAAATCCTAATCTCTGCCTGTGGTTAATAAGGCAAGATTAGATTATATTAAAGAAGATTAGGGTGAGATGTAACACCCTTACTCAAGTCACATCCCTAATCCAATGTAAAAGGATGTGGTGTGGCTTGCATCGCCTTTTATCTTACAAGAAACAAAAGGAAAGAGAAGTGAGCAGAGAGTGGGGGACCTCACACCACCAAGAAACAAGGGCCAGGAGATAGCACGTACTTTGGACCCAGGGTCTCGTGCTGAGAATCTCCTCGACCAGGGGAAGATTGATGACAAGGGTCTTCTTCCAGAGCCAACAGAGAAAGAAAGCCTTCCCCTGGAGCTGCAGCCCTGAATTTGGACTTCTAGCCTGCTAGACTGTGAGAGAATAGATTTCTCTGTTAAAGCCATCCCCTTGTGGAGTTTCTGTTATAGCAGCACTAGATGACTAAAGACACGAGGTGACTGAAAAAATCATGGCTTGGGTCATGTGCACCTTAGTCATTAAAGTGCCATCTTTGCTTTTCAGAACATTAAAGAGATCTTTTGCAGAAGATTTGCCCAATGCAATACACTGCTGGATGCCAAGCTCTAGAATGATCTTTTATGCTTTGTCCATGGGGAGGGGTGGTGGTGGATGAAATTGATATGCAGGTTCTTAAAATATATAGTACATCAAAAAATTTTTGAGTGGTACTGAACAATTTTCTTAGTGAAGAAAGGAAAAAATCATTTAGTAAAAATAATAATAAGGTAACTTTAGTATTCTTATTTCTTTCTCTTCGGAAAGCTAATAATTGTGGTGTCTGCCAATTTAGAACAGAAATGTTTAAATACAAAAGAATCCAATTTAGAGAGCTCTCTTTTAAAAGTCAGCTAGATTTATCAACAAAAGATACTATTGTCTCAACTGTCTTTTTGTTTTCTTCTTCTTCCTATCTCCTACGGAAAAAGAATGAGTATACCAAAAGAAATGTTAATGGTAGAAAACTGAAGTTTTCACTAATGTTTCAAATAGGCTTTTATAGAGCAGCAATTAAGTGAGTTATAAAACAGTACAGTTAAAGAGTATCAATAATGAAATACTCTATTTGAGGGCTTTAAATTACCCTTCTCTAAAAATTTATATTTGAATTCTTCCTATCAGAGTTGTTGAGTTTAAAATAATTTATATAAATATATATGTGTGCATGTGTACATCTACACACACTCAGACACACACATATGTATACATAAACACAAAGAATATATATCCACATAGGTACACAAAACTGAAATTATTTATTAATAGATCCATCTCTTCATCTATGGTCACAAAATTCAAAAACTCAATAATAGAATCCATAGATAAAGCCCTAAATTCGTTTCAGTCACTGTTTTCAAACTTCTATCTAATTTATAAACTAATTAGTTAACAAGAAGAAAAATCTACTAGCATTTTTAGAACCTCTTATATCGACTCCTCCCCAACCCTAGGTTTGAAGAATAGTATAAGGTATCACCTAATAAGAAGAAGAAATAAAGGACTGTGATAATTCACAGCCTGAATGAAAAGAATGATAAGTTTTGGCAGACTTTTTACTGGTTGTCTAGTCATCTAGTGCTGCTATAACAGAAATACCACAGGTGGATGGCTTTAACAAAGAGAAATCTATTCTCTCACAGTCCAGTAGGCTAGAAGTCTGAATTCAGGGTGCCAGCTCCAGGGGAAGGCTTTCTCTCTCTGTTGGCTCTGGAGCAAGGTCCTTGTCATCAGTCTTCCCTTGGTTTGGGAACATTTCAGCACAGGAAACTCAGGTCCAAAATGACATGCTCTGCTCCCGGCACGGCTTTCTTGGTGGTATGAGGTCCCTGGCTCTCTCCTTTCTTCCCTTTCCTTTTATTGTTTGAGAGATAAAAGGTGGCGCAGGCCACACCCCAGGGAAACTCCCTTTACACAGCATCAGGGATGTGGCCTGAACAAAGGTATTATTACATCCCACCCTAATCTTCTTTAACCACAGGCAGAGATTATGATTTATAACACATAGGACAATCACAAAATGGAGGACAACCACACACGGCCTAACCAAGTTGACATATATTTTGGGGGGACACAATTCAATCCATTACACTGGTGAAAAACAGTGATCATAAATAACGATTCTAAGGATGGCACAGGACCAAACGGTGTTTCGTTCTATTGTACACAGGGTCACTATGAGTCCTAGCCAACTCGATGGCACCTAACAACAACAGCACAACAAAACAGACATGAAGCAGAAGGCAGTTCCCAAACCACTGCAAGCTTCTATTGGCAAGGAAGATGGGAGAATGACAACCAGTTCTGTCTGCTATGTGTTCTGGGTGCGTGTTCCACCTGAAGACTGAAATTCCTCCCACCAGCTGCCTGAGGTGTGTCACCATGGTTAACAATGAGCACTTTAATGGTTCTTGTGCAGTTTTCTCTGCCATTACCAAGAGGGACAGAGTTTATCATATTATCATTTCCCTGGCCACCTGTCTGTCCTTTTGGTATACAGGCCCTATATCAGAATCAGAAACAAGGCCCTAAACATCCCAAGCAACATTGCAGAAGCTGTTCAACCAATATCTTTTTTCTGTCACATCTGCCTATGTGACCTGGCATAAACAGGGGAAACAACCTTGAAACATTAAAAAAAAAAAAAAAAGAAAGAAATTAAGAGAGATATTGAGGTGAGACAAGAAAACTCTCATTTTAAATACATCGTCAGGTTCTGAAATAACTTGCAGAAGAGCCATGGTGGGAAATCTATAAGCGTTCAGGCAGGATTGCAGCCCCTTTGAAGGCGTCAACGTGCCTTCATCAGCGCTACAACCCCAGGGGCTACCAGTACTGATCTTCCTATGAAATATAGGCTGAATGATAATAAATTTCAGTAGACTTTTTACTGATCAAACGTCTATTCTCAAAGAAAGCTAATTATTAAAATCAGTGTTAACCGAGAGAAATGTCACTAACGGCCTGCCACAGGGCGATGGCCATTGTACCGTCCACTCTGATACTTTCAGCTGTGACTTGGCATGTGGAGAATCTGCTTGAATATCAATATAATTAAGGAGATTTAGGAGTTTTAATAAACCATGAATAATAGTAGTCATAATAATGATGATAATAAAAGCAGCTAACATTTATCAAGAGTTTACCAGGTACCAAAGGAGCCCTGGTGGTACAGTGGTTAATGCACCTGGCTGCTAACCAAAAGGCTGGAAGTTTGACCAACAACCACGCCACAGGAGAAAGATGTCGCAATCTGCTTTTGTAAAGATCACAGCCTTAGACACCCTGGGCAGTGCTACTCTGTACCATACGGTCACTATGAGTCAGAATCTATTCTTCTTCAGTCTTATTCATTGTCCAGCTTTTGCATGCATATAAAAAAAAAAAAAAAAAAAAGAAGGCAACTAAAAATATCACGGTTTGGGTCAGGTACACCTTGGTCCTCAAAGTGACATTTTTGCTTTTTAACACTTTTGAGAGGTTTTTTTTTGCAGCAGATTTACCCAATGCAATAAATACATCGTTTGATTTTTTGATCAGGGTCCCTAGGTGACACAAATGGTTTGCATTTGACTGTGTCATGGACTGAATTGTGTCTTCCAAAAATATGTGTCGGCTTGGTTAGGCCAAGATTCCCAGTATTGTGTGGTTGTCTTCCACTTTGTGATTGTAATTTTATTTTAAAGAGGATTAGGGTGGGATTGTAACACCACCCTTACCCAAGTCACATTCCTGATCCAATGTAAAGGGAGTTTTCCTGTGGTGTGGCCTGTACCACCTTTTATCTCTTAAGAGATAAAAAGGAAAAGGTAGAGAGCTGAGAGCAGGACCTCATACCACCAAGAAAGAGGCACTGGGACAGAGCGCGTCCTTTGGATCCGGGGCCTCTGTGCGGAGAAGCTCTTAGTCCAAGGAAAGATTGATGAGAAGGCTGACAGAGACAGAAAGCCTTCTCCTGGAGCTGACACCCGGAATGTGGACTTTTAGCCTATTTTACTGTGAAGAAATAAATTTCTGTTTGTTAAAGCCATCCAATTGTATGGTATTTCTGTTATAGCAGCACTAGATGACTAAGACAGAATTCTAACCTAAAGGTTTACCATTCGGCACTGTAGAGGGAAGTCCTGGTCATCTGCTTCCATAAAGATTACAGCCAAGAAAACCTTCCACAGCAGTAGTACTGTATAACACACGGGGTTGCCATGAGCCAGAATTGACTCAACGGCAACAGGTCTGGTTTTTTGGTTTTGGTAACACTCCTATTTATATAAAACAGTCAAATTAATTTTCTACTAAAAATTTCACCTAGAGCAATGAGAACTTTCTCAATGGAATAGTCTATGTATTCCATTAAGCTTTACTTCAGGGAGGGGACATTACAGACTGTCATGGTATACAAAGAAAACTGGACAAAGAATTAAATGGATCTCCATCATTACTCTGTCTCAGTGCCTCAGCTTCTTCATCTGGAAATTAACTGCATTTTTCCATGCAAAATTTTCCACCCAAAATCTAATATAATCACTATGTGTATGGTGATAAGTTATACAAACACAATGAATCAATATCATGATGGGTAATTAACTTATTCAGCCAATAAAAAAATACGATTATCATTATCATCGTTTCTCCAACATGTGAGATATAAAATCTTTACTATGAGAAGGCAGTTATATACAATCATTCTTTATAACAATTCAAACATCAAATATCTAATATTTGCATATTGGTCATTTGGGATAATCTGTAACACCGCTGAAGGGTTTACATCCAAAGGCTGATGAGCAGGGCTGGCTTCACGGGCATGTGGCTGGTGCATTCACACAGGGGCTCCTGCTTAGAAGGGCACTGTGCTCGGTTTAACGCTCGGCTCTCAATATCTTGAAATTGTTAATAGTTTTTGGACAAGGGATCCTTCAATTTATTTTTGCACATACACACACACACACAACAGTTGTCACTGAGGCAACTTCAACTCATCAACTCTGGGTGACTTCATGTGTGTTAGAGTAGAACTGTGCTCCATAGGGTTTCAAAGGATTAGTTTTCAGAAGTAGATCACCAGGACTTTTGTCCCAGGTGCCTCTAGGTGGACTCCAGCCTCCAAACTTTTGATTAGCAGCTGAGCGTTTTAACTGTTTGCAGCACTCAGGGACTCCTATTTTGCACAAGACCTCAGAAATCATGTAGCCAATCCTTTCAGAGAAGATAAAATCTGGCTCTGAAGCTACCAGGGCTGGGAGAGTTTGAGGAAAAGTGGGCTTAAATGAGAAAGCTCATTTGCAACTGACTGCAGCACTGAAAGACCCCTGGTGGAACAGCAGTCAAGAGCTTGGCTGCTAACCAAAAGGTTGGCAGTTCAAATCCACCAGCCACTACTTGGAAACCCTACAGGGTATTCTACTCTGTCCTATAGGGTTGCTAAGATTTGAAATCCACTTAGTGGCAACGGGTTTGATGTGTCTTTTTTGGCGGCACTGAATCAGAATCTGAGAAACCCCAGATATCACTCAGACACACTCTCATTTCAGTTGAAGAAATTGAGGCCCCAGAGATTCAGGTACTTGCCCACAGCCGCCAGCTCCTCAGTGGCGTGTCCTCTGCATTCTGTCTAATGAATGACCTGCCCTGGAACATGAGTAGATATTGTTTCAGGGCTGCCCTTGTGTCCTGGGTCACAGATGTCTCCTTCATGTCCAACACCTCCTCCTACTTCCTGTTCACAGGTCTCATTATCTGGTAATTTTTTCACCTTTTCCCAAAGTCCTTGAAATCCGTCACTGAGAAGATGAGCTGATTCTTGTATCAATGTGAGTGTTATAATTTTTTTTCTTTCTATTTATCTTTAATTATTGTCTGCCAGCTGGTGGAATGTACATGAAAATAACCTTTAGACAAATCTGGGGGCCTTGCATTGATGGGATTGATTCGGAACATATTTGGGGTGCTGTGTTGTTTATCTATTAAAATGTTTCCAAAGGATGAGGACTCATTGATACAGCATGCCTTGTTTACAAGCCTGTCCTTGGGCATCAGTCACTGCAGCTCCATTACTGACTATAAATCTCACTTGTAGTGGCAAAGCATCTGCAGTGCTTTCTGCTCCAATCATTATTTTATGTTCATTGAATACAAATCAGAACGAATTCTGAATGCAAATCACCTTTCAAGTTATCTGATTCGGGCTGTTGGAATTCAAGTAAAAATGAATCACATATGATGGGAGATGAAAGTCAACCATGGGACTGGAAACGAAAATTAAAATTGAGGTCTGTATAAGAATTAGTTTCCTACCCCGCCTCCCTCTCGCACTCACAGGCTTCTCAACTGTCAGGAATTTACTCCCCCAGTAAAAATATCAGAGGGCACTTCTCTAAAAAGATGAACTAATTGTCTTGGGTGAACAAAGGAAATTCATTGGACTCGACACAGCAGAGCAAGGACCTCTACATTTTGGCATTTATGAATTCTCCTGACAAATTTTTACAGACTTTCCACTCAGCCCTTTTTTGCCAGTTTTTTAAGTGTAAATGAACAACTATCATCAGACATTTGAGGAAATAAACAATTAGCCTAGGATGTCTGTCGAAAGACTTAGAGTTGTTCCAGAAGAGAGAAGAGGAAGAGGAGGACTACAAGGAGGAAACCAGAAAAGAAATATCCAGGTAAATTCCCCAGAGTGGAAAGACAAATGCACTTACATTAGAAACGGTATATCAATTACCTAGCAAATTGACCAAAAACTATCTCATGCCTAAATACATAGTGGCAATATTTTGAATTCTCAGAATAAAGGGAAGAACTTATAAGCTTACACAGACAGAGACAGAGAAATGGGTTACCTAATAGGAAAGAGAATCAGGTTGTCATCAGACTTCTCATCAGCAGCACTGGGTTACTGCTCGTGCAGTAATGCACACAAAATTGAAAGAAAGAGTACTTTAGCCTAGAATCCTATATCAATCTATATCAAACATGAATTTACAAACAGAATAATTTCAGACTAAAAATTTACTCCTCGTGACTCTGTCTTAGAAAGTTACCTGAGGCTGCACTTTATTAAATGAGGGAGTAAACAATTCCCACTCCCGTACACAAGACAAAGTAAACATGAATCTAACAAAGAACAAGTCTGACCCAGGAAGGGAGTTAAGGAGGTGCATCTGAAGAATACTGAACACACCATGGACTGCCAGAAGAACGAATAAATCTGTCTTGGGAGAAGTGCAGCCAGAATGTTCCACAGAGCAAGGATGGCAAGACTTCATCACACTTACTTTGGACATGTTATCAGAAGGGACCAGTCTCTGGAGAAGGAAGGACATCATGCTTGGCAAAGTAGAGGGTCAGTGAAAAAGAGGAAGACCCTCAACGAGATAGACAGACACGGTGGCCGCAACAATAGGCTCAAATATAGCAACGATTGTGAGGATGACACAGGACCAAGCAGTATTTTGTTCTATTGTACATAGGGTCACTATGAGTCAGAACCAACACAACTGCACCTAACAACAACAACCTAAGACAGCTGGCCATAAGACCTAAAGAGTTATCAAGGCAGACTGTCACAGGAATACGGATGGCCCAAAAGAAAAATATCTGCTAAAAGATGAAATCATCTTAAGATTGTACTGACAATGAAAAACAAAAGTAAATCTAATATAAAATACAGGAAGACAAAGAAATGTCCAAAATGTAATAATGATATACTTAATTGAGGCAGTAGAACAAACCGATACACTCAAGCATAAACGAATCATACCTACTGTGTTATAAACTATACAATACAGTGTAACCAACTTAGATGTAAACATTCCATTGAGTTTAAATAATTCAGGAAAATAATCTTTATATTTATCTACACACTAACAACATCCTCTGCCTTTCTAAACTGGTGGCACAGATGGCTAAGCACTGGACTCTTAACCAAAATGTTGGTGGTTCAAACCCACGCAGAGACACCTTGGAAGTAAGCCTTGTTGATCTGTTTCAGAAAGGTTCAGCCTTGAAAATTTTATGGAATGAATTTCTACTCTGCACACATAAGATTGCCTTGAGTCGGAAACAACTAGACAGCAACTAACATCATTTCCCTTTGCCTGAAAAACTCTACTTCAGCATTTCTAGTACTGTGTATCTGTCAGCAACAAATTCTCTCAGTTTGAGTTTATCAGAAAATGGCTTTATTTTGCCGTCATTTAAAATAAATATCTTTTTGTAGCAAAGAATTCTAGACTGACAGGTTTTGTTTTTTTTTTTCCCAGAACTATGAAGATATTATTCCATTATATTCTGGCCTCAGTTGTTTCCAATGGCGTGTCAGCTATCTTAAACAATACTATTTACATCCAATATGTAACGTTTCCTTTGTCTCAGGATGACGTTTAGATTTTCTCTTAACCTTTGGACTTCAACATATGTGCCTAGCTATCGTTTTCTTTATACTCATAAACTGACGTTCTTGGATTTGTGGATTACTGTTTTATAGCAATTTGAAAATTTTTCAGCCAAAGTTTCTTCAACTATTTTTTCTTCTTCATTTTCTCTCTTCCTCTGTCAAGGAGTAAAATTAAAAGTATATTTGTGGCCATCTAAGATACTCCACTGGTCTCACCAATTTGGGAGCAAGGAAGAATGACCAAAACTGAACATACAAGGGAAAGATTAGTCCAAAGGACTAATGGACCACATCTACCACAGCCTCCACCAGACTGAGTCCAGTACAGCTAGATGGTGCCCGGCTACCACCACTGACTGCTCTGACAGAAATCACAACAGAGGGTCCCATACAGAGCTGGAGAAAAATGTAGAATAAAATTCT
Source organism: Loxodonta africana (assembly GCF_030014295.1). NCBI lineage: Eukaryota > Metazoa > Chordata > Mammalia > Proboscidea > Elephantidae > Loxodonta > Loxodonta africana. Next base: position 42,866,476 of record NC_087366.1, read on the forward strand.
AACTCACAAAAAAAGGCCAGACTTAGCAGCCTGACACTGACTGGAGAAACCCGGAGAGTATGGCCCCTGGACACCCTTTTAGCTCAGCAATGAAGTCACTCCTGAGGTTCACTCTTCAGCCAAAGATTAGACAGGCCCATAAAACAAAACAAGACTAAAGTGGCACACCAGCCCAGCGACAAGAACTAGAAAGCAGGAGGGGACAGGAAAGCTGGTAATAGGGAACCCAAGGTTGAGAAGGGAGACTGTTAACATGTCGTGTGGTAGTTAACCAATGTCATAAAACAATATGTGTATTAACTGTTTAATGAGAAACTAGTTTGTTCTGTGAACCTTCATCTAAAGTAAACAACAACAAAATTATTAAATCACCTGATATTCTCCTTCAGATAACTGTGGATCTCATCTTTTTTAAAAATCTTTTTTTGGTCTTTATGCTTCATTTTGGATAATTTCTATTGATTTGTTGTCAAATGCATTGTTTTTTTTTTTCCATATGCCCAGCATGCTGTTAATTCTACCCAATGTATTTTTATTTCAGCTATCGTACTTTTCAGTTCTCAGAATTTTTTCTGGTCTATTTTTTACATTTTTCTTATTTTTTTCCTGAAATTTTTCTTTTCTTTGTCTACTATATCCATCTTTTCCTACAGGCTCTTTACATACTTATGGTTGTTGTTGTTGTTCTTAGGTGCTGTTGTGTCAGTTCCTACTCATAGCAAACCTATACACAACAGGACGAAATACTACCCAGTTCTGCCCCATCCTCACAATTGTTGCTGTGCTTGTGCAACCACTGTGTCAATCCATCTCACTGAGGTCTTCCTCTTTTTCGCTGACCCTCTTTTTACCAAACATGATGTCCTTCTCCAGGGACTGATCCCTCCTGACAACATGTCCAAAGTATGTAAGACGCAGTCTCGCCATCCTTGCTTCTAAGGAGCATTCTGGCTACACTTCTTACAAGACAGACTTGTTCATTCTTTTGGCAGTCCATGGTATATTCAATATTCTTCTCCAACACCACAATTCAAAAGTGTCAATTCTTTGGTTTTCCTTACTCATTGTTCAGCTTTCACATGCATGTGAGGTCACTGAAAACATCATGGCTTGGGTCGGGCACATCTTAGTCCTCAAGGTGACATCTTTGCTTTTCAACACTTGAAAGAGGTCTTTTGCAGCAGATTTGCCCAGTGCAATGCATTGTTTGATTTTCTGGCTGCCGCTTCCATGGGTGTTGATTGTGGATCCAAGAAAAATGAAATCCTTGACAACTTCAATATTTTCCTCATTTATCATGACATTGCTTATTGGTCCAGTTGTGTGGATTTTGGTTTTCTTTATGTTGAGGTGTAAACCATACTGAAGGCTGTGGTCTTTGATCGTCATTAGTAAGTGCTTCAAGTCCTCTTCACTTTCAATAAGCAAGGTCGTGTCATCTGCATAACGTAGGTTGTTAGTTTTCCTCCAATCCTTATGCCACATTCTTCTTGATACAGTCCAGCTTCTTAGATTATTTGCTCAGCATACAGGCTGAATAAGTACAGTGAAAGGATGCAACCCTGATGCACACCTTTCCTGACTTTAAACCATGCAGTATCCCCTTGTTATGTTGAAACAGCTGCCTCTTGATCCATGCACAGATTCCTCACAAGCACAATTAAGTGTTCTGGAATTCCCTTTCTCCACAATCTTATCCATAATTTGTTATGATCCACACAATTGAATGCCTTTGCAGAGTCAATAAAACACAGGTAAACATCTTTCTGGTACTCTCTGCTTTCAGCCAGGATCCATCTGACATCAGCAATGATATATCCCTGGTTCCATGTCCTCTTCTAAATCTGGCTTGAATTTCTGGCAGTTTACTGTCAATATACTGCTGCAGCCACTTTTGAATGATCTTCAGCAAAATTTTGCTTGCATGTGATATTAAAGATATTGTTTGATAATTTCCGCATTCAGTTGGATCACCTTCATTGCAAATGCGCATAAATATGGATCTTTCAGTCAGCTGGCCAGGTAGCTGTCTTCAAATTTTTTTGCATAGACAAGTGAGCACTTCCAGCGCTGCATCTGTTTGTTGAAACATCTTAATTGGTATTTCCTCAATTCCTGGAGCCTTGTTTTTTGCCAATGTCTTCAGTGCAGCTTGGACTTCTCCTTTCAGTACCATAGGCTTCTGATCATATGTTACCTCTTGAAATGGTTGAATGTCGACCAGTTCTTTTTGGTACAGTGAATCTGTATTCCTTCCATCTTGTTTTGATGCTTCCTGCATTGTTTAATATTTTCCCCAAAGAATTCTTCACTATTGCAACTCGAGGCTTGAATTTCTCTTCAGTTCTTTCAGCTTGAGAAGTGTTGAGTGTTTGTTTTTCTATCTCCAGGTCTTTGCACATATCATCATAATACTTGGTCTTCTTGAGCCACCCTTTGAAATCTTCTGTTCAGCTCTTTTACTTCATCATTTTTTCCTTTTGCTTTAGTTACTCAAAGTTCAAGAGCAAGTTTCAGAGTCTCTTCTGGTATTCATTTAGGTCTTTTCTTTCTCTCCTGTCTTTTTAATGAACTCTTGCTTTCTTGATGTATGATGTCCTCGATGTGATTCCACAACTCGCCTGGTCTTTAGTCATTAGTGTTCAATGTATCAAATCTCTTCTTGAGATGGGATATACTTGAGTCAGATATTCAGGTGGGATATACTCAAGGTCATACTTTGGCTCTCACGGACTTGTTCTAATTTTCTTCAATTTCAACTTGAACTTGCATATGAGTAACTGATGTCTGATCCACAGTCAGCCCCTGACCTTGTTCTGACTGATGATATTGAGCTTTTCCATCATCTTTTTCCACAGATGTAGTTGATCTGATTCCTGTGTATTCCATCTGGTGAGGTCCATGTGTATAGTCACCATGTATGTTGGTGAAAAAAAGTATCTGCAATGAAGAAATCATTGGTCTTACAAAATTCAATCATGCGATTTCTAGCATCATTTCTATCATCAAGGCTGTATTTTCCAACTACAGATCCTTCTTCTTTGTTTCCAACTTCCGCATTCAAATCACCAGTAATTATCAGTGCATCCTGACTGCATGTTCGATCAATTTCAAACTGCAGAAGTTGGTAAAAATCTTCAGTTTCTTCATCTTTGGTCTTAGTGGTTGGTGTGTAAATTTGAGTAACAGTTGTCCTGACTGGTCTTCCTTGTAGGGGTATGGATATTATCCTATCACTGACAGTGTTGTACTTCAGGATAGATCTTGAAATTTTCTTCTTGATGACGAATGCAACACTGTTCCTTTTTAAGCTGTCATTCCTGGCATAGTAGACCATATGATTGTTCGATTCAAAATGACCAATACCAGGCCACTTCAGCTCATTAATGCCTAGGATATTGATCTTTATGAGTTCCATTTCATTTTCTATGATTTCCAATACTTACGGTAGTTAATTTAAATTGCTTGTCTTCCTATTCTAATTTCAGGATCACTGTGGAACTGTTTTTATTCAATCATTTTCCTCTTGACTATATCTAGTAATTTTTGATGGTATAGTGACATTGTGGGTGATCCATTGTAAAATTTTTGAATCTGTTATCTTCCTTTGATGAGTATTTATTTTTGTTTCAAGAGGCAGTTAAATTACTGCTGAATCACATTGACCATGTTGAGATCTGATTTTATGATTTACACCATTAATCTTAAGGCAAACCTCTCAGTTCAGATAAACAGAATTTACTCCTTAGGTGTGACCCTAAGTTTTCAATAGAAAGTCAAAGGCATTAGTCAACTTTCTATAACTTGAAGGGACTCAAACTTCAAACTATAGCTTAGCACCAGGAAGCAGCCAAAAATTCTGCTCAGCTCTCTCAGTCTTCCAACTGTTGCTTTGCTCTTGGGCTTTTTGGAATCCTTCTCAGCACATGTCTGACACAGACATGTGTGCAGCTCAGGGGTCAGCCAAGGTTTTGAAGACAGTTTACAGTTCCTCCTTCTGTAGGCCTCTTTTCTGATATTTTCTCCCCTCAATTTCCAGCTACTTTGGTTGTCCAGGCTCCTTTTCTAAGCTCTTTGGCTGATGGGACTTCAATTTTCCATCTGTGTTCTATGCATTCGTCATGTGATTTGGGAAGTGCTCTAGAGGAAAAGTCTTAGAAATTTAGATCTTACTCAATGCCACCCCCTTCTATTAAGGGTTAAATGACTCCCAATATATGTTTGCTTTTGGTAGTCCTCAGTCCCTTGAAAAAAATTTATTTAAATGTTTTGTCCAGAGTTTATAATTGTTATCAGTATAAGGGTTAGTCTTATACAAGTTATTTTGCCACTACTGAGACCACAGTCTTTCTATTAGTTTAATTTTAACCAGGGGCTCCTAACTGAACAGTTGGCAGTTCAAACCCACCAGCTGCTCCATGGAAGAAAGGGGTGGCAGTCTGCTTCCGTAAAGATTACAGCCATGGAAACCCTATGGGACAGTTCTACTCTATCCTATAGAGTACTATGAGTCAGAATTAACTCAGTGGTAATGGGTTTAGTATCACATTGAACAAAATTATTTTAAAATAAATAAATATTGGCCAAGTGCCCCATCTCCAAATAATAATAACCAGCATTTACACTGTACCAGTTTCTTTTATAAATGCTTCATATATATTTACTATTTTAATTCTCATAACAGCCCCATGAGGTAGAGTCTCTTATTATTTTCATTTCACAAACGAGGAAATAGAGGCCGTGAAATTTCAGGTAACTTGTCCAAGTTCACAAAGTTAATAAGGAACAGAGCTGCCTTCAAGGTTCACTATTTCACCATTAGACTACCTTGCCTTTCATCCAGAAAAAGGAGATGGCTTTGCATTTCTGTTGTGTAGCTCATCTTCAAGATTTTACTGTAAACTCCATCATACAGATACCTTACCCGTGGCCTCTATTCATGAATACACATTAATACAGTAGCAAACATCGTAATCTCTTCAGCATCAGTAGCAAAATATCAAATGCCCAAGTCTCTTACCTCTCATATTAACGAGGGAAGTACTGTACCTTTAAATAACAAATAGAAAAAAAGTACACTCCAAAATGAGGCATTGTTAAAGCTTTCATCTTTCAACTCATCTATTTGTAAGGATAGATCACCATATAATTTGTAAACTTGGAAATTAAGTGTACTAATATGCAGAAAAGGAAATTCAGAAGACAAATGAACTTTATCTTCCTCACTGTTGTGTCTTTCTTCATTTTTCATGCCTTTTTACTCTTCAAATGACTTTCCTTCTCTTTTACTATATGAATCTTACCCATTTCTCAATTAGTATATACTAAATTGATGTTATATTTGTGCACATTGTTCCACAAGTATAAATTCCTTGATAGCTAGGCTTCCTAATAAGACTTGTACATAGTAGAAATTCCATAAATACTTCCAGTTACCTGAATGCTTGAAACATGCACATAATTTAAAAACCTTTTGGCAATTGAACCTTAAGGCAAAAAAATGAAATGATAAGTTTTCGCTTAAGCAATGTTGACAAAGAATTACAAAGTTATCCCTGACTTTAGACATCCATATTAACCTGTAGTTAATTCAAATAACAAATCCAAGGTAAAGTAAGTTCATACTCTTAGAATCCTACTTTCAAAATCAGTGGAAGTAGCCTCTTGGCTCTTTATATTTGAAATAAAAACCCAGTTTCACAGAAGTATTTTTAAACTTTAATAAGACATTAGAGAATTTAACATAGCTAGGATTTTTTTTTTAGGATAGGTTTTTTTAGGATAGGTTAGATAAACATAAAACCACTTCTACCAAAATTACTCGAAAGGAAAAGCTTCAATATCCCCAAATACTGTAAACACAGGTGCTCTGCATCGATTATTGGAGAATTATGCTAATTAAGACTAGTAATGGCTTATCTAATTTGAAGAGTATTAACCTCACTGACCTTGAAAAAAAAGAAAAAGAAAAAACATGACCAAGTCAATCTTATAGATTTAAAACATACCTGATTAGATGATGATTTACTATAAATAAGTAAGCTTTCGAATACTGTTCAGAGTCACTCTCAATCCAGCTGGCTTTTAGGAAAAGTATCTACCAACTAAAACATGACCCTGTTAACACTGGCCATATTGGTGGGAATGGAGATGCAGTTTTCTGAGGAAAGCACCACACTGCTAAAGAAATGTAGTAGATATGTTATTTTGGACTGCCCAGAATCTATTCTTTCTTCCACCAACTACATCTAGATGTCTTTAGGCAATTTCCTTTCCTTTATTCTCCATCCATGTGATTAGACATGCCCACCCGACCTTCACTCTGGCCACATGACTCAAGCATGGCCAACTGGCCTCCTGGTCAATGTAAGAGATTTAGGATCGAGTTTATGGCCCATATAAGTTCAAAGAGACACATTCTGGAAATCTGAGTGGAACAATTCAGAAGGAGAAGCTTTCTTTTCACTGAGATAGTTGGTGGAATATAAACTAAAAAGTGGCAGTGGTTATCTTACCATCTCTTGGAGGGAGCCCACCTGAGGATGAAATCAACACTGAGAAACACAGAACAGAGTCCAAACAATTTCATTTAAATTGAATTCAGCATGTCTGATAGATATACCCGAACTTTTCAGTTATTTGAACCACTTACCAAAACCAAAAAAACCTGTTGCCATACAGTCGATTCCAACTCATAGCGACCCTAGAGAGGACAGAGCAGAACTGCCCCATGGGGTTTCCAAGGAGTGGCTGGTGGATTCGAACTGCCAACATCTGGTTAACAGCCGAGCTCTTAACCACTGTGCCACCAGGACTCCATTTGAACCACTTAACTATTGTTAATTCCCCTTAAGACACTTCCAGTTGGAAAAACTAAGAGTCCACAGTAATACAGGAAGTAAGAGTCCAAAGGCAGATTTGTATGGTGACCCTGTCAAGCCAATTCACTCCATTGGCAAGACTTCTCATTAATTAAAACCCTGATTTCAAAGGGCCCATAATGGGATCAGCAAGATATCCAACAGAGACTGAAAATCCACTGTGTCAATAAAAGCCTCTTAAACGCACTTTTTAAAACTTCCTGATTACCTTCTCAAATGGCTCACTGGCAAAAATCAAGGTTCCAATTAAACCTAAAGGGCTTTCCAATTGCACACTTGGCACCAATTATTAATTTAACTATGTATGTGTTAAGCCTTTGCTAATTACACTTCCCTCAGATTAGAGCCATTCAGATCAGGTCATTCAACATCATTTCAACTTGATATAAGGGGCTTTTCCCCACTAACACTGAAAATGGTAAAGAACTGTCTACTACAGGACAAGCTTTCAGATGTTTTTTCAATTTTGTAAGCTCTAAAACTCAGAAGCAGAGCTAACCATTTAGCCAGTGTATTTCTATTTTCTGAAGCATCAATGAAGGGAAGGAGAATCAAATTGTCTGGTGAAATAAAAAATGTATATATGTGTGTGTGCAGAGTATGTGTGTGTACAAGTGTGTGTGTGTGAATGACACTGTTCCTCACCCTCAATTATGATACTATATGAAAAGAAAGGGCACAAATGTGTTTCCTGCAAAGGAACCTCAAATACCCTTTTCGCCCTCTCTCCCTCACCAAGATAGAACCTTTGGTTTAAGGAAAATTGAATTTCAAATGTGGAATTTACTCTCAGTGAGTTTCACCAAAAATAGGAACCTTATATTATAATCCATAAAATACATGCCAAACTGAGCCCCCAGTAAATGTTAAGATCACTCCTAACCCACTGGGAAGATAAGTGTATTCCAATAGCATACCTTACAAGTATGGTAGCATGCAGGGCCCAACGGAGAACATCTCTGTAAGGTCACCTACACACTCGGGCTCATAAGACACACTTGGCATGAGTCTCACTTGAAGAGATGTTTCTCAAGCTTTAGCTTGGAGGGCTTGTTAGAACACAGGTTGCTGTACTCATCCCTGAGTTTCTGATTCAGTAGACCTGACGTAGGGCCCCAGAACTGACATTTTTAACAAGTTCCTTGGGGACGCTGCTGCTGCTGGTCCAGGGAACCACACTTTGAGAACCACTGACTTAGAAGGTACAGAACAGGAGACACAGATTGCCAGCAGGGAGCCATCGAGCGTTCCTCTGCCAGAGATAGTCCTGGCAGCAGTTTACTCGTTGTTAAGGACAACAAATCTCACATCTGGCAGGTGTGTGAGGCAGCCAGGCTTAGAAGCCACCTGCCTCACATCTCCTGAAGTAACTCCACAAATGTAGCTTCCCGGGACTCCACAAGAGACTCTGAGTCACACGATGGGAAGGCCAAAGCTATGGCTTCCTATCAGATATTTACAGGTCTACCAGCCCAGATGTAGTAGCAATCAGGCCCCATTAAGGGTCATTTTTTACAATACTGCCTAGTGACAAAATTGACCTATACCATCTCTATATATTCCCAGAAAAACAGCCAGAAAGATAAGTAAAGGCCAAATTTTCATGCAGAAGGGGAAAAAAATGTGTTGCTAACCCTTTTCCCACTACATATATGTCTTTATTTACATTGTTGTTGTTAGGTGTCTTGAGTCGTTTCCAACTCATAGTGACCCCATGTACAACAGAACGAAACGCTGCCCAGTCCTGCGCCATTCTCACAATCGTTCCTACGTTTGAGCATAAAAATTAGATTGTGTCAAGAAACTTCCTCAAATTTTCATTCTTGGTTAAGCTAAATCTCAAAGCCACCAGTTAGAACAATCATGCCAATAAAGGCAGTAGATGGTCTGCTTTGGGCTTCCTCATAAAAAATCACCTTTATCTGTTGCAAGTGATACCACAAGACGCCACCAATCTCTAACCTGATGTACACATAAGAAGTAAATTTCTACTCCAGCTCTTCTGTCATCTAATTTTTTTTTCCCCTGCTGCTGTTTACTGCAAAAGACTTTAGAAAAAAATCTATTTAAATAAATATTCAAACTGGTTACTCCAGATTTAAACAGATTCTTCTAATGCGAAAAATTTTTAAAAGAAACAACTCTTAGCCTTAAGAAGTAATTCTTAGCCCAGTCACATTGACCTAGGGATCTTCTGTAAAATACCAATTCCTGAGCCATACTGCTAGACCGATTAAATTAAAATCTCCGGGGATAGGGTCTGGGCACTGAATGTTTCTCAAGCCACCCAGGTGTTTCTAATGTGCAGCCAGGTTTAAGAACCACTGAAAGTATTTCTGAGGAAAAAAAAAAATTATTTTTCTTTCCTCTCGTTATCTCTCTCTCTCGTTTAAGTAGCAAATGGGGCAAATGCCTCTGAAAAATTAGGGCAAAAGGAAATAAGATACTGGGAAAGATACCCCAAGTTTTAATTTTGTATGGTGTTTATAGTTTATTATAGACCCTCCTGGGTTATCAGAAGAACTGTGCTAAATTTGTGGGAGGCCGGCGCTCCTTGGAAACTCTATGGGGCAGTTCTACTCTGTCCTATAGGGTCGCCATGAGTCGGATTCAACTCAACGGCACTGGGTAGACTGACTACAGCGGTAGCTGTTGTCTCTTTACAAGTATATTAAGAATTCAGGTTTTACTACATAAATGAAATGGGCCAGAACTGAAAAAAAAAAAAAACTATAAAGATAAGTAAGGTTCACATGTGAGTAAAAAAGAAGAAATAAGCACATACGCCTCCTCCAGTTAATAAGGGCTAAGCTTTATTTCTCCACTTCTTAAATGCAGGTGTGGCATTAACAGGATGCTTACCAATCCATCTCCACTCTTTCCGGACACATAGCTAAGCTATGTTCCCTGGTTTCCCTAGTCATTGAGGGAGCCATGTGACTGAGTTCCAGCCAAGAGACTCTGGGTAGACATCACACGTGAGGTCGCCATGCACTGGAATCAAGGACAGCAACTGGTCTTAATAAAGGCCACATCTAGGCCTGGTAAATGAAAACTACTCATACCTGACTTACTGGGATAAGCTGTAATAATCAGAAGAAGGCAGAGACATAAAACGGAAAATGCCTGGGTTCCTGTGTTGGAAGGTCTCCTGTCAACCAGGAATATTCACAGTGAACTTGGAGTGAATGAGAAATAAACTTTCATCCTGTTGAGCTACTGAGATTTGTGGGCTTGTTTGTTATAGCTGCTAGCATTACTTTGTTGTTGTTGTGTGCCGTTGAGTTGATTCCGACTCATAGCGACCCTATGAGACAGAGTAGAACTGCCCTCACAGGGTTTCCTAGGATGAAATCTTTACCGGAGCAGATTGCTAGGTCCTTTCTCCTGCAGAGCGGTTAGTGGGTTTGAACCACCAACCTTTTAGTTAGCAGCTAAGCACTTAACCACTGTGCCACCAGGGCTCCTTCTAGCATTACTTACTCTGACTAATACAGAAGATGTTGAATTCGATGGCATTTAAGCTCCATTTAATCTATGACATTCTACAGCAGTGGTTTTAAAATTTAGCTGAGCATTAAGATAATCTCAGAGTTAAAAAAAAAAAAAAATACTGGTGCCTAGTCTTCACCCCCGGAAATGATGATTTCATTGGTTTTTGGAGTCCAGCCTGGCCCTAGAATTTCTAAGTGCTCCCCATCCATGTGACTGTAATATGTAGATATGATTCAGAACTGCTACTCTACAGGAGGAAGGAGAACAGATTTAAAAATTAATACATAAGAGAAACCGAGGGTGTTCTCTTGACTAAAAGCTTAATATGAATTACGTGTGATGTGCTTGCACCCAAATGAAAGTTCTGGAGCTATATTATTGCTACCGTTGTTACTAATAGTGCCAGGAAGATTATGTCCAATACCTTAGTAAATCCTTGCAACCAAACTTCTTCATAAATATTAAATATTATTACTCCCACATTTCAGAGGAGAAAACTGACACTCAAACTGAGAGGTTAGGTAGCTCTTTCAAGGTCACACAGCTAAGAGGTAAAGCTAGGATTTGACCATGGGTCTGACTAGGCCCACTGTCCATGCTCTGAACCCTAAGTGATACCACCTACCCTTAACCTAAATAATATGTCCTGATTGAGACAGATAAGAATCTCACTGTGCACATAGCAGTCAGACTCTTGGAGAACTGCATTCGACTCCCAGCACTCTAGTTTAAAGGCAGTGAAGGTAACACTGTGTTCAGAGTAGGGGCTAGGTAGGTGGAAAGATGGGCAAGTAGGTCCTATAAAAAAATAGATGAAAAAAATTTGGAAGGCTAATCCCCCTAAAAAAAGAGGCAAAATTAGTGGAGAGAAAGCATGACTGGGAAAATTGGGGAAAAGGGAACATGACAGGGCCCTCAAATACTGTAGTGGTTGTCACGTGAAAGAAGAATTAGTTTATTTGACACAGCTCCAGAGGATTAAATCAAGATCACAAATCAGATGTTGCAAAAAAGAAAGTTCTGCTTGATAAAAGGAAGGCCTTCCAATAGTTGGAGCTGTTCTAAAAAGAACAGTAGGGTTGCTGGGAGAGTTTCATGACAAAAAGTATTTTGTATTAATAAAAGCATATACAAAGGCTGGATATTTCCATTTCTGTTATTATATTTGTGAGTGTCCCGTCCATTGAAACAGTCAGGTAGTTACAGAAAGCGTGGTTCTGCCCCAGGTGGGAATGAGATCATTTAGGCCCATTCCTATCCTAAGGGTTTGTCTCTACATATCTTGTGTTTCCAAGACAACATAAAGCCCTTACTCTATATAGTAGTACATGGTCTCTAAAGCCATTTGAAGGGTATACAGTCTCTTGCTTCCCATCACTAACGTAAGAGAAAACTTACAGCAATAATTTGGTCAGTTTTGGCTTGCTGCAGACTAAGTATGAGGCTGACTCTGGAATATTCACCTTATTTGGCTATGTTTTGTTGCTGTAGTTCTTGCCATTAGTTGACAACGACTCAGCTCTGACTCATGGTAACCCCATTTATAACAGAATGAAATGTTGCCCAGTCCTGCACCATCTTCATGATTGTTGGTATGTTTGAGCCCACTGTTGCAGCCATTATGTCAGCCCATCTCATTCAGGGTTTTCCTCGGCCCTCTACTTTATCAAACATGATGTCCTTCTCCAGTAATCAGTCGCTCCTGATGACTCATCCAAAGTAAGTGAGTCAAAATCTCAGACAATATTCTGTGATCCATAGGGTCTTTGTTGGCTAATTTTTGGAGGCAGGTCACCAGGCCTTTCTTCCTACTCTTAGTCTGGAAGCTCCACTAAAATCTATCTACCGTGGGTGACCGTGTTGGTGTTTGAAATACCAGTGACACAGCTTTCAGCATCACAGAAACACGTAGGCCAGCACAGTGCAACAAACTGACAGACTGGTAGTAGTATCTGTTCATAAAAATCGCACAATATACGCAATGGGTAAAGTATTCCCTGAGGGAGAACAGAGACCTACGTCTCTTCTTCTTATCACCTACCAGTTATCTTCCCATTTAGTAAGTTGAGTCTGTACTTATCTCATCATCTCCATGGTAAGCTCTTCCAAACAGGCACCATGACAGTTTTGGATTCTCCACAGGGTATAGCATAGTGATTGGGACTTCTGCATGGGTTTGTCAGAAGTTTGATTTGGAAATGACCTAGACCTAAAGAAGCTGTTTGTAGTCCTGCACTCAAGTATAGTGAGGAAATGAGGAAAATGTGCAATTTAGGAAAAATACATTTTTAGATAGATCTCTGTATTAAGGGAAGAGTGAAATAATTGGGCTTAAATTACCTAAATAATTCATGTAATTCACCAAAAAGGTACATATAACCAATATATCAATTGTCTTGAAGCATAATTACCTGAATTCATTGCTGATATCATAATAACTTTAACAAATCTTCTAATTCTATGCTCAGCTTCTTCTCTCATAAAATGGACAAGACACTACCTCCATGAGGGCAGGGAGGATGCCTGTCACACTCACTGGTATACCCCCAGCACATGGCTCATACCACCAGCTCCACAAATACTGGATGATGAATGGATGGATAAACAAACAGGTAGGCTTTAGATGTGAAATGTTTGATGTGCCTTTTAAAGACAGACTCTAGGCCTTTGGGTACCTATGATATTTCTCCCGAGTTACTCTTTGAACATATGACTTACTTAGCATCTTAAAGTTCATGTTGACAGAGAGGGTGAAAGTATGAGTACTTTCTCGAGCTCAGTTATTTCTGACTTGTTATGTATTGATGTCAACAGTGCTAACAGTCCAGCCTGAGCTAGATATAAACAGGAGTTGTATGCCAACTTTCAATTGCAGTTTCCGTGTTAAGTTGTCTCTGTTTTGCTGCCACTAAGAAAAGACTGCCATTTAGTGGCGGTGAGAGTAAGGAAAAGTCGATCCATTGGTACTAAACATCTGAGACCTCCTCAGAGCGCTGGTGCAGTAAGTAAGCATTTGGCTGCTAACCAAGAGGTTGGCAGTTCGAATTCACCAGGCTCTCCTTGGAAACCCTATGGGGCAGTTCTACTCTGTCCTATAGGGTCGCTATGAGTCGGAATCGACTCAACAGCAATGGGTTTTAGGGTTTTGTTTTGTTTTGTTTCCCCAGAGAACGTGACCTTTGCAAAACCACTCAAAACTTAGGCTGGGAGCCAAGGGACAGTTTGTACCCAATCAGTGTGGAACTGTTTCATCTAGAAGAGCAGTTCCGTGGCTAAATATCAAACCAAGAATGATAGAGGAGAGAGCACCCCAAGTCCCTTAAAATTCCCTAAAATGCTCATTTGTAAAAGAAGAGAATGGCTTTAGCCAAATGAAGAAGTACCCTCAGGAAATCCATCTCCTTCTCTAGGTGAGAAACATAAAATGTTTTGTTGGAATATCAAATGCTCATTAAAAATGTATGAAATAATAAGCTTCCTCCTATCACAGTCTGCATCCCTTGGTTGGTGAGGAGGCTGGAGGAAGGCTAGCATTCTTGTCTATGAGTACCTGCTCCTGCCATGCTTGGGCAAGTCTCAGAGTCTGGCTGCTAGGATGATTAAATCAACTTTCTATCTTAATCCAAACAGTTGTGATGTCTTCCCATTCTTCATGCATACGGTAAACTTCGCTGAGCACCTATCAGTATCCAGCCGTGCATGCATGGGGCCATAGTGAGGTAGTCAGGCCACCCCTTTGTTCTTGAAGCATAACTGAAAGCAGAGGCGAAAGATAATCAACAATGAATTATTCAATGATTTATTAAATTAAATTATGACAAGTGCTATGAAGAAGAAACATAAAGTATTAGGAATTTATAGAATAGGAAATCTGACCTAGTTACTTCCACGAGGATAAGGATAAGAAGGAACTGACCAGAGAAAGCCATCATCGCCTTGCTGGGAATAAAAAATAACAATCTTCAAAACTCTTTACACTAATGATTTTATTCTGTGTGAAGGGTGCTTTTGTTTTTCTTTCAATTCTAAGATTTGTTATCTTTTAGGAACCACAACATATTATTTGCCCAGATGACTTCATCGGCAATTTCCTGGTCTTTTTATGTTACTACGTGGGCCTTTAAATGCACGAGAGTTTGTGGCTTTTGCTTTCAGAAGGCAGACCGGGATCCAAGTGCTGCAGTAATTATGAGCTGACAGTACAAAGGCTGGCTCTCCTGAGGAATTTCCAGGACATTAAAATTCACTTACATCAGTTGGGGAAACGTTTTCTAAGGAGGATTCAATACATCAAGATAAAACCCGTATGTACAGGATATATTCATGTACACACATCTAGTGAGAGAATAAGTGAGCTGTAAGGACCCTGGGAACCTTCTGCCCTGAACTTCTCATACCTCCAATGAGGGGCTGCTCAAAGAGGTTAAAGAGATTGCTCAGGTCTCCCAACCAGCAAGTGACAATGGCTAAGGGCACTGCATGTTGAATGAAACGTGAAAAAATCCATCTGCAGGTAAAATAAAGCCTGTCTCAAAATAATATTCCAACAAAAATTATCAATAGAGGGAGAAGGTAAGATCCATTAGGTAGCCCGTAATTAGATTGGAGCTCTAGAACCTAGGGTAGAATCTTCCTTTGACTTTATTATGAAAAAGACAAGATTTGGGGTCAATAGAAGGTATATGTTAATTGAAAGGTATAAGCAATTCCAGAGCTTTAACAAGCAATAGTAGTTTGATTAACAGGGTACCCTGAGGGAATAGTTATTTGGCTTGGAATCTTTATTACCATAGTTGAAATACCAATGTTCATTATTAACATTAACATCTATTTAATGTTGTAGCAAAGTGTGTTTTCCAAAGAAGGTCACAGCAATATCTCCCACTGCACAGGCTCTTCTACAGTGTGCCCTCGCCATTCCCCCAAGTGGCGAAGTCTCATGTGTGTCCCCCCCACCCTTAAATCTGGCTGCTTTAGGGCTTGCTTGGAGTTAACAGAATGTTATGGAAGTGATACTGAGTGACTTCTGAGGCTATGTCATAAAGGCCATGTAGCTTCTACTCGGTTCTTTTGGGACACTTCCTCTGAAGGAGCCCTCCATCATGGAAGAAGTCAGAAAGATGCCATACTGGAAAGGCCACACGGTGACGCTCCAGCTGATAGTCCCAGGTAAGTCCAGCCTTCCATGAATCCCTGCCAAGCAGCCAAAATATGTGAATGAAGAAACCACTTTAGAAGTGGATCCTCACCAACCTCACACCATTTGTGTGTTTCCAGTTGAGTCCCCAGACATCAGCCACTCCCACTGTTTCCGGTCTAAATTCCTGACCCACAGAAACTGTAAGCATAATAAAATAATGCAAATATAAATAAAAACCACTAGATTTAGTGGGGTTTCTTACACAGAAATAAATTACTGGAAGAATGTTATATTTTTTTCTATAAAAGTTATCAAGGGCATTAGGCCTTTTGCACAGATGAAAAACCCAAGATACAGAGAGATTAAGTCAGCAGGAGTATTGAATCATAAATAGAACCATAAAATTACATCAATCAAAAGATCATATGAAGTAATTTTGAGGGCACTGAGACCCAGGGAAAAATGACTTGAATCAAGATACACAGTTAATAAAGATAGATCCGGGGAAAAAATAGATTTCCTGAAGAGTCCAGGGATCCAGAGTTCATTCCAAGATATTAGAACAAGTATAATAATAAAAAGATCACAGGCTTTGGAATCAGACCTAGGCTGATAAAACCCTAATCACTCTTTGCCTTAGTGTCTTTATTTTTAAAACAGGAGGAATACAGAGAAAGGACATTAGAGGAAAAAGTAGATGAAAGCTGTATCTATAATCTACAGTTTGATAGAAGTGTACCAACATTAATTTCCTGGTTTTGATCACTGACCTGTGACTATATAAGATGTTAGTATTTGGGGAAACTGAGTCTGGGATAAATGGAAATCAGCTGTATTATTTTTGCAACTTTTTGTAAGTCTAAAAGTAGATCAAAATAACAATGAAAGAAAGGAAAAAAAAGAAAAAGGAAGAGCAATACCCATCTTGTAGGGTTTTAAAGATTTAAATAAAATTGTTGTTGTTGGTAGCTGCCATTGAATTGGCCCCTGACTCATGGTGACCCCATGCACAGTGAAACAGAATATTGCCCAGTCCTGCGCCATCCCCATGGTTGGTTGTGGGTTGGAACACTAGCTAATATTTGGGAGATGACCAGGCCTTTCTTCTTAGCTCAGCTTAGTCTGAAAGCTCTGCTGAAACCTGTTCAGCAACACAGCAACATGCAGGCTTCCACTGACAGGTAGTGGCTGTGCACTGAGGTGCACTGGCTGGGAATTGAACCTCGGTCTCCCGCATGGGAGGCAAGAATTCTACCACTGGACCACCATTTCAGTGGCTGGTATACAGAAAGTATTCAAATACAATTTCCCTTTGCGATCCTCACCTGGATACACTGATAAAGCCAGAGCAGATGGTCCACTGACTTCTAGCTCAGGCCTTGCTCTCTGAAGACGAGTCCTCATGTACTGTAGTTACAGTCAAGCACATTGTAGCCAGAATTTTTCTGAGAAAATTGACCTGAGGAAGCAGACAATGGGAAACCTCCCACAGTAGTGAAATCTCTAACCCTCTTCTCTGACCTTTGAATCCTTGGCAACCACAAGCTGCATTTTAGCCTAGAATCCTCATGCACACAGCTTCCATGTCTACTCGCTCTCATTTAGAGGTTAGACTAACCTCCGTGCTACAGTCACCCGATGCCATCTGTCCGTGGCCAGCAGCTTGCTGAAAGCTCTCTGAAACTGTCTTCCGAAGCTAACTGAGCTGCTCTAAATATTTGAAGAGACAGAAATGGGACTGCAGCAGGGAAGGTTTAATAAAATATTTAAAGAGCTCTTTTCTAGAGTAGCGGGCCACTTCCTTCTTCCCCCTTCCTCGGGGAAACATGCATCCTAACCATTTATCATCAGGATTGAACCTCACTGGTCTGGGAACGCTGCCATGTCATAACGGTGAGCGTGAAGGAGAAATTTCCGGGAGATCATCAGAACCATTTTAAAATAATTTGGCCAATCCAAATCTTGAAATCCTGGGAACATCCATAAAACTTACCTATGAAGAATACCAATGGGCTTGGCCTCCCGCGTTGAAACCAAAGGGATTGTTTTAAAATACATTTTTATGGACCTATAACAGGAAACAGATACCCTCTAAAGTTCAGTATGAAGGGCTGCCGCTCAATACTCAGAATTTCGGCAACAAAATTGTCAAGAAAACCAATAACCTCTGTCAATCCATATTCAAGTTTCTTTTTACTGTACTAAAAAAAAAAAAATACTAGACTGTCTAATATTAGGCTGACATTCTATCTGAAATTGTTGCCTTATCATTCTTAGAACTTCCTACTTAATACAAATGCATATAGTAAACAAATCCAACTAATATGAGGCGTCTTAGTTACCTAGTGCTGCCATCACAGAAATACCAAAAGTGGGTGCTTTTAAAGAACAGACTTTTTTTTTCTCATACACTTCTGGAGGCTAAAAGTCTAAATCAGGGTCCTGGCTGTGTCAATTCCATTCTTGTAAGGAGTACCAGGGGCTTCTCAGTTCCTTGGCTTGTAGCTGATCCTCACATGGCGTCTGTCTTCCCCATGTGTGTCTCTGTGTCTGTTAAGCTCTTTTTGTATCTTTGAAGTGATTAGATTTAGAATCCACCCTCCTTGGGTATGGAAACCCTGGTGGCATAGTGGTTAAGAGATACGGCTGCTTACCAAAAGGTTGGCAGTTCAAATTCCCCAGGCACTCCTTGGAAACTCTCTGGGGCAGTTCTACTCTGTCCTACAGGGTCGCTATGAGTCAGAATCAACCGATGGCAATGGGTTTGGTTTTTTGTTTTCTACTTGGTTATGACCAAATTAACATAACAGAGAAAATTCTATTTCCAAACAGGATCATATTTACAAGTATAACCCACTAACCCACTGCCATCGAGTCGATTCGGACTCATAGAGACCTGCTCTGTCCTATCCGCTCTGTACCTGCTCTGTCCTATCCACTCTGTCCTATCGAGTCTCTATGAGTCCAAATTGACTCGACGGCAGTGGGTTAGAGACCTGCTCTGTCCTATCCGCTCTGTCCTATCGGGTCTCTATGAGTCGGAATCGACTCAACAGCAGTGGGTTAGTGGGTTATACTTGTAAATATGATCCTGTTTGGAAACAGAACTTTTCTGGAAACACCAAACTAAAAAAAAAAAACACTCAAACGTGTTGCTATTGAGTCGATTCCAATTCATGGTGATGTATTACAGAGTAGAACTGAGTTCCATAGGGTTTTCTTGGCTGTAATCTTAACAGAAGCTGACCACCAGGCCTTTCTTATGAGATACTGCTGGGTAGGTTCAAAACAACCAGCTTTAGGTCAAGAGTTGAGCGCAAATCACTTGAGCAACCCAGGAACTTTCTAGAAACACCAGGCTCATAAAAAATAGGCCCATCTTTGAACCTTAAAGTTCTGTGCTCTGAGTGGGCAACAAGCATGAATAACCCTGTGCTCTGCACAATGCCTGAGCGTTTTCTGAATCCTAAAATTAAATCATGTTCAGTAAGCATAGGGTCAAATACGGTTTGCTTTATTCTGATTCCCTGAAAATTAGTTATTCTTGGGTTTATATAGAAATCTCTCAATCTGAATGATACATAACTAGAAATCTCTAACTACGCTAGATAAATTAAGGTCGTTTATGTAAGCATTATCTATTCCTGCTCATTTTTACTTTTTATATTCTGGGAGAAATTATTCTCTCTCTTCTTTCATTCTTTAATCACTTTATTACTTATGAAATGAGATCAGATCTTATTGTCTCCGGAAGAGGTCCATAACTCTTGTTATTGTTAGTTGCTGTCGAATTGGCTCCAACTCATGGCACACTTACATACAACAGAAGGGAATCACTCTGAGGGCCTGCATTTCTTGGTCTGTACTATAAGCAGTCACTTGATCAGGCTGAGCAGGCTTGTCCCCACCTATCACCCAGGGTCAGCATAAAGCAAACTGGAGTACTCAAAAGACATTAAGAGGAAGATACTTCATATTTATAAAGACGTTATCCTAATAAATGAATTTTTCATTAGAACCCAAGGAGGCACTATTAATTTTGATCAAATAGCCTGTTATGCTTTGTATTCTTAAAAGGGAAACACGAAATAGATACTCTTTTGCTTTGTAAAATGCAAAAATTCTGAAAGATTCCTCTCTGGCAGGCCTTGGGGGCATTTATGTCATCCTCCTGTCCAGAAGTCAGAGTATATTTTTATATTTCATGATGTGCTCCTCTCCTGGCTCTTCTTGTTTGGTGGTAATGAGGTCTCTCTCCTCTCTGCTGGACTCTCTCTTTTATATCTCAAAAAAGACTGACTCAAGATACAAACTAATCCTGTAGATTTGAGTCCTATCTCATTAACAGAACTGCCTCTAATCCTGCCTCATTAACATCATAGAGGTTAGGATTTACAACACAAAGGACAACCATATCAGATCACAAAATGGACAACCACACAACTAGGAATCATGGCCTAGCCAAGTTGAGACACATTTTGGGGGATACAATTCAACCCATAACAGACATCTTCTTCCAATATAAGGCAGTTTTGTCTACACCAAAAACCTGTTGTTCAGTGTAGCCACCTTCATCAATTATCTTAGTTAGATCTTCTGGATAACTTGCTGCAGGTTCTACATCAGCACGTGCTGCTTCATCTTGCACTTTTATCTTATGGATGGAGACAGCTTATTTCCTTAAACCTCATGATACAACCTCTGCTAATTTTGAACTTTTCTTCTGCAGCTGCCTCACCTCTCTCAGCCTTCACAGAACTGAAGAAAGCTAGTGTTTGCTCTGGATTAGACGTTGGCTTAAAGTAATGTGGTGGCTGGTATGATCTATCCAGATCACTAAAACTTTCTCCAGCAAGGCTATTTCACTTTCTTATCATTCCTGGGTTCACTGAGGTAGCACTTTTCATTCCCTTCAAGAACTTTTCCTATGCATTCATAACTTGGCTAATTTTTTGGAACAAGAAGCCTAGCTTTTGGGCTGTCTTGGTTTCAAACATGCCTTCCTCACTAAGCTTAATTATTTCTAGCTTTTGATTTAAAGTGAGAGATGTGTGACCCTTCCTTTCATGTGAACACTTAGAGGCCATTGTACGGTTGTTAATTGGCCTAATTTCAATATTGTCATGTCTCAGGCAGTAGGGAAGCCTGAGGAGAGGGAGAAAGATGAGGAAGAGCCAGTCAGTGGAGTAGTCAGAACACACACATTTATCGATGAAATTCGCTGTCTTAACGTGGGTGGGGTTCATGGTGCCTCAAAACAATTACAACAGTAACATCAAGGATCACTGATCACAGATCACCATAACAGATATAATAATAATGAAAAAGTTTGAAATACTATGAGAATTACCAAAGTGTGACACATACACACGAAGTGAGCATGTTCTGTTGGAAAAACGGCGCCACAGACTTGCTCATCGCAGGGTTGCCACAAATCTTCAAAGTGTAAAAAAAGCAATATCCTCGAAGCAAAATCAAATGAGGTATGCCTGTATTTGCAAGTAAATCAAGCAGTTGGAATATATGAAGAAGAATGAAGCATCAGGATTGGAGGAAGACTCATTAAAAACATGAGATATGCAGGTGGCACAACCCTACTTAACGGAAGTGAAGACAACTTGAAGCACTTACTGATGAAGACAAAAGGCTACAGCCCTCAGTATGGAATACGCTTGAACATAATGAAAATAAAAATCCTTATAACTGTACCAATCAGCAACATCATGATGAAGAAGCTGAAGTTGTCAAGGATTTCATTCTTCTTGGATCAATAATCAATGCCCATGGAAGCAGCAGTCAAGAAATCAAATGACAACATTGCATTGGGTAAATCTCAGGCAACGGACCTCTTCAAAGTTATAAAAAGCAAAGGTGTTATTCTGATGATTAAGGTGTGCCTGAACCAAGCCTAGATATTTTCAATATCTCATATGTGTGTGAAAGCTTGACAATGAAAAAGGAAGATGAAGAAGAATTGATGCATTTGAATTGTGGTGTTGGTGAAGAATACTGAACACATCACGGACTGTCAGAAGAATGAACAAATATGTCTTGGAGGAAATACAGCCAGAATTCTCCTTAGAAGTGAGGGTGGTGAGACATCATCTTGTTTTCTTTGGAAACATGTGTTATCAGGAGGGAATCCATGGAGAAAGACATCATGCTTAATAAGCAGAGAGTCAGTGAAAATGAGGGAGACCTTAAGTGAGATAGATTGACACAGTGGCTGCAACAGTGGGCTCAAACATAGCAATGATTGTGAGGATGGCATAGAACCAAGCAACATTTTGTTCTGCTATACAGAAGGTTACTCAATGGCACCTAGCAACAACAAATGACTAATGACATTGAGCATCTTTTCATGCACTTATTGGTCATTAGTATATCTTCTTTGGAAAAAGGACTATTCAAGTCCTTTGCCCACTGTTAAATTATCTTTTTGTTACTGAGTTGTTCTTTATATATTCTGTTTATTAAACCCTTATCAGATATATAGTTTCCAAATATTTTCTCCCAGCTTGTAGAGGTTGTTGATAAAGTCCTCTGATGTACAAAAGCTGTTTTTATTTTGAAGAAGTCCAATTCATCTATTTTTTTTCTTTTTTTGCTTCTGCTTCTGGTGTCATATCTAAGAATCAATTGTCAAAAATATGGTCTTGAAACATTATCCCCATATTTCGTTATTAGAGTTTTATGGTTTTAGTACTAATATTTAGGTCTTTGATCAATTTTGAGTCAATTTTCATATATGGTGTGAGGTATGCATCCAACTTCATTCTTTTTTGTGTGGAGATCCAGTTTACCCAGCACTATTTATTCAAGAGACTATTCTTCCTCATTGAATGGACTTGGCACCCTTACTGAAAATCACTTGATTATGGATGTATGAGTTTATTTCTGGATTCTCAATTCTATTCCATTGGTTCATAAGTCTATATTTATATACTGTACAATTTTAATATATATTTTAGGTATATAATTTGGCCTTAAGAGGCCTCTCAGATTTTTTAATCAAATTCCTATTCTACTTCATTCATCATGACATTAATAAGCTGTTTGTTTTTTGATGTAGCAGAAAAAGGCAAATTCATTTAATGATCCCATGGATATTCAAGAGACAGAAGCCTGTAATTGAATATAATAATAGATCTCACAAAATCTTAGAACTGGCAGTGACAATAGGGTTCAAGTATTTAAACAATTTGATTACACAGATAAAAAAGCTGAGTTTCAGAGGGGTGACATGATTAACTCCAGGTCACACAAATATTCAATGTCAGAGCAGATGTCAGAACTCAGATAATTTGGCTTCCAATTTGGTATTTTTTGAATCAGTTAGGGTCCTTTTGCGTATAAGAAAAAAACTAGCTAACACAAGCAAAAATGGAAATATTTTTAGAATTCGGGGAATTTACATGATGGAAGGCTTGGAACAGGCAGGAACTAGGCAGCTCCAGAAGGTTCCCATGGCTCCGTGGCAATAACTACCACAAGGCTAATGCCGATGTGGCCAATGGAATGGATGAATAAATGCCAGCAATGTTTACTGCCCTTTGTCATTCTGACTGAGCAAAACTTTTTTTTTTTTTTTTTTTTTTGCCTTCAATGGCCACTCCTCTCCCTCCTTATTCCTTGAAAGTTGAATCTGCTTTCTAGGATAGTGGCTCCGAATACAAGGTATCCATTTCCTCAATTTCCCTTGGCCCAGTATAGGGAAATAAAACATAAGGGGAAGTCTGCAGAAGGTACGCTGGGGAGTATTTTCCTCCCTGATGGACAGAAGGAGGAGAAACAGAGGGGGAAATGAAGGAGGAAGAGTAGGATAAGGAAGAAGAGGGGAAGTGAGAGTGAGAAGGGAGGAAGAGGGAGAGGGAAAAAGAATTTTCTGGCTTCCCTGGTTCCCCTTCACTCTCTGTTTTATACACTATTGTGTGAATATATGAAATCTAGAGTTAGGGAGGAATTCCTGGGTGGCATAAATCGTTAAGTCCTGAACTATTAACTGAAAGGTTGGCAGTTCGAACCCACTCAGAGGTGCCTTGCAAGAAAAGCCTGACAATCTGCTTCCAAAAGGTCACAGCCTTGAAAAGTCTACGCACCACAGTTCTACTTTGCACACATGGCGTCGCCATGAGTCAGAACCAACTCAATGGCAACTAGTTTAGTTTTAGGGTTTGGAGTTACGGAAGCCATCTTGTGACCATGAGATGACAAACTCAACAATGAAAAGCCACTCCTTTGAGGATAGCTAATCAGAAAGTTATAAAGCCCTGAAGTCCTCTGATTTTACTGAACAAACGATCCCCTCCTGCCCCAAATGTCTCCCTCCAGACCTCTTGCTATATGTGATAATATATCTATTGCTTAAACCACTGAAAGCTGGCCTGTCTCCTGCTTGCAGCCACAAAGCATCTTTATAGAGAGCTCAGGATTCTAAGCCCATGGACAGAGGGTCTGACTGGCCAAGTTTGGATTTTGCACCTGCCTCTGGGTGGAAGAGGCAGTGAGAGGAATGAGCCAGTGGAAGGAACCTGAAAGACCCTCCAGCTTTATTGGTTTGAAGCCAAGTACCTTGATTTGCTTTTCTCCTGAAGTGCTGTTGGGAAGGGGGAAAGGAGGCTGAGCAGCCAAAACAACAAATGTTCCAAAGATAATTATATCGTATCTTGCCGACACTTTTGAAACATAATTAAATAACTTAATTCATGAAAAAAAATTTTTTTTTTATCTTAAATTGGCTAGTGCATGAATGTGCACATACAAAAGCTGAAAAAGGAGACCAGAGTCACCTTGTATTTTCATCTGGAAATTAATAAAAAGTGAAATGTACTTGGGAAGATCATATTATATAATATGCAATTTCCCAATTCAGGGTTTTTATTTTTCTTAGTGTTTGGAGCTAGCCATGAAGCAAATTTACGAGATATTGAATGACCCATTTAAACCTCCCAAAGATGCTAATCTTTTTTGTTAACACCTTGTAGTTTGACCGTAAGTAAGGACTCCCTTCACAAGTATTGTATGATGTTTATTTCTTGATTTGCAGAGATTGGCTGCTAACCAAAAGGTCAGCAGTTCAAATCCACCAGGTGCTCCTTGGAAACTCCATGGGGCAGTTCTACCCTGTCCTATAGGGTCACTATGAGTTGGAATCGACTCAACAGCAATAGGGTTGGGATGCCATCAACCCACCATCAGGGACTAGCTACTTGAAATCAGAAGATCTTAGCACCAGAAGAAAGTTATGGATTTCAAAACTGGAAACTTTACCAACTAAAGTGATAAAATAAATATAAAGTCCACAATATCAAAGCTGCCGCAGTAGGTTCTTTATCTTCTGAAACCATGCACTATCAAAACAGACAGACCTCAATGGCAATTTTATGTCATATACAGTTACCCAAAGAATTTTAATAAATACCATTTTCTCTTACGGCAAATTTACTAACTCCCTCTCTAACCCATTCCACTAAATATACTGAATTATCTAAGAAGAAACAATAGGAGAAAATAAAATTAATTTCATAAAGTGAATTTATGTATATGTAATACATAGGAATATTAAAGATGGAAAGATACAGAGATAATGAGACACTAAAGAGCCTGATGAATGATGGATATATTTTTTTGAGATTTGGTGTAATACATTTTTTTAAAAAATCTTCCTTGCCTATCCAATTGGCCATTATGTCTCTAAATATCTCGGAATCTCTCTAACTCTTAATCTTCACTGCCACTCTACTGGTTCCAAGCCATTAACCTCTCTTGCCCTAATCTAGATGACTGCGTCTACTGACCTGCCTCCATCCAGGATGTTCTCCACCCAGCAGTCAATCAGAATTATCTTTGCAATTTGCATATCGGATTGTGTCCCTCCTCCTTCAATACCTCTTCCCAGTAGCCTTTCAAGATAAAGTCCAAACATTTCACTTGCCTTTTTGTGGTTCCCCATAATCTGACTGTCTCTTACTGTCATGTGCTCATCTTGTGACTTATGCTCCAGTCATTAGAACTATCTACAACCTCCCAAACATGCCATGGTCTGTGTGTCTCTTTCTCTTTTGACTTGCCACTCCTTTTGCTAGGGAGAAGCTTCTCTCTCTTCTGAGTCTAAAACAGTGCTCATCAAAGTGTGGTTCCCAGAGCAGCAGCATCAGTAAGGGAAACTTTTCAGAAATACAAATCCTCTGCCCTAGCCCAGACCTAATGAGTCAAAAATTCTAGAGGTGGGGCCCAGCAATCTATAAATAAGTATATCTTACACTTCCATTTGTTGTCTTGTATCCTAGAAAAGATAGAAAACGTTTAAAGAACTTGTACGGCATCAATTATTACACAGTTTGCCCTTTTAGCTTATATGCAACAAAAGTGAAGACCGTAAGGTCCCTTTCTCCAGCTACCAAAGAAGTGGCTTATGGAGAGTAAATGAATAGTAAGCAAGGGCCCCATGATTGGAGGAGTCAGAAAAACATCATAGAAACAGACATTCTTACTGTCTCAAGTGTCCTGGGAGGTCACATTGGCCAATCTCATCATTTCACAGAGGATGAACATAGGCCCAGAAAGGTGAAAACGGCTGACTCAGTGTCAGGGAAAAACTGAAACTAAAGTGTTACAGACTGCTGAGTCATCTAATGGCCACTGACACCAGGAAAATGCCTGGATGGACACCTGGGGAGCGTGGCAAGGGTGACATGTGTTGCCCTTAAAAACTCAATTAAATGATCCTACAATTTATGTGCCCTGCCAACAGGTGAAGTGATGCCTCACTTAGAACTACATGCTTCTAACCAGTATTGGACTTAGGTAACAGAAAAGTCTGATGCAGGAGCTCTTGACCACTACACCACCAGGATCTCCAATGCAGCTAGAGAGTTTGTTGAATATAAAAAAAATAGTCACTAATATTACATAGAGATGGTGCAGAACCAGGCAGCGTTTCCTTCTGTTGTACATAGGGTCGCTATGAGTCAGAACCAACTCGACAGAGCCTATCAACAACATGTATATGTACCACACATTTAGAAGTAACACAAATCATTACTTGTAGGAAAACAAAACTTATTATATTCAAACTAGATTGCTGCTCCTAAGGTAGTAACCGTGCACCTGCTAAATATGTGTGTGTATTACTAATCATAATGACATTAAAAATATAGATAAGATGCTATTATTTGGGAGCAAAAATAATAGTAAACAAATTACTCCCATGCCCCCTGAGCCATGTCTGCTCTTCTAAGAACTCGGGCTGGCCTCTTGGGCTTCAAGAAAGTTGATGTCAACATGCCTTCATGTTCCTTCCGACAGCTTCGTCATTGCTTCTTCTTCATCCCAGGTAATCCATTTGCCCTCTTCAGGAGGTCAGAGCTAATTAAGAGGATAGCCTCCACTTGCCATTCCAGCATGCTAATAAGCTATAAAAGTCTGTTCACTTCCCTCTGGTTCCTCTGCAATAAGACTCCCTGCTTCTCTCTAGTGACGGAGGCAGGAGGAGACTTGGGGCATCAAGACAAACTTACTTACCCAACAGGAGAAGAAACTTTCCACCAGAAAATTCAAGTAAATGAAACAATCCTTCCCTGACACTCTGCCCCACTTTTGGCCTTCTGGTTCTAAGTAAGAGTTGTTGTTATTTACTTTTTATTTTTTAAATAAACACAATTAGCAATATCTTAGCAAATAAATTTGGCTCAACTTTTCCTGAGGCATAAATTGTTCGAGCTGTTTTCCATTTTCATCTCGACATTTCACAGGCTTAAGACGACGGCACATATCTGCAGAGCTGCGCATTTTCAAAGGTGGCTGCTTTGGCCTTCACCTCTCTGCCTCCTGAGGGTGCCTGGAGATTTAATGGAACGGCAGCCAGAGCTTACCGAAGAAACTCTATGGGTCTGGTGACCTTAACGAGCTCTCTTTACCCTTAAGGTGCACACGAGGCCTATAAGAGCCCTGCACTCCTGACTTTATTACCAATGACTCAGATACTGGGTGAAGGTACACACATGTTCATGCCCATTCAGCAGATGCCCACAGGCCATGTTTCCATGGGGCCTATTCTGTTACATGGCTAGTACCTGAGAAGCAGCAACCTAGGGTCAATGTAATCCATTTTGCTTTCCTACAAGTTATGACATGTATACTCTTTGAAATTTCTTTCCTGAACATCTGTAAATCATTTGCTACTCTTTCATTCTCTGCTTTTTCTTTTGTTTAATCCTCTCCCACACCCAATTCCCAAAATATCCCATTACATTGGCCTTGATTTCCTTTTATCTTGTAGAAAGTGATTTACCCATAAGCCCGCACCTAGAATCTATATTGAAGATGCAGAGCTGATGAATGTCAGCTGGATTATGTTAAACACTTTCATTAAGCATAGCTCCATCTTGACACTCCCTCCCCTTTCATAAGGCATCGAGAATTGAGGATCCTCCCTTTATCATGTAGGATTTTATAAGTGATGACAAGGAGTCTACATGTTATTCTTAGTGGGAAACCACTGTAAGTTATTAGCAGGAAAATGACATGATTTGATTTTCATTTTCAAAATTATTCCTCTAGCTTCTAGGGAGGACATGAATGGAAGCAGACACCAGTTAAAAGATTTCTGCAATAATCACTGGGTCACTTGGCTAAGGAAGAGAGAAACAAAAGGATTTAAAATATATTTTGGAGGTGGAACCAACAAAACTATAGTTAATGGCTTAGAAGGAGGAAAGAAAGGGAAGGTTAAGGAAAAGGGATGAATCAAGGAAGGTAGCTTGATTTCTACTCGATCAAATGAGTCATTGGTTTGCCATTTAATGAGATGGTGTACAGAGGGATAGGAGAAATTGGGGAATTGGGTGAGGGAGAAAAATCAGGAGTTCTGTTTTGGCCACATTGTTTTAGATGCCTACTAAAGACCAAATACAAATGAATGAACACAGTCTCCTCTTTTTAGTTGAAAGACAAGAACCTGAAAACTCTGTCATATTGGAATATCCAGCAGAGAAATTTCCTACTGCAAGAAGTAAACACTTCACTTTGCCTTAGAGTCTGACTATCTTATTACTCAGAGAACATTTTCTCAGATGGACTTGAAGGTATATAAATATATAGCAGAGATTTTTCTAGGTGCACAGGTGTTAGAAGCTAAAAATAAAAAAGCATAATAACATAAAGGAGCTCTTTTGTGGTGGGCAGAGTTAAATGTCTGCAGATTGGTTCTTTTAGAACAAAATTCCCTTTCCAAGTATTTAGACTGACCTATACAGGTTTTTTTTTTTTTTAATACAGGTTTGTCTGATGACACAGGTTTTTTTTTTTTTATATATACAGGTTTGTCTGATGACACAGGTTAGCCTTGTTGCTAACCAAAAAGTATGCAGTTCAAATCTACAAGCCACTCCTTGGAAACCCTATGGGGCAGTTCTACTCTGTCCTACAGGGTCTCTATGAGTCAGAATCAACTCAATGGCAACAGCTTTGGTTTTTTTTTTTTTTTTTGGTTATACAGGTTTGTTTTTTCCTCAGAAAATGTCTGAGTGTATGTGGTGGTAGGTGTGGATAAAAACTGTGTGGGATACCTCTGAGAAGGACAAAAATTGATATCCCCGAAACAGCAAGAAGGATAGGTAGGCTACAGCTTTTGCTTGTAAGTGAAACTTGACTGGAAAAAAGAAAGGGATTTGACTCAATTTATCTGTCTTGTATTTCTAGACAATAACTCAGACTTAGAGAAGTATACTGATGCTTCAGTATTGAACCAACAAATGCTTGAAATAAAGAGATGAACAGGAGATTTCAAAGGACAACTCAAGAATATAGATAAAGTATTATGATGAAATGTGCAAATACCTGGAGATAGAAAACTAAAAGAGAAAAAAACACTATTTGGCATTTCTCAAGCTGAAAGAACTGAAGAGAAAATTCAAGTCTCAAGTTTCAATACTAAAGGTTTCTATAGGTAAAAAATTGAATGACAAAGAAACAACAAAAGAAGATGGAAACAATATATAGAAATCGGTATCCAAAAAAAAATTGGTCAACATTCATCATTTCAGGAAGTAGATATGGTCAAGAACTGTTTACACTAAAGGAAAGAGTTCAAGCTGCAGTGAAGGCATTGGTGAAAAACGAAGCTCCAGGAATTGACAGAATTACAATTGGGATATTACAACAAACAGATAGAATGATAGGAGTGCCTACTCATCTACGCCAAGAAATCCGGAAGACACCTACCTAGCCAAGCAAAAAAGAGATCCATTTTTGTGCTCATTCCAGAGAAAGGCAATCAAACAGAATGCAGAAATTATCAAACCGTATCATTAATATCACAAGCTAGCAAAATTTTGCTGAAGATAATTAAAAAACAACTGCAGCTGTACATTGACAGGACACTGCAAAAAGTTCAAGCTGGATTCTGAAGAGGACATGGAATGAGGGATAACATTGCTGATGTCACATGGATCTTGGCCAAAAGTAGAGAAAATCAGAAAGATGTTTACTTGTTTTATTGACTATGCAAAGGCATTCAACTGTGTGGATCATAACAAAATATGAATAATATTATGAAGAACGGGAATTCCAGAACACTTAATTGTGCTCATGAGGACATGAATCAAGTATATGAATCAAGAGGCAGCCATTTGAACAGAACAAGGCTAAACTGCATGGTTCAGAACTGGAAAAGGTGTGTGGCAGAGTTGTATACTTAGTTAAGAGCAGCAGTAATTTTTGCATTTGTCTAGTACTTGAAGCCTTCCAAAACTGTCTTGGTTTATAAGGCACTATTTATTACTCAGATGTCTTACTCTTATCATTGTAGTTTAGCAAGACAAGAAGCCTCTGCCAAAATGTTTTACAATTTTGTCCTCACTACGGAAAAAATACAACTGTGAGGAAGAAGAATAAGAAAGGAAATTGTCTAGGGGTTAAGCACATGAAGTTTGACTGGAGTGAAGGGGGCCCTACCAGTCAAGGGGCTCTCCAGCTAGCAGAGGGCCTTGAACTTCTCAGAAGGAATACTCAGGCTCCAAAAACCTGGGTCATCCTTTTGCCACCCAAAGAGGTACATGTTTTTTCTCTGTTAAGGGCAAAGAAGTCCTCACTAGTCACAGTCACACCCAGATTTGCATTGGTGTGGCGAGCATGGCACTGCTAGCATGAACTACAATCTTTCATAGGTCAGGAAGAGGCCAGATTTTGGCCTTTGTCTTAGTCAAAGTTCTCCAGAGAAACAGAATCAGTGATATACACACACACAACACATATAAACAGAGAGAGAGAGATTCATTTCAAGGAACTGGCTCACGTGGTTGTGGAGGGCTGGCAAGCCCAGAATCTGTAGGTCAGATGAGGCTGGAGACTCCTATAAGTTTGCATCCCAAGACCCATAGGTCAGACAAGAGAAAGAGTACAGAGTAAAGATCTGCCAAAATATCTGTTTATATTCTAGAGGCAGAGCACACCCTTGAGAAACTCCTGTTTCAACTGATTGACTACATCACATTAGGTTACATTATGGAAAGTGATTACATTAGATTGCTTTATGGAACAACAACTAGACTAGTGTTTAGCCAAACAACTGGGAACCTACAGCCTAGTCAAGCTGACACATAAAATTCACCATCACAGTCTTCTTTCTTGATGACTGTGTAAAGCAATTAGAACAAATGTTGAAAAGTGAGCTTATTATCATAAAGTGAACTCCCTTGTTTTCAGTAACTCATCATGGCACTGAGCTGACACACCACTGAACAGTACATTGTGTCTTCCCTTCCCTTTCAATACTTGAGCAACATGTTACACAAAGCCCAATGTGTATTCAGTTCATTTAGAAGCTATTTCCTAAGAAACCTTACAGAGAATTTCTGTGATATGGTGCCCTTTTCCCATGAGGAGCACAGAGTTCGAACAGAGCAAGAAAGCCTTAAGCCCATCCTCAGTTGTCTCTCCTGGGTTTTGCTGATTTTCATGACTCTCCCCATCCACACATTTACAACTATCTTCTACAAATAAATAAACTGTAAATCCTCTGAGAGTAGGCATTATGGCATTTTCACCTCCTCTTATTTTTTCTAGTGAGGAGGCTGGTGTGGTGTATTCATAATGTAGGAGTAGGAAGGGGAGGTTATTTTGCATGGACCTGGGGACAGAAGAGTGAATCTGCTGGGCCACCTTCACAAGCAGACTGCTCTTCTCAGCCTCACGTGTATGGTCTGCTGCCTTGCTGAGAAATTAGTACTACTCCTTCTCTGAAGATTCTAGAAACTTGGGGGAAGCCTATGAATATGTAGAATCCTACATCAGAAATAAGCCTTGAAACAGAATTCTATAGTGATTACTTATTTTCTCCCTAGTCTGAATGGCAAAATATTAAACATAACTGCTAAATGATTTCTACCTGTTATCTCTATGTATATACAGTTTAACCCCAGAATTTATGAAGACAATCAATACTGTTAATAACAACTCTGGCTGAGAACTGTTATCATTTACCAGGCATATCTCTATGTAACACGCTATTAGTAAAACAGTAGTCTTCTTAAGTAGTCTCACTAAGGGACAGGTGAGAAGTGAAACCTGGAGAGCTATGAGAGTAATTTTGTTCTAGCTTGATCACCATGTTTTGTGTACTTTTTCAATGGAGCTTGATGTACGCATGACACATCCACTTTTTGTTTCTTGAGGGCTTACTCGTAGCTGCAGGTCTCTGTGACATGACCATCCCTTGGACATTCTGACAATAGGAAGGAAGATTTTAAACACCATTTGACAGAAAATATCACTCTCTGCTTGAAGAAGAAATTAAAATGGATCCCCAATTGTGAAAGAAAAAAAAAAGTAAAAATATCCCTGTGACACTCCAGTAAATACCATATGGCAAGAGAATTTCTGTCCAATGATCTCATACCCACCACTGCACCAGATGGACACACATTTTCTCTCTCCCCGCAATTCCAATTCATAGTATATGGGGTTGAGAACATGAGGGGCATGTGTATGCTGAGAACTAACCCCACTGTCTCTAACTATGAGGTCCTAAATCTTTCCCAGTATAAAACGAATGATGTATAGGCTAGAAAAAGGCACCACTTCTTTCTGTGAGAAACAGAAAAGGAGCAGTCAGAGACAGAGAGACCTCATTAACCACAGCTCCAGGAACAAGAATAACAATGTCTTAAGACGACCCAAGATAGCAGCTAAGTCAGACACACTGTGCCATCCTGCTTAAACAAAGGCCTGAGGAACTAAGTAAAACAGATACACATGACAATCCTGGAACCTGAACATCAAACGAAAGGATAAATAATTAGAATGAACACCAACTGGAAGAAGACACTGAACAAAATGGCAAATGAGGAGAGATATGGAGTGGAGATGCCCTGCCAGCCAGCCTGGCACAGTGTGACCATTGTGAGACAAAGCCAGCTGCGATGCTGTATGAGCAGCACAGGAAGGCAACTTCATGGAATTTCCACTAGGAGTTAGAGAAACTGTAGACAAACCCAGAGTAAAGCAAGGTGAGCACAACATAAACCAGATTGAAGGAAGAAAACTACAGGAAAGACAGCAAGAGTTCTTCCAGAGCACGCAAGGAGCCAGGATCCAGAGACAGGACTACTCACCAGAGGTGGTCCCTGATCATTAGGGTGGGTGGTGCAAAAGGAGTAACAGTGTCAACAGGAGGTCCTCCATCTGATGGGACTCCAGCAGCCACTCCCACCTCCTCACTCACTACCCCATCTACCCGGCAACTGGCAGAGAGAGCAACCGTGATCCAAGTCACCCACCACACCCCCACCCCTGCCAGGAATTCCACCCAGAGACAAGCAGAGCATGCCCCGCACCCTGTTCACTCGCCAAATCACCCCACCCAGCTGGCATGCAACAGCAGGTGCTCTCACACTGCCAATCACCTACCACAACCCATGCCTACCACCCCC
Source organism: Loxodonta africana (assembly GCF_030014295.1). NCBI lineage: Eukaryota > Metazoa > Chordata > Mammalia > Proboscidea > Elephantidae > Loxodonta > Loxodonta africana. The sequence goes on from NC_087366.1 coordinate 42,899,922, forward strand.
CCTACCTGGTGAGTAGCAGAGAGGGCTGCCATGCAGCTGGTCACCCACCACACCCACCCCGCCCACCACTCTGGCCACCTGGGAAGAACAGAGAGTGTTCCTGCATCCTCAGATGCCTACCACTTTCCCCTGCCGACTGTCCTGTCCACCAAGAAAGTGACAGTGGGCAGCACGCTTACACCACTGCTTACCAACCACACCTATCTCACCCACTGCCCTGCCCACATGGCAAGTGCCACCGTGTCCTCCAGAGCCACTGATGGAAGGCGGTGGCCCGCACTCGCCTAGGCCACCCTCAGCCTGATGAACACTGACGCATGCTTGCCCTACCCGCTGCTACCCCACCCACACAGTGACAAGCAGTGAGCGCTCCTATACAACCAGACAACCGATCAGCAAAGCATACCTACTCCATCTGCCCTGATATAGCAAACAAAAAAATAAGGAAAAATAAACATATAATCAATAAATAAATAGATACATACATGAAATCTTAATGCCTTGAAGACAGCAGACAATAACAAATCATATGAAAAAAAAAAAAACAGGATAAGATGGCTCAAACAAGTGAGAAAAACAAACGGAAATAAAACATTTCAGAGGAAGACACAATAATAGAACTACCTGAGAAGGAACTCAAAAGACATATTTAAGGTCCTCAAGATATGAAGGAAAACACAGAAAAAACCCTAGAAGAATTCAGGAAAACAATACGAGATAAAAATGACAAATTCAATAAACGATTAGAAAACATACAAAAACAATAGCTAGAAATTCAGAATATTAACAATAAAATATCAGAAATAGTTAACTCAATGGAAGGACAAAGAAGTAGAATTGAATCAAAAGAAGAAAGGGTGAGCAAAATAGAGGACAAATCCCTTGATACTAATTCATTTGAGGAACAGAGAAAAGAATGAAGAAAAATGAAGACAACCTAAGAGTTATGTGGGGCACAACCAAGACGAATAATTTCTGTGTAATAGGAATTTCAGACAAGAAAGAATAAAGAAAAGTACAGAAAGAATTTTTGAAGATATATTGGTTGAAAACTTAGCAAATATCATAAAGGACAAGAAGGTTGCCATTCAAGAAGACCAAAGAACCCCATAAAGGATAGACCACAAAAAAAATCAATAAAACATATCAAAATCAAGCTTTCCAAAACCAAAGAAAAAAGAATTCTGAAAGCAGCTCATGAAAAATGAAATATAACTCACAAAGGGGTGCCAATTAGACTAAGGGCTGATTTGTCATCAGAAGCCATGCAGACAAGAAGGCAATAGGATGACATATATAAAATCCTGAAGGTAAAGAGTTGCCAACCAAGAATCATATAACACGAAAAACTTATTGCTGTCTGTCATGAATTGAATTGTGTCCCCCAAAAATATCTGTCAACTTAGCTGGGCTATGAGTTCCAGTATTGTGTGATTGTCCACCATTTTATGTGATTTCCCTGTGTGTTATAAATCCTATCACTATGATGAAATGAGATGGATTAGTGGCAGTTAGACTGATGAAATATACAAGATTAGATTGTGTCTTAAACCAGTCTCTTTGAGATATAAAAGAGAGAAGTGAGCAGAGGGACATCATACCACCAAGAAAGCAGTACCAGGAGCAGAGCATGACTGTTGGACCTGAGGTTTCTACACTGAGATACTCCCAGACCAAGGGACAACAGATGGCAAGGACCTTCCCCCAGGGCTGATAGAGAGAGAAAGCCTTCCCTTGGAGTGGGCGTTCTGAATTTGGACTTGTAGCCTACTAGACTGGGAGAGAATAAATTTATCTTTGTTAAAGCCATCCACTTGTATTTCTGTTACAGCAGCACTAGATGACTAAGACAGAATTTGGTACCAAGAGTGGTGTGCTGCTCTAACGGATACCTTAAATGTGGAAGCGATTTTGCAACTGTGAATGGACTAGCAGCAGCAGAGAATTGGTGGCAGCAGAGAAGAGGCAGCTGCAGAGAACCGGCAGCAGCAGAACTGGGAGAGCAGCGCCAGACAGCACTGGAGCTGACCCGTGGAGCAAGGAAGCTGAATGCCTGTGCACAGGCTTCCTTACAGAGTGGGGTGCCTCTGGGCACTTATCAGTGGAGCTAGTCTTGCCAACCCACACAGCAAGTGAGAGCTGAGTGCCTTTGGTCAAAGTTTACTGGTGGAGTGGGGTGCCACCAGGCACTTATCAGTGGAGTTACAGAGCTTTGGAACACTTGCCCCAGCAGGGCACATGCGATCATGAGGCCCAAGGAGCCGAGAGGCCAAGAAACCAGGAAGCAGACGCTGAAGAGACAAGAATGCAGGAAGCCAAGCTGCCTCAGTCTCAAAAGGTATGGCCATGACCTCAGGGGTTTCAAAGTGTGGAGCCATGGCCTCTGGTGTTTCTAAGGGTGAAGATACCACTCAGATGGACTAAGAGAATGGTGCACCTAAAGCTGAGGGAGCAGAGTTGCTGTCCCAGTGGGCCAGGAAGGTGGAGGTGAAGCCCAGGGCTGAGGGGCCTCCACTCTGAATCCGGAGACTGTGGCCAATACCTAGAGTCTGGAGGGCAAGGCCATTGTGTAAATGGTCTCAGAGGACAGAGAATTATTTGCAAAGCCTTGAGGGCTAATGTAATGTGTTCTGCTGTCTTGCTTGGTGCCTGTTACGCCTTCTTTCCCTACAATCTCTTCTATTTGTAATAGAAATGTCTAGCTCATGCCTGTTCTGCCATTGCACCTTCAGAAGCAGATAATTTATATTCTAGATTTCACAGATGAGGTGGAATTTTTGCATTTTAGACTTGGAGTTGATTTAAGACTTTTGCTATGATATGATGTGGTGAATATGTTTTACATGCAGCAAGGATATGAAGTTGGGGGGGCCAAAGGGTGGAATGTCATGGATTGAATTGTGTCCCCCCAAAACATCTGTCAACTTAGCTGGGCCATGAGTTCCAGTATTGTGTGATTGTCTATCTTTTTATGGGATTTCCCTGTGTGTTGTAAATCCTACCACTATGATGAAATGAGATGGATTAGTGGCAGTTAGACTGATGAGATATTCAAGATTAGATTGTGTCTTAAACCAATCTCTTTGGGACATAAAAGAGAGAATTGAGCAGAGAGACAGGGGGACCTCATACCACCAAAAAAGAGTAGTGTCAGGAGCAAAGCTCGTCCTTCGGACCTGAGGTTCCTGCACTGAAATGCTCTCAGACCAAGGGAAGACTGATGGCAAGGACCTTCCTCCAGAGCCAAGAGAAACAGAAAACCTTCGCCTGGAGCCAGTGCCCTGAATTTTGACTTGTAGCCTACTAGACTTTGAGAGAATAAATTTATCTTTGTTAAAGCCATCCACTTGTGGTATTTCTGTTTTGGCAGCACTAGATGACTAAGACACCTTCTAGTCAATTCCAAATCATATTCAGCAAAATTGTCTTTCAAAAATGATGGTGAAACTAAGATATTCTCAGATAAGCAGAAATTAAGGTAATCTATAAAGACCTTTTTTTTTTTTAATAAAGACCAGACCAGTCTTACAAGAAATACTAAGGGGAGTCCTTTGGTTAGAGAGCCAACGACATCGGGCAACAACCTAAGATAAAGACATCCAGAAATATCACCCAGCTAACTTGGTAAAGACTTCAGAAAAGCAAAGTAAAGCTGAAAAATTGTCTACAGGGAGCCAGAAGAGTTAAGCTGTAAATGAAGACAACTTCAAAACAAAAAGGGGGAATAAAAGATGAAGTTAGAGAACTTCCATATGGTGAGGAAGTCAAGATACTACAGGCTGTTTTAATTTTTTTGGATTAAGGTAAACTTCAGAGTAAGCACAAAGAAAAGTAATAAATTTACTCACCAAAATAAAAAGAAAACCCAAAAGACTCAGTAAACACAAAAACAACAATGATAGGGAAAGAAAATCCACATACAAAAAGAACTCAGCACAATTAAGAGGAACAAAGAAACCATTACTGACGCACACAAAAAAAAAGTATAACAAAAGGAGAGCAAAGGGCACATACCTTATTGTTAATGACACTGAATGTAAATGGATTAAATGCACCAGTCCAAAGACAAAGACTGGCAGAATGTATTTAAATAAGGAAACGTGAACCATCAATATGTTGCCAGCAAGAGACACACGTTAGACACAAACACATAAACTAAAAATCAAAGGATAGAAAAAATATATCAAGCAAACAGTACCCAAAAAAGTTGGATAAAATAGACTAAGTCAAAATTCATTATAGGAGACAAAGGAGGGCATTATATAACGATTAAAGGATCAATCCTTCGAGAAGATATAACAATAAAAATATTTATGCATTCAATGACAGAGCTCCAAAATACCTAAAACAAACTATAACAGAAATGAAAAAAGTAATAGACAGTCTTACAATAACAGCTGCATGCAAAAGCTGGACAATGGAGAAGGAAGACCAAAGAAGAACTGACGCCTTTGAGTTATGGTGTTGACAAAGAATATTGAATATACCATGGACTGCCAGAAGAACAAACAAATCTGTCTTGGAAGAAGTAGAGTGAGACTGCTCATTAGAAGTAAGGATGGCGAGAATTCATCTCAAGTACTTTGGACATGTTATCAGAAGGGACCAGTCCCTGGAGAAGGACATCATGCTTGGTAAATTAAAGGATTAGTGAAAAAGAGGACAGATTCAGTGGCTACGACAATGGGCTCAAGCATGGCAGCAATTGTTAAGGATGGTGCAGGAGCAGGCAGTATTTCATTCTGTTGTACACAGGGTCGCTATGAGTCAGAACCGACTCAGCAGCACCTAAAAACAACAACAACAATAACAGTAGGAGACTTTAACACACCACTTTCAATGGACGTAACAACTAGAAAGAAACTCGGTAAACATACAGATCTAAATAACACAATCAACCGACATAATCTCGTAAACATATAGAGAACGTAGCACCCAAGAGCAGACAGTCCACATTCTTCTCCCACATACATGGATCATTCTCCAGAACAGACCGTATCCTAGGCCACAAAAAACATCAACAATACAAAGCAGCTTCTCTTACCATAATGCTATAAAACTGGAAATCAATAACAGAAAGAGCAAGGGGAAAAAAATTAAATACATGTAAACTCAATAACACCTTACTTAAAAACTACTGAGTCAAAGAAAAAATTAAAACGAAATTTAAAAGTTTTTAGAATCAAATATGAATGAAGACACAACATACCAAAACCTCTGGGACACAGCAAAAGTAGTGCTCAGAGGAAAATTTATTGCAATAAATGCACACATGAAAAAAGAAGATCCAAAATCAAAAACTGAACCTGACAATTTAAACAAACAGAAAAGGAACAGTGTCTTAGTTATCCAGTCCTGCTAAAACAGAAATACCAAGAGTGGATGGTTTTAACAAACAAATTTATTTTATCATAGTGTAGGAGGCTAGAAGTCCAAATCCAGAATGCAGACTCTAAGGGAAGGCTTTCTCTCTCTGTTGGCTCTGGAAGAAGGTCCTTGTCTCCTCTGCTTCAGCTGCCTGGTTCCTTGGAGACTTCCGTGTGTCTCGGCATCTAGGTCACCCAATCTCTACTCTGCTAACTTGTTTAATCTCTTCTATATCTCAAAATCAACTAGAAGTTGATTCTTTGACAGAATCAATTAAATAGACAAACCACTGGCCAAACTGACAAAAGAAAAAAATGAGAAGACAAATATAACCAAAATAAGAAATGAAATGTGCAACATTACACCAGAACCAACAAAGAAAAAAAAGGATTATTACAGAATATTATGAAAAATTCTACTGTAGCAAATTTGAAAACCTAGAAAAAATGGACAAATTTCTGGAAACACACTATCTAAACTAATACAAACAGAGGTTAAAAAAATCTCAATAGACCCATAACAAAGGAAGAAACTGAAAAAGTCATTTAAAAAAAAAACTCCCCACAAAAAAAAATCCCTAGCCCAAATGGCTTCACTGGAGAGTTCCACCAAACATTCACAGAAGAGTTGACACCAATTCTACTCAAAATATGTCAGAGCATACAGAAGGGAAGAATACTCCCTAATTCATTCTGTGAAGCCCGCGTAACTCTGATACCAAAGCCAGGCAAAGACACCACAAAAAAAGAAAATTACAGACCATTATCCCTCATGAACGTCATTGTTGTTAGGTGCAGTCTGACTCATAGCCACCCTACGTACAACAGAATGAAACACTGCCCGGTCCTGCACCATTCTCACAATCATTCCTATGTTTGAGCCCATTGTTGCAGCTACTGTGCGTCATGCCATCTCCTTGAGGGTCCTCCTCTTTTTCGCTGACCCTCTAATTTACCAGGCATGATGTCCTTTTCCAGGGACTATTTCCTCCTGATAACATGTCCAAAGTATGTGAGACAAAGTCTCGCAATTCTTGCTTCTAAGGAGCATTCTGGCTGTACTTCTTGCAAGACAAATTTGTTCATTATTCTGGCAGTCGATGGTATAGGCAATATTCTTTGCCAACACCATAATTCAAAGGAATCAATTCTTCTTCGATCTTCCTTGATAACTGTCCAGCTTTCGCATGCATATGAGGCAAATGAAGATACCATGGCCTGGGTCAGGCTCACCATAGTCCTCAAAGTGACATCTTTGCTTTTTAACAATTTAAAGAGGTTTTTTTTGCAGCAGATTTGCTTCATGAATATAGAAACAAAAATTCTCAACAATATTCTAGTCAACAGAATATAACAGCATATCAAAAAAATGATATATGACAATCAGGTGGGATTCATACCAGAGATGTAAGGGTGGTTTAACATTAGAAAATCAAAGTAATTCACCACTTAAATAAAACAAAGGAAAAGAACCACATGATCATCTGAAACAATGCATAAAAGGCATTTGATAAAGTCCAAAACCCTTTCCTGATAAAAACTCTCAGCAAAATGGGAATAGAAGAGAAATCCCTTAACATAATTAAGGGCATACACAGAAAACCAACAGCCAACATTATTCTCAATGGAGAGAGATAAAGCATTCCCCTTGAGAATGGGAATCAGAAAAGGATGACCATTATCACCACTCTTACTCAATACTGCACTGGAAGTCCTAGCCGGAACAGTAAGTCAAGAAAGGGAAATAAAAAAAAAAGGGGGGGGCATCCAAACTGGTAAGCAAGAAGTAAAACTACCCCTATTCACAGATGACATAATCCTATACCTAGAAAATCCCAGAGATTCCACAAGAAAGTTACTGGAAATAATGGAAGGGTTCAGCAAAGTGGCAGGGTACAACAAACATACAAAAATCAGTTGGGTTCGTCTAAAATAACAAGGTGAACTCCAAAAAGAAAATCAAGAAATCAATACTATTTACAATAGCCACTAAAATGATAAAACACCTAGAAATAAATCTAACCAGGAATGTAAAAGACTGATACAAGAAAAACTATAAAACACTAGTGCAAGAAACCTACATAAATGGAAAAACATACTACGATCATGAACTGGAAGACTTAACATTGTGAAAATGTCAATACTCACAAAGCAACCTATAGATACAATGCAATCCTGATCCAAATCCCAACAACGTTCTTTAATGAAATGGAAAAACTAATCTCTAACTTTATATAGAAAGGAAAGAGACCCTGAGTAGCTAAAGCATTGTTGAAGAAGAACAAAGTAGGAGGCCTCACACTTCCCAAACTTAGAACTTACTATATAGTCATGGTAGTCAAAACAGCCTGGTACTGGTACATCAGACAGACAAACAGGACAGAATTGAGAACCCAGAAGTAAATCCATGCAGGTATGGACAGCTGATCTTTGACACAGAGTTGAAATCTATTCAATAAGGAAGAGTAGTCTCTTTAATGAATGGTGCTCACAAACTTGGATACCCATTTGCAGAAAAATGAAACAGGATCTATACCTTACACCATACACAAAAATTAACTCAAAATGGACCAAAGACCTAAATGTTAAGCCTAAAAGTATAAAGTTCCCGGAAAATAACATAGGCACAAAGCTAGAGGTCCTAATTTATGGCATAAATACACTACCAAATGTAACTAAAAATGCATAAACAACAGAAAAGAAACTAGACAACTGGGTTCTCCTAAAAGTTAAATACTTATGCTCATCAATCTACAGACTGGGAAAAAAAAAATTGGCAACAACATATCTGACCAGGGTCTAATCTCTAAAATACATAGAAAACATTAACACCTCAACAACAAAAAGACAATTCAATCCAAAAATGGGCTAAGGACATGAACACATACTTCATCAGAGAAGACATTCAGATGGCCAACAAACACATGAAGAGATGCTCGCAAACATTAGCCAATAGAGAAACGCAAATGAAAACTACAATGAGATACTATCTCACTCCTGCAAAAACGGCACTCATCAAAAAAATAGAAAACAATAAACGCTGGCAATGTTTTAAGGAGATTGGAACTCTAATACCCTGCTGGTGGGATTATAAAATTGTACAACCACTATGGAAAATGGTGCAGCACTTCTTCAAAAAGCTTGAAATAGAAATACTGTATGATCCAGCAATCCCACTCCTAGGTATATATCCTAGAGAAATAAAAGTCATGACACAAATAAACATATACTTCATTGCAGCATTATTCACAATAGCAAAAAGATGGAAACAACCCAAGTGTCAATCAATGGATGAACAGAAAAACAAAATGTGGCACATGCATACAATGAAATACTATACAACGATAAAGAATAATGATGAGTCGAGAAACATCTTATAACATGGATCAATCTGGAGGACATTATGCTGAGTGAAATAAGTCAGTCACAAAAGGACAAATATTGTATGATACCACTTTTATAAAAAAGTCAAGAATAGGTTTACACACAGATAATGTTCTTTGATGGTTACCAGGAATGGGAGTGGGCGGGAGAACTGGTTACTAGATAGTAGACACATGTCAGTTCTGGTGAAAGGCAATACATAATATGTGGGAAGTAAGCAACCTACAACCTACAGTTGAAGAAACATAGGCCTTGTAGATGACTGTTAAGGTCTTTTCTAACCATAAGGATGTGTAATCTTAGGAACTAGTATGCTAAAGCTCTCATTATTCTTCTAAATAATTGAATACTACCTCCCTCTATCCTGTTTGGAAACCCCGGTGGCGTAGTGGTTAAGAGCTACAGCTCCTAACCAAAAGGTTAGCAGTTCAAATCTACCAGGCGCTCCTTGGAAACTCTATGGGGCAGTTCTACTCTGTCCTATAGAGTCGCTTTGAGTCGGAATCAGCTCGACAGCAGTGGGTTTGATTTTTTTTTTTTTGGTTTTCTATCCTGTTTATACACTTACTATTCAGCAACTATTTTATTTTCAGTTTATCTGGGTGGCAAATTTGAAGCCAGAGCAAGGGAAGTACCACCAGTTTGGAATCAGTTACGCCCAAATGTCTGAGGTTATAAATAAATGCATTTTGAGCTTCTCTTGGGAATGAGAACATATCTGTATTGTTTCACTTCTGAAGCCAGGTTTTGCAGAAGAGAGAATGGCATTAACCATCACCTAAAGACCTTTAAAGACCTGCCCCCAGCTCATCGACAGGTGCCTTTAGTAATAGCCTATGACTCTCACACAGTGTGGTACAGTCTGAGCCAAACAGAATTCCAGGAACTGTCTATGACAGGAAACATTAACACAAAAAGCCATTTTAAGGGCACGACGAAAAATGAGCAAGCCCTGAACGTGAAGGAAGAGAATCCACTGAAATTATGAGTTACTCCTGGTGGTCACTTACTTGAAAGTTTCACTATTCCCTCAAAGGAGGTTCTCAACCTTCTACCATGGACCAAGGTTCCAGTGATTTTAAAACTGCTACTTGAAAAATGTATGTGTACACTACCGTAAGATTACTTTCTCATGAATGCTGGAACACTTGCCAAAACAGTTAAACCAACTGAGATTGTGCAAACATGAATAAATCTATAAAATTAACATTTACAATTTTTTGAGGCTGCCCTTAACAGTCTTAGGTAATATGGGGAAGATAAAGTCTCTGCTTTCAAAATGCTTATAATCTAAGGAAAAACAGCAGGTTTTCCTCTGGAGAATTAAATTGTACCCAATGTGTTAGTAGAAACATCAATTTTTAACTCAGTAGGCCAATAGAACCCACCCACCCCCTCCGCCCTACCCCCCGTCTTTCTGTCTCTATGTGTATTGTGTTGTCTATGTTTCTATCTCTCTGTCTCTGTCTCTCTCGGTACTTCTGTCTCCCACCACTCACTACCCCACCCTCCCCAATGAAGACACACAAAGGAAGAAAAAGAAAAGCTATTCTGTCTTGGTTTAGAGATAAAGATCCAGAAGCACAGAGAATTGAAAAGCCTTGAAAACTTTTGGGCAGAAAGTGTTAGCTAGAATTAGAATTTGCCTTTATTTTACTATACTACTAGCTCAAAAACTTAATAAGTAGGGAGGACCCAGTTCCTTTACTATCATGGAAAATTAACTATCTATTACCGAATATAGGCAGAATGACTTAAATAGTTACTTAAAGACAATATAGGTCCTAAATAAATCTCCTAAAAATGCAGATCTCCAGAGATTCTCAGATACAGTTAAAGAAAAGCCTATACTCTCAAATAAGACTATCTCCAGTAATTCCCACACACTGGGTTGGCAAGGGGCTTATTTATTTATTTATTTATTTATTTTCATCCCATTCATATTGATTCATGGAAGCTGGATAAGCATTCCTTTTCTTATGGAAGGATAATTAACTGCAGCGTTTCAATAATCTCAGTGAATCCCATTTCCTCCGAGGAAAAAGCCTCAATGTAGACACAAAGTAGATAAAACAAACTGACAGGGAACTTGGGTGGGAGAGAAACAAGGACACTATTCCAGAATAAAGGTCTTAAATGTTTCAGTGACAAGAAGCAATAGAGGGATTTTAGTGGTAGACAGGAGTTTCATCGAATCTCATAATTTATAATATTTAAAGCTACCGGTGACCTTTTCTGAGGCAATTCATTTACTTACGTATTTAGTGAGAGCCACATCAAGCTTTCATTACTCATGCATACGTGGCATGTCTTTTACAGCACAGAACTAAGTAGATAAAATATGGAAATCATAAAATATAACACCCCTTGCCCAGGCAGACACCGCCTTTCCATAAACCATGCTACCATTAGCAAAGACCCAGGTCACCCAAGTCAGGTTTTTAACAGTCCTAACAGGGAATAGACAAGCCTCGGGAAATTATAACTGAAACGATTTGAGCAAGAAACACTGTGAACGTCACTGAAGCCTGAATTTTAACAAGCAAAACTTCAAAGGGAAAAGAAAAAAGCTGCTAAAATGATCTTCTGTAGGGAGGCAAGATACAAGGAAAATTTTCTATATCAATGAACTTTGCCTAGCAACATAGTTAATTCACATTTCCACAGGACCATAAAGAAAGCAGACAATTACTCTAAAATCTATACCTTCATTCTTTTATTTCTACATCTAAATAAAAACAGTGCTGCTCCAGGGCAATAAGCAACGTTAACTGCCGTGAGGGACACATTACACAGGTGGAAGGCATGAGCCCCGTTTCCTTGTTTTGCTCGCCTAACAAAGGACACTTTCTCCTTCTTCACCAGCTTCTAGAATCAAATCTGAGGATTACTGCAACTTTCCTCGCATTCCAAAAAGCTGATAAGCACTGTAAATATTCTGTTTAATTCTATCTGGCAAATATTTATTGAGCAGCAAAAATGTGTCAGACACTGTACTAGACACGGTGTTAATCAGGCATGGCCCTGTGCTCAAGGAGCTTACTGGCTAACGGGCCTTTACAGATGACATATAAAGGTATGACAAGTATAAGGAACAGAAAAGAAGGCACAAAGAATAAAGTTAGGAACAAATTATATACCACTAAAATACTAGTTTAACAGCGTCAACAATAGTTTCCAATGCCCAAGAGTGAAAATGTACAGGGCAAAGCAGGCATCACCCAGGTCCCTGTGCCATCTCTCTCTGTCTGTGCTCATTGGTCATCAAGATATAACTCCCCATCCTACTTAACTGGCACAGTTTAAAATTGTAAAATATTAGCACTGCAATATTAAAATTAGCACTGGAACATTAGCACTGGAAGGGACTTTGTCATGTATTGAATTGTATTCCCCCAAAATATGTGTCAACTTGGTTAGGCCATGATTCTCAGTACTATGTGGGTGTCCTTCATTTTGTGATTGTAAATTTATGTTAAAGAGAATTAGGGTGGGATTGTAACATCCTTACTAAGGTCACATCCAACGTAAAGGAAGTCTCCCTGGATTGTGGCCTGTACCCCCTTTCATCTTTTAAGAGGTAAAAGGAAAGGGAAGCAAGCAGAGAATGGGAACCTCATACCACCAAGAAAGCAGGACAGGGAGCAGAGCATGTCCTTTGGACCCAGGATTCCTGCGCAGAGAAGCTCCTAGTCCAGGGAATGATTGACAACAAGGACCTTCCTGCAGAGCCAACAGAGAAAGCCTTCCCCTGGAGCTGATGCCCTAAATTTGGACTTCTAGCCTACTAAAGACTGTGAAAAATAAATGTCTCATTGTTAAAACCATCCATTTGTGGTATTTCTGTTATAGCAGCACTAGATGACTAAGACAGGCCTGTTACAGATTGAATTACATCCCCCAAGAGTGTGTGTCAGCTTGGCTAGGCTGTGATTCCTAGTATTGTGTGATTGTCCACCATTTTGCCACCTGATGTGATTTTTCTATGTGCTGTAAATCCTTCCTCTATAATGTTAATGAGGTGGGACTAGCGGCAGTTATGTTAATTAGGGAAGACTCAATCTACAAGATCAGGTTGTGTTTTGAGTCAATCTCTTTTGAGATATAAAAGAGAGCATCAAGCAGAGAGACAGGGAGGTCCCATTCCACCAAGAAACAAGAGCCAGGAGAATAGCACTTCCTTTGGACCCGGGGTCCCTGCACTGCGAAGCTCCTCAGCCAGGGAAGATTGATAACAAGGACCTTCCCCCAGAACTGACAGAGAGAGAAAGCCTTCCCCTAGAGTTGGCACCCTGAATTCGGACTTCTAGCCTCCCAGACTGCAAGAGAATAAACTTCTCTTTGCTAAAGCCATCCACTTGTGGTATTTCTGTTACAGCAGCCCTAGATAACTAAGACAGGGCCTTATAGATTACCTAGTCTTATTCCCTCATTTTAGGACCTAGGCCGAAAGGTTAAAGTATTGGTTCATAATTCCATAATTAATTTCTTGAATAGTGAAGACCAGAACATGCGCCAGTCATCTGACTGCGTCCTGTGCTCTTTCGACTGTACCACACTGTCCCCTATTCATAGGGGATTTGTTCTATACTCTCCCACATCCTCACGAAGTCCCAGTGTTTGGTTCACCAAAGGCCCTGCCTTCGCCATGGAGCCCTCCTAGCCACCATGGCTCCATTGGTCTCACTCTTTGAGCTCCTATGACATTCACAGGCTAAGCCACATAACTGTCCTATCAAACACTCTGTTGTTCCTTGTAGGAGGCTGACCTCACAAGTACAATCCAGGTGACTTGAGAGTATGGATTGATTGCTTGGTCCTGTCTCCTCTGCTCCTGGCTTCTGTTGGGCACAGATAAGGTGGCTCCAAATACTTGTTCAGTGTTGGAATCATCATTTAATGTAACCCATCTGGTTCAGTTCCTAATGATCAGGTATATCAATAACCTTCTATAATCTGAAAAAATCATGCCTCTCTTCAAAGCGACACACCTGCTCTGTCATGGGGCAGTCAACCCAAGCAGTGATGCTTCAAAATTCAAAAGAAATTTGGCTCAGGTGTAGATAGGGCAGAAGGGTCAACTTGTGATATAGTATTTTTGTGTGTACGTGATTTGTTTGTTGGTTTTTTGGACCCACGTGTGCGCAGACCTTGGGTAAAGCACTTAATCCCACTGAATCTTGAGCTCCTCATCTCTAATATGGGGATAATATTATCTAAGTTACACGTAAATGATACTGTTATGAAGATTAAAGACAATCGTGAATGTCTAGAACAAAGCATATCAATGCTCACTTCCTCCATCTACTGCTCCCTGTCTGTCTTATTCTGCTAATTCCTTTTAAGGTGCTAGCCAACATCTGAGATGTTGGCTGAAACAGGCTTAAGGTGGGATTCCTCCCTGAGATGTTTGTATTGCAAGAGAATATTTCTAACCGAAAGTTTCCTCAAGCCTCGAATAACAGATGCTCTCATGTCAGGCAGCAGGGTGGGTGTTGGGGATGGAGGGCCTTCTCCTCAAGTCATGGCAGTCCCTCAAGACATGAGCAGCAATTTTGGAGAGTCTGGGAAAGTGCATATGACTAGGACTCAGAAGCTCCGTGTTCTAGTTCCTGCTCAAGTAGCTCATTTAAAAAAATGAAGGCAATGAGCTAGACGGACATTAAATCCTTTCCAGCTCTGCAATTCCATTCTATCCCTTTATACTGGAAAAAAAGTAAAACACAAACCAGTTGCCCTCGAGTTGATTCTGACTCATGGCAATGCCATGTGTGTCAAAGCAGAACTGTTCTCCATTGGATTTTCATGGCTGTGATCTTTTGGAAGCAGATCGCCAGGCCTTTCTTCTGAGGTGCCTCTAGGTGGGTTCCAACTGCCCATCTTTTCATTAGCAGCTGAGTGCTTTACATTTTGCACCACCCAGGGACTCATACCTGAATGACAGGTGGGAAATAGGAACTCACAGCCATGACGTTCATTTTAACCAAGGAAACAAAAATATCAATTTAATGATACTAAACCCATTGCCCTCGAGTCAATTCCAAAACATAGTGATCCTAGAGGATACAGCAGAACTGTCCCATAGGATTTCCAAGGAGTGGCTGGTGGGTTCGAACTGCTGACCTTTTGGTTAGCAGCCGACCTCTTAACCACTGCCCTACTGGAGCTGTAGAAAATGATGATGGCTAGGAAAGCAGGAAATTAAAAATGCTATTTTCCCTAATTCCTCATGGTTTGTTTGCAAGTAGCAGAACAACAGAAATTTTCTGATTGAAATTAAGATAATAAACAGGTATTACATATATGCTATGTGGCTGGGCCAGGCAAAATAGTAATTTTTCTCAAAGAACAAGAGGAAAAACCAAATTTTTTCAAGTGAAATGAAATGATCAACACCAGGACACATTTTATATATGCTCGGAGTCTACACTTCAGACCCTTATATACAAGGTTGGAGCTCTCCTCTCCACTCTATCACTCCTTCCCCCTTGCAATGTCCTAGTAATTCACAGTGTGCCTGGCAAGAGAGAGGGAAGGAGGCCTCTCTGGATGGATCCTCAGCACCACAAAGGCTACAGGAGGGATATGTGAGTCCGTGGCTAATGCCCAAGGCTGTAATTCTTCAATTTATTTAGGGTCCCTTTTCAGCTGCTGGGGACCCAGGCATTCTACAGCTCCTCCATGGGAATTGCAAAGAACCTCACTGTCAATCAAATGAATGAATCTTTTATCTTAGGAGCATCACACCCAAGCCAGTAATATCTTCCAACAAAAAGCCTGCCAGAAGTTCATGGGCACTATCTCAAGAAGTCTCATGAGAGGGGTTATTTTATATGTCCTTAATGCACAGGCCTGTGGGAATAGAGATTCCTTTGTGGGCTTTGAAGGAACACAGCACTAAGCAAAACATAAAATCAGCTTAACTTCTGAATTAACAGTTCAGAATTGTGGCCACATTTTACATTGTTACTCTTGTTGTTCTCAGCCGCTGTTGAGTTGACCTCTGACTCATGACAATGCCGTGATGGTCCTGAACCATCATCATGATCGCTGGTGGATTCGACAGTTGTGATCCATAGAGTCTTCCATTGGCTGATCTTCAGAAGTAGATCACCAGCCATTTCGTCCTAGGCCATCTTAGTCTGGAAACACAGGTGAAGCCCGTTCACCATCATAGCAACACAAAAGCCTCCAGTGACAGATGAGTCGTAGCAATAACAGCACAATTATAAAATAATAAGATTTAAAATATGTGGAAACCAAACAATACCTCCTTGAGTCTTTATTTCCCAATTTCTAAGCAGAGATACTGCACTTCGTCCAAGAGTCATAGCTACAGGTAGCCTCCATTTTTGATGCTTCTATAAGATATAACGAACATAATCAAATATCGTAATGTATGCTCCACTTATTTAAAATAGCATCACCATCTTATAATGGGCTTGCTTCCTGCAATTCCTCTAACCTGCTTCTAGTCAACAGCCCTGTCTCTGGAAAACACACAGTGACCAACTAGAAATTTATAATTTGCATAGGAATGGCTCAAGAGAGTATTGGTATAGCACACTGGGTAAAACCAACAGAGCTAGCCCTGTCTTATTTTGTAAGAGCACAAAGTAGAGCATTATGGTCCACCTGTCAACGTTTGTCAAGTACACAATGGACAGAAGAGAACATACTGGCCTGAGCAAGGTGAGCTCCACCTTCCTTAGCCCAGGAGATGGCTTGCAGAAGCAGGTGAGCCTGTGTGGAAACCACTCATGAATTCATTCATTGCCCTGCACGTATGTACAAAGGGCCTGGTACGTGTCAACATGCTGGGCAAGCAGAATAGAATAGAATAGAATAGTCCCAAATGCCTACTGCAAATCTTGATAATGCAAACTCTAGGGGCCAGGAAGGGAAAAACAGGACTGGATTTTCCTGTATTTACGGAAAATGCAGCATGAACAAGTTAGAAGTCATAGAGCTTCATGTTAGGGATTATTGAAATAAATGCTGCCTTGGTGTTTTTAAGTAGGGAGGCAGGAAAATCATCATTCTTTCCAAATTGTAAGATCATTCTAAAGGTGTCCACATTGCATATTAGTAGCCAATGAACATGCACCATTCTGAATTTAGAGGTCTAAAGAGTTGTTTTAATATATAGCATTTATTAGCTGTCAATATTTTAGCTTGTTTTTGAGTATTTTTTTAAATATCCATAAACTATGGACAAATAATTTCCCACAAGAATGTGTCTTCTCTTTTAAATGATATTAATTCCATTTGTTGACGAAAAAAATTTTAAACTTTACAGTCACACTTTTAAGAACTCACTTTCCAGTCATAACTAGCTGTTTGACTATGATGAGGTCATTCCATAGTCTCAGTTATCTTAGCTATGAAATTGAACTTCTCCACTTAAACAATCTTGAGGTTTCCATCAGATTATATCACTTTATAATACTAAGTAGAACAATGCAGTAGGAATGGATTGACTTTCTCCCATGACGTGGCAAGAGAAGCAAGGGTAAATGTAGTGGTTGGGGTAGAATAAGATGAAGTAGACATAAACACATAAATAGGGCCAGGGAAAGGGAAAAGTTAAAGCACACATTTGACTGTAGTTATCTAGAAGATGGTGTAGTAAATGGCATCAAGATCACTGGAAGGCACGGGGAAGGCCAAGAAAATGCACAGAGATGCAGATGCAAGGCAGCCAAGAGACATAGCAAGAGGTGGTTTCATGAGATCAACATCCACCCGCAGGAAGCAGAGTCTGGACAAGAGAGCGAGAGTTGGGGACAAGGCTCCAAGGTTTGCGTAGGATGGAAAAGAAAAGGAAGGGAGGATTTGGACAAGTTATCGAGACAAGAACTGAGGGACAGGGAGAGAAATACAAATGAGTCAATGGTACACATGGGATAAACACTTAGTGTTAGGGATAAAACAGAACTTGGATTACTCAGACGGAATCATGATGTAAAATGTCAGTAGCCAGAATACCTTGATCCTGAGCCAACTGGGTAGTTGTTGTTCTTATTAACCAAAAACAAAACCAAACCAAGTGCCCTCGAGTCAATTCCGACTCATAGCGACCCTATAGGACAGAGTAGAACTGCCCCATAGAGTTTCCAAGGAGCGCATGGTGGATTTGAACTGCTGACCCTTTGGTTAGCAGCCGTAGCACTTAACCACTACTCCACCAGGGTTTCCGTTATTCTTATTACCTATCATCAAATCAGTTCTGAATTATAGTGACCCTATGTACAACAGAAGGAAACGCTGCTTGGTCCTGTACCATCCTCACAATCATTGCTATTTTGAGCCCACTGAAACCCTGGTGGCACAGTGGTTAAGTTCAAAGGCAGCTAACCAAAAGGTCAGCAGTTCGAATCCACCAGGCGCTCCTTGGAAACTCTATGGGGCCGTTCTACTCTCTCCTATAGGGTCACTATGAGTCAGAATCGACTCGGCTGCAACGGGTAACGGGTTGCAACCACTGTGTCAATTTTCTTTTTACTTGACCCTCTGCTTCACCAAGCATGATGTCCTTCTCCAGGGACTGGTCCCTCCTGATCACATGTTTAAAGTAAATGAGACAAAGTCTTGCTGTCCTCACTTCTAAGGAGCATTCTGGCCGTACTTCTTTCAAAATAGATTTGTTCATTCTTCAGGCAGTCCATAGTATATTCAACATTCTTCACCAACACCATAATTCAAAGGCATTAATTCTTCTTCGCTCTTCCTTATTCATTGCCCATCTTTCACAGGCATATGAGATGACTGAAAACATCCTGGCTTGGTCAGGCTCACCTTAGTCTTCAAGGTGACATGTTATCTTTTCAACACTTCAGAACGGTCTTTTGCAGCAGATTTGCCCAACGCAATGCATCGTTTGATTGCAGCTGCTTCCGTGGGTATTGACTGAGGTACCAGTAAAGGGAAATCCTTAACAACTTCAATATTTTCTCTGCTTATCATGATGTTACTTATTGGTTCAATTCTTAAGATTTTTGTTTTCTTTATGTTGGGGTGTAATCCATGCTGAAGGCTGTAGTCTTTGATCTTCAATAGTAAGCACTACATGTACTCTTGAATCAAGCAAGGTTGTGTCATCTGCATATCGCAGGTTGTTAATCAGGCATTCTCCAATCCTGATGCTGAGTTTTTCTTCATATTGCTACCCGATTAGGGTCCGTGCCCTGGAGCAGTCAAGCCAATGAACCATATTCCAAGTCAGAAAGAGAAAGTTTATTCAGGAGATATATACATCACCGGGGACTGGCAGCAACAGAGGCTGTCTCTATGGAGTCCCAGAGAGGAATTGTACATTACAGCTTATGTAGAATTTTTACATAGAAGTGTCTTTGTAGTCTGCAGATGGCCAAAGGAGTTTTTCATTACAAAATAGTGACAAGACTCTTTATCAGACTAGGAAGATACATGACGGACATCTCTTTATCAGGCTAAAGACATACATATCAGACACCTGGGCTCTAATCTCCATGTGGAGGGTTGAAAGTCCTGGGTCATAGGACAGAACAAAGTCATTAGCATTAGGTCAAAACAAAGTCATTAATAGAGGTATATGAAGTAGGGGGCAGGCAGAAGAAGAACTTAGAGGTTCATCATGGCGTTAGTTATGTCAAGCTCTCAGTTGCCCATTTTGAAAAAGGAGAAAACATGCTGGGGAGTATAGGGGTCACGATATAGTTGTTTCCCGGGTTATCTGCTACGCATATAGACTGAATAAGTATGGTGAAAGGTTACAGCACTGAAGCACACCTTTTCTGAATTTAAACCATTCGTATCCCCTTGTTCTGTTCAGATGACTGCTTCCTGGTCTATGTACAGGTTCCACATGAGCACAATTAAGTACTCTGGAATTCCCATTCTTCAAAATGTTACCCATAACTTGTCATGATCCACATAGTCAAATGTCTTTGCATAGTTCAATAAAACACAGGTAAACATCCTTCTTGTATTCTCCTGCTTTCACCCAAGATCCATCTGACATCAGCAGTAATATTCCTTGTTTCACGTCCTCTTCTGAAATCTGGCTTGAATTTCTGGCAGTTCCCTGTCGACATACTGCTACAACCATTTTTGAACTTTCTTCAGCAAAACTTTACTTGTGTGTGATATCAGTGGTATTGTTCTATAATTTCCTCATTCGATTCGATCACCTTTTTTTGGACTGAGTACATATACGAATCTCTTCCAGTCGTTTGGCCAGGTAGCTGTCTTCCAAATTTCTTGGCGTAGATGAATGAGCACTTTCAGTGTTGTATGCGTTTGTTGAAACATCTCAGCTGATACTCTGTCAATTCCTGGACCCTTGTTTTCACCAATGTCTTCAGGGCAGCTTGTACTGCTTCCTTCCATACCACCAGTTCTCGATCATATGTTACCCCCTGAAATGGCTGAAAGTCGACCAGTTCTTCTTGGTACAGTGACTCTGTGTATTCTTTCCATCCTCCTTTGATGCTTCCTGTATCGTTCATTTGTTGCACACAGAATCCTTCAATATTGCATCTCAAAGCTTGAATTTTTTCTTCAGTTCTTTCACTTTTTGAGAAATCTCAAGTGTATTCTTCCCTTTTGGTTTTCTAACTTCAGATCTTTGTACCTTTCATTACAATACTGTAGTTTCTCTTCTCAAGTCACCCTATGAAATCTGTTCAACTCTTTTACTTCATCATTTCTCCCATCCCCTTTAGCTACTCAACATTCAAGAGCAAATTTTAGAGTTTCTTCTGACATCTATTTTGGTTTTTTCTTTCTTTCCTGTCTTTTTAATGATCTTTTGCTTTCATCATGTATGATGTCCTTGATGTTATCCCTCAGTTCATCTAATATTCAGTCATTATGTTCAATGTGCCAAATGTATTCTTGAGATGGCCTCTAAATTCAGGTGAGATATCCTTAAGGTCATACTTTGGCTCTTGTGGACTTCTTTAATTTTCTTCAGCTTTAACTTGAATTTGCATACAAGTAATTGATGGTCTGTTCCACAGTCAGCCCCTGGCCTTGTTCTGACTGATGATATTGAGCCTTCCTATCGTTTCATTCCACTGATGTACTCGATTTGATTCCTGTATATTCCATCTGGCAAGGTCCACGTGGATAGCTGCGATTTATGTTGTTGAAAAAAAAGGTATTTCCAATGAGTGAGTCTTTGGTCTTGCAAAATTCTATCACGCAATTTCTGGCATCATTTCTATCACCAAGGCCAGGTTTTCCAACTACTGATCCTTTTCTTTGTTTCCAACTCTTGCATTCCAATCACCAAACCAAAAAACCAAACTCATTGCCATCGAGTTGATTCCAACTCATAGTGACAGTATAGGACAGAGCAGAACTGCCCCATAGAGTTTCCAAGGAGCAGATGGTGGATCTGAACTGCTGACCTCTTGATGAGCAGCTGTAACAGTTAACCACTACACCACCAGAGTTTCCTTCCAATCACCATTAATTATCAATTCATCTTGATTGCATGTTTGATCAATTTCAGATTGCAGAAGTTGTAAAAATATTCAGTGTCTTCATCTTTGGCCTTAGTGCTTGGCGCATAAACTTGGAAATAGTTGCATTAATTGGTCTTCCTTGTAGGTGTATGGATATTATCCTATCACTGAGTGTTGTACTTCCAGATAGATCTTGATGTGCTCTTTTTGACAATGAATGTGACATCATTCCTCTTTAACTTGTCATCCCCAACATAATAGACCACAAGTTCTAATTTTCCTTGATTTATACTTCGTACATTCCATGTTCTAATTACTCACGGATGTTTGCAGCTATTTCTTCTCATTTTGAGTCATGTCATATTAGCCAACGAAAGTCCCAAAAGCTTGACTCCATCCACGTCATTAAGGCCAACTTTAAGGAGGCAACTCTTCCCCAGTGCTATTTTGAGTGCCTTCCAACCTGAGGGGCTCATCTTCCAATGCTATATCAGACAGTATTCTGCTGCTGTCCATAACGTTTTCACTGGCCTTTTTTTTTGGGGGGGGGGGCAGGGGGGAAATAGATGGCCAGGTCCTTCTTCTTTGTCTTAGTCTGGAGGTTCCGCTGAAATCTGTCCACCGTGGGTGACCCTGCTGGTATTTGAAATACTGGTGGCATAGCTTCCAGCATCACAGCAACATGTCACTGTGGCAAGACAAACTGACAGACAAGTGGTGAATCTGAGTGATAGAACAGAGCAAGTTATATTTACCTCTCTCTTTCTCCACCCTACCTTTCAAAAGACAACCCAGACTGGTTCCTAGAGCCTGGAAGACGGCTGACTTGAGGAGAGCTCAGGGGAACTATGAACCATGACAAAATTCAGAATCCTCTCCTGGAGTTTCCAGAGCCTCAGAGCCACTTGCCTTTCTTCTGATCTTATCTCACTGTAATCATGTTACTGTTCTGAGAATTAGCACCAAATTTTCAAGACTGTTATTTGCTTATTTTAAAACTTTTTAGCAGCTTGTATGAATAGATCTGGTTTCATGCCAAGTCCCCATAATTTTCAAAATAATTGGAGGTGCCTCATTAAATCTGTTAGCTAAACTCCGAGGATTGGGAAATGTCAAGATTGCACACTCACTCCCTTATCTGATTTTTGAATGTGGCTTTCATCAGGATTATCTTGGCCTCTAATTGGCTAAGTCTTTGCATTCCTTTTCTATTCATTTAAAATTCTATCTAGTCTTAACACTCAGTTCCTTGAATTTTCTTAATTGGAATCAGGCCCATTTCACCTACATGTTATCTTTTTTTCAATAGATTTATTAAGGGCTTTTGTGAGGTCTTCTTGTATTCTTCTGCATTCTCCTACACTTTATAAACTAAGGTATACTTTTGAAGCATTCATTCATTCATTTGACTAATACTTATTCTAGCACATCTGTATCTGCTAAACACTGAGTAAAAGCTTTGGAAAAAGAGTGAAAAATAATTCTATTTTGAGGAATGTAAGCACTCCTGTTGGATATAAAATGTGATAGCAACTAGAGACACAATAGATAGTCCTCAATAGAATGGGAGAAAAATGTAGAATAAAACTCAAATGCTTTAAAAAAAAAGTCAGACTTATTGGACCAGTAGAGACTAGGGGAACCCCAGAGACTATCGCCCTGAGATACCCTTTAAACTTTGTACTGAAACTGCTCCCAGAGGTCACCCTTCACCTATATAACAGATTGGCTCATAAAATAAACAATATCACCTGTGAGTACTGTGCTCCTTTAAAAAATCATCTATATGAGACCAAACACTCAACATTTACCCTAAAGCAAAGATTAGAAGGTAAGGGAGGGCAAGGAAGCTAGATTAATGGAAGTGAAACAACCAGAATGGAAAGTAAACAATGTCAATGAACAACATGCATTGAAACTGTTAAATGGGAACCTAATTTGCTGTGTAAACTTTCACCAAAAACACAATAAACTATTATTTTTATTTAAAAAAAAAATGTAATAACAAATCCAAGGCAAATTTTCTTTCTTCCTCTTCCTAAAACCTCCTCAATTCTTATATCGGGGATTGTACTTAGGAAAACGGCCCCTTGCTCTCTATATGTGCAGTGACTAAGTGATAAAATCTGGAGCCTGCCTGGGTTATAATCTGCGCTTCACTAGTCTAAATCAAGAAATCATTCGGTTTCATTTTTCTTTCCCTGGAGTTCTCCGCCATGGAGCCTCTGCCTTGTCTCCAGGTTGGACTGAGGCCTCATGAGGCCACTTGTCTGCAACTTCCCTCAGACACTCCCCAAGGTTTGGTGCCTTGCTTCCAGGGTCCCAGGTCCTTTTCTCTTAGTTTCTCCTCTTTTCCTGTATTTTCCTCAAAAAAGATGCATAGAAGAAGGTAGATTTAGGAGCTCTTGCCTGTCTGAAGTTCCTGGGTGATACAAACAGTTTGCACTCGGCTGGTAACCAAATGGCTGGTGGTTTGAACCCACCCAGCAGTACTGCAGAAGAAAGGCCTGGCGAGCCACTTTTGTAAACATTACAGCCAAAAAAAACCCAAAGGAGCAGTTCTACTCTGTAACACACGGAGTTGTCATGAGTCGGAAGTGACTCGGTTGCCACATTTTGTTTTGTCTGTTTGTCTGATGCCTCTCTAAAGGAGTCCCTGAGTGGTGAAAATGGTTAAGGCACTCAGCTTTTAACAGAAAGATTGGAGGTTCAAGTCCACCCAGAGGCATCTCAGAATAAAGGCGTGGTCATCTACTTCTGAAAAATCAGCCACCGAAAAGCCTACGAAGCACAGCTCTACTCTGACACACACAGAGGGTCACCATGAGTTGGAGTTGACTTCATCACAACTGAGTTTTTTTTTTTTTTTTGTCTGTCTAAAAATGTCTTGTGGTGTTGACGAAGAATAGGGATATACCATGGACTGCCAGAAGGACAAACAAATCTGTCTTGGAGGAAGTACTGTCAGAATGCTCTTTTGAAGCAAGGATGGCGAAACTTTGTCTCATTTACTTTGGACATGTTACCAGAAGGGACAATTCCTGGAGAAGGACATCATGCTTGGTAAAGTAGAGGGTCAGCAGAAAAGAGAAAGGTCCTTGACAAGATGGACTGACACAGTGGCTGCAACAGTGGGCTCAAACATAGCGATGATTGCCAGGATGGCGCAGGACTGGGCAGTATTTCATTCTGTAATACATGGAACGGACTGGATAGCACCTAACAACAACAAAAATGTCTTAATCCCACCCCTCGCCTTTCACAGATGGTTTGTTTGACTGGGTATAGAATTCTAGTTAGAGGACTGCAACAAGATCATAACATTTCCTTTCAGGATTCCAAAGGAATTGCTCCATTGACTCCCAGTGTACCACAGAACTGCTAAGGAGCCCGATTCCGTTCTAAGTCCTTTGGACCTATTTTTTCTCTTTTGAGTTGTAAAATTTCACAATAATCCACCTTAATTTTTTTTTTTTAATTGTGCTGGATACTTGGCAGGTCTTTCCATTTTTTGGTTTGGGGAATTATTCTTGTATTATTGTTTTCACTCTTTTCTTTGCCTTAATTATCTCTGTTCTCACTCTATAGAATGTCCAGTAGTCACACACAGTCCCCAGTTTTCATCTTTTCTCTCATATTATTAATTTCTTTGCCCTTTATTTTCTGGGATATTTCTTCAACGTTATTATTTACTTCTTCTAATTATTTTTAGGAGCCCTGTGGCACAGTGGAAACCCTGGTGGCACAGTGGTTAAGAGCTACGGTTGCTAACCAAAAGGTTGGCAGTTTGAATCCACCAGCTGCTCCTTAGAAACTCTATGAGACAGTTCTACTCCTGTCCTATAGGGTTGCTATGAGTCAATGGCAATGGGTTTGGTTTGGTTTTTGGTGGCACAGTGGTTAAGCATTTAGTTGCTAATCAAAAAGTTCAGTAGTTCAAACCCACCAGCCACTCTACAGCAGAAAGATGTGGTGGCCTGCTTCCGTAAAGATTACAGCCTTGGAAGCCCTTTGGGGCATTTCTACTCTGTCCTACAGGCTCACTAGGAGTCAGAATTGACCCGATGGTAAACGGGGTCTAAATGCTGCCCAGACAGATTTTCCTATCATTCTGCCTCATGCTTTCTCCATTCTGTTTGTGGTACCTGCAGCCTCTCATGGAGCGTCTCTATCGGACTCTGTGGAGTACCGCTTGCTGATTTCGGCCAGCAGTACCGTAAGTTACAGCTTTCTCTCTCCACCAAAGCAGTCTCCACAATTCCAGCCTCTTTACAGATTCCAAAAACTTGTGCACACCCCTAGTCCACTGCTGACTCCCCTCCTCTTTGCTGTTGTCCTTTGTCTCTTGTGCCTTGACTGGCTTTGATGTAGACTTTTGGAAAGAAGCTGAGATGAACCATGTGTCCAATGTACCATGTGTAATTAGAAACCTGGACCATTATTTTGAATTTATGATTCCTTGTTCAACTGTTTCCTTAGGCAAGCATATAAGGAATTCATATCTATTACTAATAATCTATTATGCTATAGATTCTGGATAACAGTGGTACTGATTTCTTTCTTCTGTTTTTGTTCTCTTTCTCTGTACCATTTTTTTCCCCTAACTCAGATCTCATGTTCCCAGGAGATTAATTTTAATCGCTTAAGGAAAATGGAAGAGTTGATGGACTCCTGGGCCTTAAAAAAAGAGGAAGAAATAAGGAAAAACTCCTTTCCCATCCGCCTGAAAGCCGTGGCTGAACACAGTAGGAGGACTGTGGGGGTGACATAAACGGTACTCCAGAGCTATATTTTATGGGACTGTGGGTGGACACCTCCTGCTGGACACACCACAAGTGCCTAGAGGATGCCAGCAAGTAAAAATAAACGTGCATGAGGCCTGGGCTCAACCACACAATCCATTCCAGCGGAACCTCAAGCAAGACCTCCTGTGGCATCCTGTATTTGTCTCATGATAGATTCTACTAGGTGGTTGCTGTGGTAATATAATTAGCACATTATTTTCCAAAGTATTTTCCAAGAGTAATTGCCAGAAATACGCACTCAGCTTCGTGTGTCCATATGCTTCTGGTCGTATATAGAAAGGAATAAAAGGGAAGAGAATAGATTAAGTCACAAAAACTGGAAAAGACAGAACTGCAAAAGAAAAAAACTGAAAAGGAAAGAAAGGTGCTTCTGATGATGAGGGGTTGGCCTGCTACTCTTTGAACCATAAATACATTTCCTCTAGCCAATGCCATCATGTTACTTTTGCTTTTAGCTGCCAACCAGCCGGCCCCTGACGCACAGTGAACCCATAGTGACCCAATGCATAAGAGAATGAAACACCACCCAGTCCTGTGCCATTCTCATGATGGGCTATAGATTAGACCACTATGATCCGTAGGTTTTTCATGACTGATTTTCAGAAGCAGATTGCCAGGCCTTTCTTCCTAGTCCATCTTAGTCTGGAAGTGCTGTTGCAACCTGTTCAGCATCACAAGAACATGCAAACCTCCAGTGACAGATAGGTTGTGGCTGCACATGAGATGCACTGATGGGGACTCAAACCCAGGCCTCCCACATGGAAGGAAAGAATTCTACCACATACACCTACTGGTTTTTCAAAACTTAATCTATGGATTTTCAAGTAGAATTTTACATTGCTGAATAATACAAGCACAAGTCTTCCAGCATTGTACATCATCCTAGTCATCTAGCGCCACAGACTATAAATGGGTTGGCAAACTTTGGACATTATGAAGCCGAATTAACTTAGCCCATTCTTCCTGAGCATCATTAGTTTTGGCAGTACATTTGTCAGTAAGCGAAATAAGTTGGATAGCACACAGGAGCAGACATATGGTTTTTTTTTTTTAAATAAACACAGGGACCTTGAGTATTGTAAAATCTTAGTTAATTCACCTCACCTCCTTCGGAACTCTACTGAAGCCTCCTGCTCTCCAGGAGGCCTGCTGTGCTAACCCTGCCTGCCTCCCACTGGCTGCCTTTCTTAATGTCTGTCCTTGCTCCCGGACTCCTCCCACTCCTCCGAGATTTACAAAGATCTTCGCTGTTCACCCAGGACCCATTTCTACTGAACTCCTTCATTCCAGTGTGGTCAGGTGGGGCTAGGGACGACAGCCTACTAGCACCGTGGCCTGACTAGCACCATACTTTAAATTGAATACATGGAAAAACAGAAATGCATTCATTCCTTTTATATATCTCAGGGTGTGGAAATGCCCCAGCTTTGCCTGTATGGAGAGAATGATTTGGGGTGCCATATTTTTTTCTTTCTTTTTTGCATTTCAAATCCTACCAGGATAAATCTTCATCCTAAGCCTACTTAAACTTTTTTTTTAACAGACAAGATTCAAGCCATACTCACAGCTTAAAAGAAAACTGAAGCAATTTTCAGTTCTAATGAGTTTGAAAAGGAGCCCTGGTGGTGCAGTGGTTAAATGCTGGACTGCTAATCAAAACGGCGGTTCGAACCCATCAGCCGCTCCATGGGAAAAACGTGGCTGTCAGCTTCTGTAAAGATGACAGCCTTGGAAACCCTGATGTAGTTCTACCTGTCCTACAGGGTAGCTATGAGTCGGAATCAACTTGATGGTAATGGGTAATGAGCGTGGAAAGTATATACATAACTAAGAGATGATGAACCTGTCTTAGCTTAAAGAAAATGAACACCAACTGGGGCTCCAGTGAGTCTGCTTTTCTCTCTCTTCAGGGTTAGTTACTACCCTAAAACCAAAAACCAAACCCATTGCCATCAAGTCAGTTCCGACTCATATTGACCTTACAGTTACTACCCTAAAAAAAAGGAATACCCAGGCCCTTATATTCAGAAAGAGGTGTGAACCCTCCAACTTTGTTCTTTCTCCAGGTTCTTTTGTCTATAACAGATGCATTGAATTTCTAAATAAATTTTATTATCAGATTGTCAACTTCTTCAAGGAATAATGCTAGGATTTTGATTGGGATTGCATAAAGTATATACGTACATATCTACCCTATGCAAGAAAAGAAAACAAAAATCCTCACAGCTGGACCAATAAGCAAAACATCATGATAAATGGAGAAAACACTGAAGTTGTCAAGGATTTCATTTTACCTGGATCCACAATCAACACCCATGGAAGAAGGAGTCAAGAAATCAAACAACGCATTGCATTGGGCAAATCTGCTGCAAAAGACCAGTTTTAAGTGTTAAAAAAGCAAAGATGTCACTCTAAGGACTAGGGTGCACCTGACCCAAGCCATGATGTTTTCAACCACTTCATATGCATGCAAAAGCTGGACAATGAGTAAGGAAGACAAAAGAAGAATTGATGCCTTCAAATTATGGTGTTTCAAAGAATATTGAACATACCACGGACTGCTAACAGAACTAACGAACCTGTCTTGGAAGAAGTATAGCCAGAGCACTCCTTAGAAGTGAGGATGACAAGACTTCGCCTCGTGTACTTTGGACATGTTATCGGAGGGACCAATCCCTGACGAAAGTCATTATACTTGGTAAAGTAGAGGGTCAACGAAAAGAAAAAGACCCTCTAAAAAATGGATTGACAATGGTGGCTGCAACAATGGGCTCAAGCATAGCAACTATTGTGAGGATGGTAGGACCCAGCAGTGTTTCATTCTGTTGTACATAGAGTCTCTATGAGTCGGAACCGATTCAATGGTACCTAACAACATTCCATTTTATCTCCTGGAATGTTGTTAGGTGCCATTGAATCGGTTCCGACTCATAGAGACTCTATAATTAATTTTACATTTTTATTAATTTTAATCTTTAACCTTCAATTTATCACAATGTACCTTTAAGTAATATTATATTACTTAATGAAAAAAGAACCTCACAAGAGTAAAAATCCATTTACTTCCTTCTTTTTACTCCTTTTGTCATTCATTTTACTTCAACATATTCTATCACCCCACAATACATTGTTATTAATTTTTTTAAGTAGTAGACTGTCTTTTAAAGAAATATATGTACACAAAATAGAAAAATAAAATCATCTCATATTTACCATTTCTGTGGCTCTTTATTTCTTCCTTCAGATCCAAACATCCATTTGACATTTTCTCTCTTCAACCTCAAGAACAACGTTATAATTTCATGCAGTGCATGTGTGCTAGAGAGAAATTTTTTCAGTTTTCACCTATCTAAAATGTATTCATTTCACTTTCACATTTAAAGAATATTTTAACTGAATATAAAATTTTGGTGGTCTGTTTTATTTTTTATTTCAACACTTTCAGTATATCATTTTTTAATCTTCTGAACTCTATTCTTTCTAATAACAAATTACCTTTAATTTTTATCACTATTCTCTCTATGTATTATGTCCTTTTATTCATGTCTGTTTTAAATTTTTTTATTCTTTATCTTTAGTTGCAAAAGTTTAACTATGATATTCTTATGTGTCAAAATGCTGGGTCTTTTTTCCTTTTTCCTTCCTTTGTTTCTCTCTACCTCCCTTCCTCACTTCCAACCTTTATCCCTCCTTCCCTTCCTTCCTTCCTCTCATTTCCTCCCTACTTCCCTCCCTCCTTCCTCCCTTGATTTCTTCCTTCCTTTTGTTTTAATTCTGCTTGGGGTTTGCTGAGCTTCTCAGATTTGTGGCTGAAGTCTTTAAATGATTTTTAAAAGGTTCTCATTGATTACTTCATCAAAATTTTTTTTTTCCTCTCTCCTTTCTGGGTTTCCAATATCCTATGATTAGACCATCTGATAGTGTTCTCAGGTCTCAAGTGGCCTGTTCCATTTTTTCACTCTTTTTCTCTGTTTTACAATTTAGATAATCTCCATTCACTTATTCAAGTTCACTGGTCCTTTCCTCTGCTGTGTTCTGCCCTTTATTAAGCTCATCAAATAAATTCTTTATTTCTGATACTGTACCTTTCATTTTTAGTATAGCCATTGGCTTCATTTTTATAGTTTCTCTCTCTGTGTATTTCCCATATGTTTACATATTTTGTCCATCTTTTCCACCAGATTCTTTAATATATATATCATAAACCCCTTGCCATCGAGCCCATTCCATCTCATAGTGACCCTACAGGACAAAGTAGAACTGCCCCATAGGGTTTCCAAGGCTGTAATCTTTACAGAACCAGACTGCCACATCTTTCTCCTATGGAGTGGCCAGTGGGTTCAAACCTTTCAGTTTACAGCTGAGAGCTTAACCACTGCATCACCAGGGCTCGATATATGTATATTTATACACGCTCATACACACACACACACACATACACACACACACATATATATATATATAAATCCGTAAACCTGTTGTGGTCAAGTCAATTCCGACTCATATCGACCCTATAGGACAGAGTACAATTCCCCCACAGGGTTTTCAAGGAGTGCGTGGTGGATTCACTCTGCTGACCTTTTGGTTAGCAGCCATAGTTCTTAACCACTACACCACCAGGGTTTCCATAAATATTTATTTATGTATATTTACATATATATACACACATACACATATCATAGACTTTTTAAAGTCTGTCAGGTAATTCTAACATCTGGGTCATCCTTTGGTCTACTTCTATGGACTATTTCCTCCCTTGACCAAGAGTCTCAGTTCCTTGTTTCTTTGCACACCTTAAGAATTTTTATTGTATTTCAGACATTGTATACAAAATTACATTAGAGACTAAAGCAAATAAAATTAGCCCTGAAGAAGAATACACTCATTCTATCAGGCCAACAGTTTATAGGCTAAATTACGCTAATCTGTAGTTGAGATGGATCTGAGCTTTGTTTAGATTTAATTAGATTCAGTTCATCACTGGCTTCAAAAGTTTGAAGACAGGATTAATGATTTCCTTTCGTCAAGACTGGAGACCCAAGCATTGACAAACCTCTGGAGATATCTTTCTGCTTTACAACCCAGCCCCCAAATTTCTAAGCTCTGGGAAATCTCTACTTTTTAGCTCACTGCCAGCATTTTATTGTTTTTGTTGTACCCTGCGGAGTCCTCTTTTTTCTCCAGTCCCATTTGTACTTTTGTGCTCCTGAAGATACTTCTCTCTGCACTACTGCAAACATTCTGTGAAGTTCCGGATTACTTTGGTGGGATTACTTACAGCTGTCCTGCCCACTCCCAGCCTTCAGAGAGCTGCTGCAGTTTACTTGATGAAGGCCTAAAATGCCTCAGCAGGATTTCTCTCATCTATATTCCTCTGCTCCTACCTTTCAGTGACCTTTTGCCTTGTACTTAAGAAAGGCCTCTCATACCTCAGTGATGATTTGCTTAGCAAACCCATTCTGATTCCATCACTTGACACTGTACTTCTGTGTACTTGGAAGAACCCTGAGAAAGAGGTGACAGATAGATGCAGATGTGCTGGGTCTGGATCTCCTCGGGATTTTCCAGCAGGGCTTTATTCCTGTTCAACCCCTGCTGAAAATTTGCATTTCTTACAAGTTCTCTGCTGATAATTTGCATTTATACTCCAGATATACTGAATCAGAATCTACATTTTAACAAGATCCCCCAAGTGGTTCTTATGTACATCTTCCTGGAACTTGTTAGCAATGCAAATTGATTATTCAAATTAACCTTGTATTGATTATCCAAATTAACTTTAGCAGAGTGGACATGTTCCTATACTGTCTGGATGGCTACATGGTTTTACCGACAGAAATTAGAAGCAAGGATAAGAAGAGTCAGTGTACTACGAGTTTACTTATTGACACTGAATACCACAGGCAAGCCAGGGCTAGCTCAGCAAAACAATTTTTCAGAGCTCCCTCATCATAGGAAATAGCTGGCCTCTATTCTGGTCTAGTTGGAGGGGAACAGAGTGGATTATTTGGAAGACACTTCAGATGTGGCCACAGCCATACATTAATAGCCCCAGTCTAGCAAGAATGCTTCGACCCAGGACTGATGAGACATTGCTCAGTCCCTACTAAAAGAACAGTCTGTGCAATGAGTCACTTGCATCCATAAAAATACCTGTTAAAACAAACTCCTAACAAGATACTTGTTTAGATATTCTTAGATTTGGTCACCTTGAGACTATGCTGGCTTCCTATTGCATCCTATGGTAGTTTAAGATGTTGACTTGACTCTTTAAAACACTGGCTGGTTAATCCAAAAAACACAAAATAATAAATGTTGGAGAGGCTGTGGAGAGATTGGAACTCTTATACACTGCTGGTGGGAATGTCAAATGGTACAATCACTTTGGAAATCGATTTGGTGCTTCCTTAAAACATTAGAAATAGAACTACCATACGATCTAGCAATCCCACTCCTTGGAATATATCCTAGAGGAATATGAGCCTTTACACAAACAGATACATGCACACCCATGTTTACTGCAGCACTGTTTGCAACAGCAAAAACATGGAAGCAACCAAGGTGTCCATCAACGGATGAATGCATAAATAAATTATGGTATATTCACACAATGGAATACTACACATAGATAAGGAACAGTGAGGAATCTGTGAAACATTTCATAACATGGAGGAACCTGGAAGGCATTATGCCGAGTGAATTTAGTCAGTTGCAAAAGGACAAATATTGTATAAGACCACTATTATAAGAACTTGAGAAATAGTTTAAACTGAGAAGAAAACAATCTTCTGTGGTTATGAGACGGGGGAGGGAGGGAGGGTGGGAAAGAGGTATTCACTAATTAGATAGTAGATAAGAACTACTTTAGGTGAAGGGAAAGACAGCACACAATACAGGGGAGGTCAGCACAATTGGACTAAACCAAAAGCAAAGAAGTTTCCTGAATAAACTGAATGCTTTGAAGGCCATCGTAGCAGGGGCACGGGTCTGGGGACCATGGTTTCAGGGGACGTCTAAGTCAATTGGCATAATAAAATCTATTAACAAAACATTCTGCATCCCACTTTGAAGAGTGGTGCCTGGGGTCTTAAATGCTAGCAAGCAGCCATCTAAGATGGCTCATCAATTGGTCTCAACCCACCTGGATCAAAGGAGAATGAAGAACACCAAGGACACAAGGCGATTACGAGCCCAAGAGACAGAAAGGGCCACATGAACCAGAGACTACATCAGCCTGAGACCAGAAGAACTAGATGGGGCCTGGCTACAACCAATGGCTGCCCTGACAGGGAACACAACAGAGAACCCCTGAGGGAGCAGGAGAGCAGTGGGACGCAGACCCCACATTCTCATAAGACCAGGCTTAATGGTCTGCCTGAGACTGGAGGGACCCCAGTGGTCATGGCCCCCAGACCTTCTGTTGCCCCAGGACAGGAACCATTCCCGAAGCCAACTCTTCAGACATGGATTGGACTGGACAATGGGTTGGAGAGAGATGCTGGTGTGCAGGGAGCTTCTTGGATCAGGTGGACACTTGAGACTATGTTGGCATCTCCTGCCTGGAGGGGAGATGAGAGGGTGGAGGGGGTTAGAAGCTGGCGAAAAGGACACGAAAAGAGAGAGTGCAGGGAAAGAGCAGACTGTCTCATTAGGGGGAGAGTAACTGGGAGTGTGTAGCAAGGTGTATATGGGTTTTTGTGTGAGAAACTGACTTGATTTGTAAACTTTCACTTAAAGCACAATAAAAGTTATTATAAAAAAAAAAAAAAAACCTTTGCTGGTAAGAAATCTTGGCCACTCTGGAGAGTATCTTTCTCTCCCTTTTAGTGACTAAGATCAGCTGGTAGATCTTTACTAATGCCCCCCAGGTGGGAAAACAGAAGTTAAGAACAGCACTTCCAACTGGTTCTTCCTGGTTCAGTCATAGCCAGGGAAGCGAAACTGGAACAGATCCTGATTTCTGAAATTTAAACGAACAAGAACAATAACTGGAATGGGAAAAACCACTCATCAAAGCGCAGCTAGAAACTTAATCTTTCTCTTAGAAAACAACGGCAGCGTATGCAGTGCATAGCAACCAAATCTCTTGCCTGTCAGATTCTGAGCAAAGTCAGAAACAGTGGTGCCTCATTCAAAGATGGCAGCCAATCACGCAGCTTTGAATGTGTGTCATTCTCCACAGTCTTGCCAATAATCCAGTATCACACATCAAGCTCCTGAAAGGGCTCACTACACCTCTTCTACCTCTCCCAACCCAGGGCTTCGACCATTAATGTTTCTCCATTCCAGTTATCGTTTCAGATCACCCAGATTATAACAATTCAGGTCTGTTTCAGTTTTGCTTCGTTGGCCATGACTGAACCAGTTCGAAGCCCTGGTTAAGGGTGAGCAGAGTGTTTATCCATAAAAGCTTGTCAGGGAATTCCCTTCTTCCAAGGATTTCACAGAGCCCTACTTGGACTACAACTGGGAGACAGTCAAACATGCCCACTCTTAACCAGTAAGGGCCCAAACACTGCCATTCTACCTGGCACTTCATGTGCTACTTTTCATTCAGTTCTAACCATCACTTGTACATACATTTCTCAAAAGGTTACAGCAGTAAATGAAATCAAATCAGTAAAAGAAAGATGAATTTGTGGAGTGCAGATTTTGCAGCTGAGGCAAAAGCTACCAATAACTCAGATGGAGACTCAGTTAATGGAAGCTTTTAATAAATCTAGGTAGGTGCCTTATACAAGCTTCTGTGGGTTAAATCATAATTGAAATGTACCATGCTAATGGCTGATAGAAAGCTGAAGGATTTCCATCTGAGGTATAGATGGAATCCAATTATATTTAACACCTTTCCCCCTTTAAAGCCTTTAGTCTTTTAACTCTTGTGTTGGTAGTTGGAACACAGAGGTTACAGTTAGTTTTGTCCTAAAGCACTTGGAAATGATTGATGTAAGAGACAGACTTTAAGGTCAGCTCAGAAAGGAACAGAGCACAGA
Organism: Loxodonta africana; assembly: GCF_030014295.1. Lineage (NCBI taxonomy): Eukaryota > Metazoa > Chordata > Mammalia > Proboscidea > Elephantidae > Loxodonta > Loxodonta africana. The sequence continues at coordinate 42,934,922 of NC_087366.1, forward strand.
ATACTCTCAGGACCTTATTTGTTCATTGCCCTAATAAACGGCAATGATTAAAATATTCTATAACTGCCTTAATCTAAACGTTATTAACTTGAGACACCTCTGCCGTTTGTACCATTCAGCTCTTGATGAAACCTGAGAGGTTACTATGATTCTATGCAACCAGTCCCAGGCAGAGAGACTTTTCTAGACAAAACAGAAAAATACAGTTCTCAAAGTAATGTAAGAAATGACTTGGAAACGCTAATTTTATTTCCAACTCTCAATTCTCTGACCTGTTTTGCTAAACAGGTTGAAGGCACAGTGCTGACGATGTGCTAAGATTTGCATACTCCCAGCATGAATCATCATAAGTATCCTCTTTTGTTGCTTCATTTTAGCTAAGTCAATGTCCAGACAATCAGTGTTCATTGAGCATGTTCTTTCATAAAAGAATTTTGAAGGAAAGCAAAAGAAAGTATGGTCCCTTTCTCCTAAGGGACTCATCATTTGCTACCTGGCCTACAAATATTCGCATCTTAAAACAGACAGCAGTGACTAAAACTGAGTAGTGATTCTAAGGGTGAATTTTCAGGCTCTAGATAAAAGGAGCCCTGGTGGTACAAACGGTTAAGCAGCTGGCTGCTAATTGAAAGGTTGGCAGTTTGAACCCACCCGCAGCTCCACAAGAGAAGACCTGGTGATCTGCCTCTGTAAAGATTACAGCCGAGAAAACCTTATGGAGCAGTTGTACTATGCTGCATGGGGTCACTGTGAGTTGAAATCAACTCAACGGCACCTAACGGTAGCAGAGATTATTTTCAATAAACAAGAATATTCTTTTCAGTTCTTCTTTAACAGTTTGTGTATATAGATTAAAAAAAAAGAGATAATTAAAAAAAAAAAAGAATAGAGACAGAGAAAGTAAAGAGGAGAGCGAGCCCTCCTACCCTTGCCCAGAGACAACCTCTGTTATCAGTTTTCAAAAATGTATCCTGAGGTATTTTGTGCATATAAAAGCACATACATACAAAAACAGTCACCCCTTTTCCCACATAAATGGCTGCAAACTTTGCACCTTATTGTTTTTCCCTTTAAAATAGATTCTGCAAAAATTAATCTGAAAAGGCCTATATCTATTAAAGAAATTGAATTGATCATTAATAACAAAACAGAAAGCTCCAGGTCCAAATAGTTTCACTAGTGAATTCTAACAAATGTTTAAGGAAGAAATGATACCAATTCTCTACAGTCCATTCCAGAAAACAAAAGCAAAGGAAACACTTCCTAATACATTCTATGACACCAGCATTACTCTGATGGCAAAAATAATATCTCTCACGAACAGAGATGCAAAAGTTCTCAACAAAATATAGGCAAATCGAATTCAACAATGTATAAAAACAATTATGCACCATGATTAAACAGTTCCCATAGAGTCAACCCGAACTCATGGGGATCCCATGGGTGTTAGAGTAGAACTGTGCTCCAGAAGGTTTTCAATGGCTAATTTTTGGAAGTAGATCACCAAGCCTTTCTTCCAAGGCACCTCCAGGTGGACTCAAACCTCCAGCCTTTCTGTTAGCAGCCAAGTAAATTAACCATTCCCACTATGATTATGTGGGACTTATTCCAGGCATGCAAGGTTGGTTCAACCTTCAAAAATCAGCTAATGTAATTCTGTAATTCATCATACCAACAGGCTAAAGAAGAAAAGTTATATGATTATATTATATGCAGGAAAAGCATTTGACAAAATCCAACATCCATTCATGACCAAAACTCTTGCATACTAGGAATAGAGGGGAACTTTGTCAACTTGATGAAGAACAACTACGGGAAACTCACAGCTAACATCATACTTCATAGTGAGAAGCTAGATGCTTTCCCCCTAAGATCAAGAACAAGGCAAGGATATCCCCTCACCACTCGTATTCATATCATACTAAAAGTCCTAGCTAATTCAATAAGAAAAGAAAAGAAAATGTATACCAGTTGGGAAGAAAGAAGGAAAACTGTCTTTGTTGACAAATGATATGATTGCCTATGCAGAAAATACCAAGAATTGCCAAAAAAAAAAAAAAACCCTGACTGTTTCTGCACACCTCTACTTGGCATTCAGTGCACTTATCCATCCTTCCTCATTCACACGGTTTACGGTGGCAAGTGCCTTCTGCTCCCACTGAGAATGGGTCTATGTTCCCTTTTTCTAAACTCCTCTTTTTCTGAGAGAAAATGAGAGCATCGCTCTCTTGACTTTACCAAAAAAGGAACACACACATGTAACTATTCACCTGGGCACCTCTACCAACATGTCACCTTTCCCATAGTGGGGAACTCTGCATACTTTCGTTTTAGGAGTTCCTCCCCAGTGAAGACCAAGGGCAATGTGAAAGGCAGCAATGTATTCATAACTACTTCATAATATAGCTAAACATGGAGACATACTGGAGAACCTGGGAAAGAATTAAGAAAAATATTTTATTTCCTTCAGTATCTGAGAGAGCTCAGGGAGCTCTGTGCAGGGCTCAGGAGGAAGGGCAGAGCCCAGTGAAGAACCATTTCATGCAAGGTTGTGTTGGTTCCCAGTGATTTTCTTATTCTTTTCGTAATCGTTCTTCAACAGAAGGCAAAAAGCAAATATTTTCTGTGTTGACACATTCACTGCTAAAGTTGTATGGAAAAAGTGGTTTATTATCAAATATAATAATAACTAATATTTCCTGGTACGTAGAGCGAGGGATATCATTGCTGATGTCAGAAGGATCCTGGCTAAAAGCAGAGGACACCAGAAAGATGCTTACCTGTGTTTTATTGACTATCTATAGCATTCGGCTTTGTGGATCATATAAGATTATAGATAACATTACGAAGAATTGTAATTGTGCTCATGAGGAACCTGGACATAGGCCAAAAGGCAGTCTTTCAAACAGAACAAGGGGATACTACATGGTTTAAAATCAGAAAAGGTGTGCTTCAGGGTTGTATCCTTTTACTACACTTGGTCTTCAGGGTTGTATCCTTTTACCATACTTGCTCAGTCTGCATGCTGAACAAATAATCCAAGAAGCTGGTCTAAATGAAGAAGAAAGGGACATCAGGATTGGAGCAAGACTCATTAACAACCTGCGTTATGCAGATGACACAACCTTACTTGCTAGAAGTGAAGAGAATTCGATGCACTTCCTGAGGAAGATCAAAGACCACAGTATGGATTACACCTCAACATAAAGAAATCCAAAATCCATACAACTGCGCCAGTAAATCTACACAACTGGGCCAGTAAGCAACATCATGATAAAAGGACAAAAGGTTAAAGTTGTCAAGGATTTCATTTTCCTCGGATCCACAATCAACACCCATGGAAGCAGCAGTCAAGAAATCAAATGAAGCATTGCATTGGGTAAATCTGCTACAAAGGACATCTTTAAAGCATTCAAAATTAAAGATGTCACCTTGAAGACCAAGGTGCACCTGACCCAAGCCATGGTATTTTCAATCACTCCATACACGTGCAAAAGCTGGATGATGAATAAGGAAGATGGAAAGAGAACTGATGCCTCTGAATTGTGGTGTTGTCGAAGAATATCGAATATATAATGGACTGCCAAAAAAATGAACAAATCCGTCTTGGAAGAATCACAACCAGAATGCTCCTTAGAAGCAAAGATGTCAAGGCTACGTCTCACGTGTTTTCAGGAGGCATCAGTCCCTGGAGAAGGACATCATGCTTGATAAAGCAGAGGGTGAGCGAAAAAGAAGACGACCCTCAACAAGATGGATTGACGCAATGGCTTCAACAATGCGCTCAAGCATAACAACTATGGTGAGGATGGCGCAGGCCCAGGCAGTGTTTCATTCTGTTGTACACAGCGTCGCTGTCAGAACTGACTCCACGGCACCTACCAACAACAACAATATTATTTACTGAGCACTTGTACCTACGTCCTGGGCATTTTTAACTGAATTTCTTATTCTGACATAACTGTAGATTCACATGCAGTTTAAGAATTAATACAGAGAGATCCCATGTACTCTTTAGCCAGTTTCCCCCACTGGTAATAATTTGTAAAACTGTAGTACAATATCACAACCAAAATAATGGACACTGATTAAGTGAAGATAGAGAACTTTACCACAAGGGACTCTTATGTTGTCCTTTTATTTGTTGTTATTTTTGTTGTTAGCTGCAGTCAGATCAGCTCCGACTCCTGACAACCTTGTGCATAACAGAGCTTTGACCGGTCCTGTGCCATCTTCACCATCGTTCGTCTGCTCCAGGCCATCCTTGTGCCCACTGTATATTCTGAGCATCTTCCAACCCAGCAGATCACCTTCCAGCACTCTATTGTACAATATTCTGCTGTGATCCATAGGGTTTTCACTGGCTAATTTTCAGCAGTAAATCACCAGGCCTTTCTTTCTAGTTTGTCTTGGTCTGGAAGCTCCGCTGATACCTGCCCACCACGGGTGACCCTGCTGGTATTTGAAATACTGGTGGTAAACCTTCCAGCCTCCTAGCAACACACAAGCCACCACAGAACAACAAATTGACAGGCCCTTTTATAGCCAGACACAATTCCTTCTACTCTGACCCCTACTTAACTCCTGAAAAACACTATTCTGTTCATCTCTTTAATTTTTTCATTTCAAGAATGTTATAGAAATTGAATAAACTCTGGAGACTTTTTTTATTCCAAAAAAAAATGTTTTAAATTTTTTTTTTTTTGGATATAAGTATATAAAATTTTCGGACTGGCTTTTTTTCAGTAGAATTCTTTAGAGATATAATTATGCAGATCAATAGCTCATCTCTCTTTACTGCTAAGGAATATTCCATGGTATGGACATACCACAGTTTGTAACCATTCACCTACTAAAGGACATATGGGTCATATCGCATTTTGGGCTATTATCAGTAAAGCTCCTGCAAACATCTGTGCACAGGTTTTTGGATGAACGTAAGTATTCGTTTCTCGGGAATAAATGCCCAAGGAGTGCAAGTAATGGGTAGTATGGCAGTTGCATGTGTTAACTTTTTGAATAAATTGCCAAACTATTTTCCAGAGTGCTGTACCATTTTACATTTCCACCTGCAATGTGTGAGTGATCCAGAAGTCTGGATTTGCCTTTTGGCCTCTATTGACACCAGAGATGAGAAAAGTCCCAACTTTCCTCTAGGCCCCCATTGTAGAGGGAGGGGATGTCTTGCTATTGGGGCAGGGGTGGAAGTCCAAGCTCCCAACATGATCTGCGCTGACACCATGGTGGAGGGAGTCAGAGGTTCTCATTCCAGCTCAATGCTTAGTCTTCTCTGATACCCCCCCGGTGGCTGTTGGGGCACCCCAGGCCTGCAAGGGTAAAAATCTGGGCTTCCTCTCAGGCTTCGCTGGTGTGGGTGTGAGTGAGGATACAGCTTTCCCTCTGACGTTTGGCTGAAAACAAGTTATTGCCTAAAAGTTTCCATCTTGCTAGGCTGCCCCTTTCTTGATCCTTTGGCTAAAGACAGCAGACTCTTGTTTTTTGCTGTGCCTGTTGGCATTTCTGGGTTGCCTGTGGCCAACTTCTTCCACCTCAAGACTGGGATATATGAGGCAAAAAGAAAATCCAAAGAATTCACTACTGTGTTATTCTCACATCCCGAAATTCTTAGCCAGTCTGCCTTCTTGTCTCCTCCTTTCACAGTCCTCTTCTGTTTATTTTATTTTTTGTCCAGAGTTTTCAGTTGTGCTTTGTGGGAAAACTATGTGCTCCTTCTTCCTAGTAACAGAAGTATGTCCTAGGTATTTTACATGTATTAACTCATTTAATCTTCACAATAACCCTCTGAAGTAGAATTACTCTCATCTCCATTTTACAGATGAGGAAACTGAGTCACAGAGAGTTTAAGTAGCTTGCCTAAGATTATACTGTTAAAAGTGGCAGAGCTAGTTTTCAAATCTAAGATGTTTGGCTTCAAATCAGTGCTTTCAAACAGTACACTAAAATGCCTCTCAAATAATAAAGGCTCATGATCAAGCTCCTTGTTTATCTTGATTAGTCTCTCGGTGGAGGGCTGAACTCCTGACTCTCTTACAATAGTCTTAAGTGCCCTCAGGGGAACATAGCCCTCCAGGGTCCCCACCCCTCATCTCCACAAACCAAAACCAAATGTATAGCCCTTCAGCGCAAGAGAAAGGACTATAAAAACTGTCAATTACATCCCTTACTTTTTTATTGTGCTGAGCCAAAAAAATAACCAAACTTGTTGCCTTCAAGTCGATTCTAACTCATAAAAAAAAAACTCATAGGGACCCTATATTATCGTGGTGAGCGTACATAAAATCAAAAAATCTGCCACTTCGACATTTTTTTACATGTATAATTCAGGGACATTAATCACTTTCATCATGTTGTACAAACATCACTATTCAGTTCCAAATGTTTCTATCAGCCTTAACGAAAGCTCAGTGCCCCAAGTAATAACTTCCTCTTTCCTCTTCCCTCCCAACCCTGGTAACCACTAATAGATTTTGGTCTCTATACATTTGCCTATTCTAGATGATTCATATAAGAGAGGTGATGCAGTATTTGTCCTTTTATGACTGACTTATCTCACTCAGCATAATGTTTTCCAGGTTCATTCATGTTGGGGCATGTATCAGGACTTCATTTCTCTTTACAGCTGAGTAGTATTCCATTGCATGTATATACCACGTTTCGTTTATCCGTTCATCTGCTGAGGGAGATTTAGGTTGTTTCCACCCTTTGGCTATTGTGAATAGCACTGCAATGAACACTGATGTACAAGTATTTGTTGGTGTTCCCGCTTTCAATTATTTTGTATACACCTTACTTTTTGAAGGATCATCAAGAGAGTTCATAATAATATGAACACAATAGCTGTGAATGTAACTATAACCCATTTGTTGATCACATCTTTTTGAACTCAAAACTTTTTATTATCTCCCCATTTCTTGCTGTATCGTCTTCCAGGTAACCATTCCAAGGCTCTTGTTTCGGTCACTTCCATTCTCTCTCCCTACATCCCCAGTCATTCCCATGCCTTCCAACAAAACACCACCCTTTCCTGTTACCTTCTAGCACACCTAAGTGATGAAATCATTGAGATGGAAAGGGGCTTATGGATCATTTTACAGGTTATAAGATATAAGTGCTTCGGACAACATGGTAAAACCAAAACTGGAACACAGACTCTCCATTCAGTATACTTCCCACTGTATCACAATGACCATCTCCTTTAGTTTGAAGAAATGAGTGTGAACTTGTTCATATTATTTTATATAAAAATCACTTTCCTTTCCTCCATCCAGACCTAATTCAGAAACACCACTAGTAAGACTTCCCATTGCAAAAAAGGGAATGGGCAATGGTATCATCCCATCAGCAAACCTGACTTCAAAGACTATCTGCTTGTTCAATCACAAAGAGATTATCTCAAAGCTGCCCCACTAAGATATAGTCAGATTCAAATTCTGAGATGTTTTTCCTCCTTTCCATCTAGCCGGAACTGGGATCTTTCAGTTTCCTGAATAAGAGCCAGCCCCCTGCTGTTTGCTGCTCCCAGCCCAAGGGCTGTAATTTTCCAGAAGTCCCTTTATGCGACATTACTCACAGAAGAGCAGCCTCATTACAGTGACAACACAGTCCCGTAAACATGTCACTTGCAGCCCTCTTGTTCTGTTTTGTGACCTATACCATCCTTGTAATCAGTAAGGGACACCTAGACTTCGGTGCTGATTCTCTGCAAAGACCATCCATCTGAACATACTTTTGTGAAAGCCTAACGATATACCATTCCTGTAGGTCAAGATGAAATAACCTAACTTCAAAGCTCAAAGTACTGCTGATTGCAGTATTACAAAAAAAAAAAGACATCACAAAATTATTCTAATCAATGCTGAGAAAAGCACGAAGTATCCAGCAGCCTCCACACAAAAGGAGTGAGTGGTCACTGCCTACTAACGTAATGGATTGCAGCGAAGGTCAAACCCTTCTCTCAAAGGACAATGAGGTCATCAGTACAATACACGGCAGTTAAGGTGCTGGCTCTAGCTGTCCTGGTTTTATTTTTCTGTCATCCACAAGGTGTTCTGCTTCATGATCTGCAGCAAAGGAAGACCCCTCAATTTCACAGATACCAACTGCACACACACACACACACACACACACACACACACACACACAAAACAGGACTCTCCACTGTAAATATCATATGTGTTGCCAGGAGTTAAGCTCCTGCCCTGTACAAAAGCAAACAACTGTCAGTCTTGACTATATGCTGTAGCCATATTTTCTGGTAGAAAAAAAACAAGATATATGACACAGGACAAATTATTTCAAAGTGAGACTTTCCTGGAAATTCTGGGACATGGCACTGCAAATCAATTAACACATTATTTGATGTAGAAACTTATGATAAATAATGAAAATGTCCACAACATAAAAAATGTGAAGTGTTGGCAATGGAGGAGAAATGAACATTGACAGAGCACATATTTTATGCAGCCAACACTGATATTTAATTACCCATGAAGTGGGAAATATCTCCATTTTACACATGTGAAAACCAGGCTAGGAGAAGTAAAGCAAGATCACATGGCTAGTGATGACAACATTCAGGATTTGACTCCAAGTTTGTCCTACTCCAGTGCTCCTGTTCTATCCCGTGTATCTAGATCAGGCTCTGTTATGGGTTGATTTGTGCCTCTCAAAAAGATATGTTCAAGCCATAACCCCTGGTACCTGTGAAGATTACCTTATTTGCAAACAGGGTCTCAGCAGATGTGAGTCGTTAACACGAGGTTATACTGGAGTAGAATGGACCCTAATGCACTTTGACTGGTATCCTTTTAAGGAGAAGAGAAATAACAGACACAGACACACAGGGAAGAATTCCATGTGACAACAGAAGCAGAGATTAAATTGATGCATCTACAAGCCAAGGAATGCCAAGGATTGCCAAAAACCAACTTCGGGAAGTTAGGAGAGAGGCATGGCACAGGCTCTCCCTCATGGCATTCCAGAAAGAACCAATCTTGTCGACACCTTTGGACTTCTGGTCTCCAGAACAGTGAGAGAGTGAATATGTATTGCATTAAGCCACCCAGTTTGTGGTTCTTTGTTACAGCGGCCCTAGCACACGAACGCAGGCTCCTTTACCTCTGAGAGGGTGGGTGGCCTGCCGCCTGCTATTTTTCCAAAGAGAAGCCTTACTGGAGCATGCGAGCATCCCTATTGGAACTTGTTATGAATGTGTGGAGTGAGGGGCAGTGATCTTAAGGAAAGGCTACTTCTCGCTGATCCCAGGCACCCTAGATGTGCAGCTGCTTTGCGAAGCATCCAAGGTTGTTTATCAGCGAGAAGTAAAGAAAGTCACCAGGTCTCCCTCCATCTTCAAACTGAGGATTCCTAACAACCATAAAAGCCTATAAATGAATAAATCAATTTCTGAGAAATCCTGAAATATCTCTTCCTTGTGCTCTGCCCAAAGGCTCGAGTCAAGAAATTAAGGACTTTCAGGATAGGACCCTGGAACCTATTTTCCATGTTTGCTTAGAGGTTCTGGTCACAGAAAGCTCTCTCTACTCGCCCCTTCCCTCACTCTCCTCCCCCAGCTATTCAGCAGGAAATAAGCCTTTAGTAGTGCAGTTACCACAATGCCTCCCAGTGACCACATTCTTCTCACAAGACACCCCAGAAACCAAAGCAACCTGCCTGCTTAGCGTATAAATTGATTTAGGCTCTGCAAAAGCCCACACCACTTTTTTTTTTTTTTTGGTAGTTCATAGCTTAATACACAAAGTAGGTCATGGCACCAACTATTCTCTCCAGCGAGGGGCGCTCATCTCAGAGCAGCCCCTGTACCCTGGATAGTGAAAGGTCAGACTTTCTGGGTTATGCTTAGCACACAGGCCCTGTAGTCTTGCTTCTGCCTCTCTACCAAGTTTCTGGATCTAATTTTCCCCTTCTCCAGCCAATTCAAACTATTTATAGGTCCCCACACATATCACCTGTCTGCTCCTGTAAAGATTTTCGGCCTTGGAAACCCTACGGAGCAGTTCTACTCTGTTATATGAGGTCATTATGAGTTAGAACCGAGTCGATGGCAATGGGTTTGGGGAAACACATCATCTACCACCAGCCTGTCAGTTTGTCATACTGATGTCCCCGGTATTTGAAATACCAGCAGGGTCACCAACGGTGGACCAGTTTCAGTGGAGCTTCTAGACTAAGACAAACTAGGAAGAAAAGCCTGGTGATCTAATTCTGAAAAGCAGCAAATGAAAACCCTGTGGATCACAACAGGACATTCATTGTCTGATATAGTGCTGGAAGATGAACTTCCTTGGTTGAAGGCACTCAAAATACACAGTGGCCACAACAGTGGACTTTAGCACATCAGTGTTCCTGAAGATAAAGCAACATTTCATTCAGTTGTACAAGGGATCACCGTAAGTTGGAGTTGATTGAACTGCGACTAAAAACAAACAACAAAACACATCACTCTTTTCCCACCTTTTGGCATAAACTGTTCCCTCTTTCTGCCCTGCAGACCTTCTCCATCTAGCAAATTCCCCTTATCCTTCAAACTTCAGCCCAACTGTCCATTCATCAAGGAAACACTCCTGGACCTACAAGCTGGATTTAGTCGTCCCTCTTGGCTGTTCTTAACAGCCTGTCCATGCTTCTATCGTAGTGCTCACCACACTCCAGAGTAACAACTAACATATTTATCTGCTCCCCTCACCTCAACAATTAGATTCCTTGTAATTTGAAGATGTTTTCTCATTCAACTTTGTATTTCCAGACTCTATCACAAAGTAGTTGCTAAATTAATGCTTATTAAAAGGTACATGTAATTTACCCATTAACCAAACAAGTATGTATGGAGTAAAGACAAAGTTTATAATATCGATGGAGTAAAGTTAGTCTATTTAGCAAGCTCATCGGTTCCTGACCACTCATTCTATGTTGAGGAAGCCTTCATCACCTCACTTCCTCAGAGGCAGAAGTGATCCCCTGAGAGACTGTCAAATAATTCATTCCTGGGGGAAGGTGAGGAATGGCAGGCAGGAGGAAGCAGTGAGGGCAGGATCGTGTCTGCTGCTCCCGGAGTGAGAGGAGGAAAGACCGAGGGGGACAGGGCAGCGGAGTGTTCTCCACAGTCTCACAGAGTGCACACAGGGTGGAAGAGGAGGCTCTGGGCCCCAACATTTATTGGAACGTTGCGGAACGTCTTATCTCCCCAGGGGAGATATCATTAGAATTGGCGCAAAGGCTAAAGCAGTACCGCATTTTCCATCTCGGTATTTTCGTATTCTGGTTAACTGCATACATGCATACAAATCTCCCTTTAGGTTCATTCTAATGCCACATGAAAAAGTACGATTCAGATATTTGCAAATGAGAAGTTTGTTATTAAGGGAGTGCATCTATATAATAAGGGCTCACCCAGAACCACTAGAGGCAAGAAGATCCCAAGGGAAAGCAGCAGTGGCTGTTGCCAAAACGTGTGATTCCGATGATTTGAAAAGTAAGTGGCATCCAATCTCCCGCCAATACGGTCCACCACCTAACAGACTGAATTTTTAAGATATAAGAAAAACTTCTCTAACAAAAGCTTACGAAAATATAACACTGCCTTGGAAAATGGATCCACCTATCTCTCTCATTCATCTCACTGTCTCAGTGTGCAAAACAAAATCATCTGTTTCACTTTTTACTCACGTCAAGTAATAAGGTCATTGGGTCCTATTCTTGTCTCAGGTCAGAATGCTTGACTGACTAATAAATAAAAGAATATACTCTCCTAGAATAACTATCAGTCAATTCAGTTGCACATAAATTGAAAAGCTCAGCATAAATGTATAAAAATGAGGGAATAGGTGGCAAGAGGCTTTAGAATTGGTTTGACCTGAATGTGGACACCAGTTTTGTGGTGGTAGTGGTTAAGAGCTCAGCTGCTAACCAAAAGGTCGGCAGTTTGAATCCACCAGCCGCTCTTTGGAAACCCTATGGGGCAGTTCTACTCTGTCCTGGAGGGTCGCTATGAGTTGGAATCGACTCTATGGCAATGGTTGTGGTTTTTTTGGTTGCAGCTGTGAGAAGCTTGGTTTCCCAACTGTAAACAGGACGACAGCAGGCACCTCATGGAAAGGCTGATGGATTAAATAAAATGACACAAGCGAAGTATGGTGCCCAGACACAGGTACAGAGTAAGCACTTCCATTTTGTGTCCATTCACCCCATTTCCTTACCAGCTTTAAAGGGATTCTTTCAGGAAAATGACAAGGTAAACAAGGCACCTCTCTGTCCTTAAGGAACTCAGACACTGAGTGAGGCTCAGCCTGGTTGCAGGTGTCTGTGAACGCTGCCTGATTGAGGGCATTTTCTATAATTACTGCAATGATAAAATCTGTCATGAGGCAAGGTAGCAGGCAGGAGAGACAAATTAATTCCTAGCTTCCTGAATTAAAAATATATATTTATCAAGTCTAATTGGATTTGTTTTAATTAGTTATTTTTTTAAGTCATGGCTTTAGCAACTAACTCCTTCATCAAGCTGACTCTTTTACTTAGTATTAAAGAGGAAATTTTTCACCCCTAAGATGTCCCTGAAAAAGTAAACCAGCAGAGTCCTGCTCATGTCTCGCTGTGCCATGGTGAAGCGTAGCTTGGCAGATTAGCCATTTAATCTGTTCTCTTTTTCACATACACTGATTCTCCTTTTATTCATTTCTATGAGCTAAACGAGATAATGTTTTACAATGAATTACGGGTTTATAATACCTATGCTGTTAACCACAATGCCAGAAGTTCAGGTCCACCCAGAAATGCCTTGGAAGAAAGTCCTGGTGACTTTCTTTAGAAAAATCAGCCATTGAAAATCCTACGATGTAGAGTTCTGTGCTGACAGGCATGGTGTCGCCTTGAGTTGGAGTCAACTCTAGAGTAACTGGTGGTGGGGGTGGATCTAAGCACTGCTAAAAGTAATACTAAAACAAACAACAAACAAAACCTGCATGAGGGGTTTCCGGGGTGCCTGGGAGTGACAATCTATGTATTTTGTTTCTTTCAATTATTAGCCAGATTCAGTTCAAGTTAATTAATTAACACAGCGGAGAAGTCTCATGAATTCCAATTGTCTGACTATGGGAATGGATGCTTCTTGACATGCAAAACCTTCAGGCCTTGACAGACACAAGGATAGACAGGACGAACACCGAGCAAAGATGTGGAAGAATATTTCCAGGTATCTGTTTTGAGCCCTGGTGGCACACTGGTTTAAATGTTTGGCTGCTAACCAAAAGGTGCGCAGTTTAAATCCATCAGTGGCTCCTTCGAAACCCTATGGGGCAGCTCTACTCTGTCCTATAGAGTGGATATGAGTTGGAATTGATTCAGTGGCAAGGGGTTTTTTTAATCGGATGTCTGAATCAGAACAGTGTTTCCCAAGCTTTCATTTACATTTCAACTTGCACAATTTTTGCTGTCACCATGAACCACTTATGTAATTATTTAGTTAATTTTCTTCTTAACTCAACTTTATTAACTAAATGCTTTCAAAGTAATAATATAATTGACTTCATGGTATAAAAGAAGTAAACTAAACAGACAAAGAAAAATGGAATGCACCAGACCTCTGCCATGCTTATACCTCTGAGATCTCTGAATCTTAAAGATATATTCCACCTCAGTTCAGAAGACTGGGCAACACCTTATTGCCCTGATATCATTCAAACAGCATGCCAACCCATATCGCAAAGAAACCCTTCTCAATGACGCTCAATCTCAATGTGAAATCCCTATCTCAATGAACCCCAATTAAAAGTAACAGGCTGATCTGCTTAACCAGAACTCTTTTGAAAGCACAGGTAATATCAGAGAATCTGGGCCCCATTCATTCAACAAATCCACCAGGCACTGTGCTTAGCACTGGGGATGTGGCAGTGAATAGGGAAACATGGTCCCTACTCAACAGAACAGACAGCAAGGTAGATAACCAGGCAGGAGGTGACCAGGAGGTGAGGGATGGCCTGAGGGAACTAAGAAATGTGAAGCCCCAGAGGAATGGCTACAAGCTGGAGATCTCAAAACTGATACGAGAGAAGAAAATACATACAAGCACATCAGAATAGCTACAACTAAAGAGACTTATTTCATTCCTTGTAAAAAATTACATTACTTTAAAGCAAACCATGCATTGTTATGTAATTTACATTTTTCTACCAATCCCTGGTCCTTCAGGACTTCTTCCAAAATTCAAATATTAGAAAGGCAGCTCTGCTTTTCTACCTGCTCTCTCCCTGGTAGCACAATGGTTAAGAGCTCAACTGCTAACCTAAAGGCTGGCAGTTCAAATCTACCAGCTCCTCCTGGGAAACCCTATGGGGCAGTTCTACTGTGTCCTACAGGGTCACTATGAGTTGGAATTGGTTCAACGGCAACGGGTTTGGGTTTTTTTTTTTTTTTTCCCTCCCCCCTGCACCTTTGTTCAGGATTGAATGAGACTCAGGCTCCTAGGAAACTGCCTGCTACCTTCAGTGGGGAATGAGTGTGTGCATGTGTGTATGTGTGTGTGTGTGTGTGAGAGAGAGAGAGATGTATGGCGTATGAGCATGTGGGTATGCATCAGCATGTGTGTCAGGATTAAGGAATGAGTGAGCATAACCCTAGCTATAAACAAGGAAAGGAACCAAACCCAAACCCACTGCCGTCGAGTCGATTCTGACTCATAGTGACCCTACAGAACAGAGCAGAACTGTCCCATAGGGTTTCCAAGGCTGCAAATCTTCACAGAAGCAGACTACCACATCTTTCTCCAGCAAAGTGGTTGGTGAGTTCGAACCATCGACCTTTTGGTTAGCAGCCAAGTGCTTTAGTCAGTGTGTCACCTGGGTTCCTAAGAAAGGAACAAGGCGATCTTAATATGGGTCTTGAACTTCCCATCTTCTACCAAACCTGTGAGTCTTCCCCACCTCTCTTAGTAGTAACTCCTCGGTTCCGGTTATTTGGACCAAAAAGCCTCGGGGTCATCCTTGACTTGTTGTTTTCCTTCACGTACCACATACGACATCCAATCCATCAACAAATTCTATTAGAGCTTCTCCTCTCACTATTGCCAAGGCACTGCCATCCCTTGCATGGATTATGGCAACAACCACATCCCTTTCAGTCTATTGTCCACACAGCAGCCAGAGTGATACTGCACATATGTAAATCTGATCACGTCATCCTTCTCTTCAAACTCTCCAAGGGTTTTCCACCTCCCTCACAGTAAAAGCCAAAATGTCCTTGTGGTAGTCCATTGAGTCCTATATTGCCCATTCCTACGTTCCACATTTGACCTCCTCCCATTTCCATCCCTGCCTTGGTCATTCCACTCCAGCCCCTCTGGTCTACTTGTTGTTCCCTAAGTATGCTAGGTGTCCTCCTCCTCTAGGCCTTTCTCTCTTGATGCTCTGTTTGGGCACTTTTTCCCCCAGTAGCACTTTCTAACTTCCTTTAGGTCTTATATGTTAGCCTCTCAGCAAGGCCTTCCCCTGGCCACCTTATTTAATTTGCCCACTTCTCTCCTTTATCTTCCTCCATGGCACATACCAGCATCTAGCACCCTGTACATAGGACTTCTGTATAGAATTCATTGTCTCACCCCTTTAGAATGTAAACTCCATGATGAAAAGGATTTTTGTATATTAAATTCCCTGCTGTATCCTCAGAATCTAGATCAGTGTGTGGTCCATAGAATGTACTCAGCAAACACTTGCGAAATGAATTTGTGGAAGGAGGGATGGGAAGAACAGGTAGTTCCTAAAGTGAATCCTCAGAAAGATAGCAGCACACTATAAAGCCCGGTCACGATGATTAGATTAAATATGGAAAGGAAACAAGAAGAAAGTGCCACTGACGTGGGGAGAGGGTGTGAACTGGTGCAATGAGCCGAAGGGATATACAATCAATCATCTTTCTTTATATCTAGCTTGAATGTGGCTTTGATTCTTCAGTACTGCTGGGCGGGTTGGGGAGTGGGGTATGATCCTAAAAACCTCATTTCAGAAAATTGGGAATCCCTTAGCAAGTAAGAGTGGCCTTGTTACCAGGCGCATCACCTCCAGGTGAAAACCGAACAATATCACTGCCCAATAGTAGGGAGAAACCATGTAATAAAACTTGAGCTGTCGTGAGTGTGCAAATGGCATGGTTGAACTCTTGATGTGCAAAGAGACACGGTGTGAACTGTAGACACCATGTTGACTTCATAAACCCTCCAGAAGCAAACCAGTGGTTGTCGAGTCAATTTTAACTCATGGTGACCCCATGCATGTCAGGGTAGAACTGTGTTCCGTAGGGTTTTCAGTGGCTGATTTTTCGAAAGTAGATCAACAGGCCTTTCTTCTGAGTGGGCTTGAACTTCTATCCTAAGGTTAGCAGCCAAATGTTTTAACCATTTGTACTACCCAGGGACTCCCATGAGCCCCTCCACTCTCATCTAATGTGAGCTTCAATAACTGGTTGATTTCAGGAGTTACAACATTTTTTGAATGTCCTCATCTTGACAGGTAAGTGCACAAGGGGTACTGATAATTCCTTTCTAATGAACAGGGTCAAAAAGTAAAATAAAACAAAGTAAGCGGCAGCGCGACTGACCATAAACCTACTTCAGTCGGAAGACAGGCTTCCAACAAAGTGGTGAGGGAATACCTTTAATATGTTGCAAAGTTATCGCTACTGCTAGATCTACACCAAACACTGAAACACAGGTGTGCCATGACTATAAATGGCAAAGAATATATTGCTCTTCTTGAAAAAAAGGTCAATCTGAAACTATTTATTAAAGGGAACTGAAACAGCATAGGAAAATTTTCCAGCCCACTTGGATTCATTTTCTACTGAATCTGCTATGAGCATATTAAATTACGCCCCTCAAAGGAAAAGCTGATTGGACAGGCACCAATGGGACGTAGAAGAGGAATCACAAATGATGCTAAATTACACAAGTCCAGGATGATTAAAAAAAAAAAAATCTAACACCCTGATCAGGGACTACTAGGGAAAACTGATAGTAAATGGATAACCTAATATAATTAAGACAGGCCATCATTCTAAGCCAAGGTAATAGCCTGCGTTAAGATCTTGAGCGGAGAAATTACATTAACCCATTGCCGTTGAGTTACATTATGCTGGAAAACATTGAAGCAAGGCCAGGTAATCCTGCCTGACCGACGTCTTCTTATTCTTTAGATTCCAGCTTAAACATCACCATTTCGAGGAGGCCTTTTCTATCAACGCTGACAACTAAATCAGGTTTTCCCATGCATACACTGATGGCACCTTCTAGTGTTGCTTCATAGCAACAGTTGTTACCTGCTGTCGAGTTGGTCCCCTGACTCCTGGTGACCCCATGCACAGATGAATGAAATCCTGGGTCCTACACTATCCCCATGACAGGTTGTGAATTGGACCATTGTGATTTCACTGACTGATTTTGGGGAGTAGATCACCAGGCCTTTTTTCCTACTCCATCTTATTCTGGAATCTTCTCTGAAACTTGTTCAGCACCATAGCAACACACAAGCCTCTACTATAGATGGATGGTGGCTGTGCATGAGGGGCACCGGCTGGGAATCAAGCTAGTTCTCCTGCA
The DNA here is from genome assembly GCF_030014295.1 of Loxodonta africana. Classification (NCBI taxonomy): domain Eukaryota; kingdom Metazoa; phylum Chordata; class Mammalia; order Proboscidea; family Elephantidae; genus Loxodonta; species Loxodonta africana. The sequence continues at coordinate 42,952,545 of NC_087366.1, forward strand.
TGGAAAGCGAGAATGCTATCAATGAACCACCAATGCCCCACTACAGCAACAGTAGCCTCACGTGTTATCATAGAGATGTTTAGTGTGAGTGAAAACCAAAACACAACTTTAGAGAAAATTCTACAGATCCTACAGGGAACAGGCTGGAGGAAGAACCTCACAAAGACTTTTTCCCAAGTAAGCATGTACCTTTCTACATACACCAAATGTTAAGGAAACACTTGGGTGGCACCAGTCACAACGCAAACTATGCTGTTAACTGGCAGTAGTGATACTGGTAAAGGTCAAGGTTCTTCTAAACTCTTTAGTACTCTTCATCATGTAATCTCCCAAGGAGACCACACAGTAATGGAGAAAGGTATTGTGTTTATTCCCTTCTCAATATTTTGGCTCCCTAGGGTAATCTTAGTCCCTGCATGTTGCAAATGGTTAACATGCTCGGCTGCTAACAGGAGGGTTGGAGGTTCAAGTCTGCACAGAGAAGCCTCAGAAGAAAAGCCTAGCAATCTACTTCCAAAAAATCAGCCGTTGAAAACCCTGCAGAGCAGCTCTACTCTGACAAATGGGGTCACCATGAGTTAGTCAACTCAACAGCAACTGGTAGGATAATCTTCCAAAGAAGAAACATGAGAACAAATACAGTAAGGTCAACTGAGCTGTGCCTGTTAAGTCTGGGGAAGCATTTGCCATCAAATAACTAAGCGAATAAAGAACAACAGGTTTCAAAACTGCATCTCCAGGGGAGCCCAGACCTGGCACGTTGATCTATGAAGACAGAAAGAATACTTCCCACCCCACTTGACTTTTAATTATATTGTGTAGAGGCTTAAATATAGGCTCAGTCCCAGAGAAAATGATAATATGTTTAAGGAGACAGACGGGCTAAGAAACCCGAGCCAATACACTTCTGAAGACTCGTGAGCCTCCTCTTCTAAACTCTGACACTCAGGGGTGCGTTACTAGCCTCTGTATTTTCCAGAAAAGTCATTGTTCCCATTATTCTCCCCTGGTGCTGCACTGACCATGCCACGAGTGTCACTTTGACGACAGATACATATCTTTTAGCTCAAAAAATACTGCCTTAGTTGCTAGAATAAATGCCGAGAACTTAGAAGAAATGTTTCCAAGGTGCGCTATGAAAAAGCCAACTATCTTGAGCAATTTCAAAGAATTTTTTGGCAAATCTCTTTTTTGAAAGCTTTGTGTATAAATCCTGTCATCAGCTTCAGCTGCTATGGCAACTGGAATATTTCGGAAATGAGTTGAAGCGAATATCCCTGCACAGCCAGCATCTTTTGCAGGAAACAGTAAAGAGACGAGATCTAATCCATCCCAAATTTAAAAATACGGCATTTACTTTCACTCCTGAAATGTACTTATGCTCATATTTGCAAATCAACAGATAGCAACTTGATACAATTAGCACAACGGAGGGGCCTTTCATTTTTTTCCTGCCCTGATCCCATGAAAGCATCACGTAGGTACTCTCCTGTTTTATTACGTCTTGTTTTTCTTTTTTTAGTTACGTCCTATGCCAAGGCCTAAATGTCCCAGTGAACACTGTGCGGTAGAATGAAAACAAGCCCATCAGTGCTCTGTTGGCTGTGACTTAACAAAAGAATCAACCACGGTTCTCATATTCCATACTGGCCAGGGAAAGAGCTCATGTTGTTCGCTGGAGCAAAGAAAACTGTGTGGAAATGAAAAGCAATGCAAGAACTCACCAATTTAATCCAACATTTAGGCCCATGCACCCTAGTTATATGAAATACCATCAAACTCAATCCACCTTTGTTAAAAAGCAACTTCTCAAACATACTGTTTAGGCTACCACATTGTGGGTCCATTTAGAGCCATTAGTGTTTGCTTGAAAGTCCCAAAAGTAAGAAGTTGTGTTCTTTTTGGAGTCCTCACAAGGTTACCCCTGAACATCTAGGGATGAGGGTTAGGGGTGTGGGCGTTAACCTACCCAGAGGAACTCAGAGAGGAAGAAGCAGAATAAGTTTATGTTGGTGCTGCCGGGCAGTGGGGAAGGGCGAAGCTCTGCTCTAAGCAAGTATGCTGGACTCTAAAGAAACCAGGAGCCTCACTAAAAAAATGTTGAATTCTTTAAAGTAACAGCAAAGGTGTTTTCAAAGTAAGCAAACTACTGTTCTTTTTTCTCTTGAAGCTCATTGATCTTACTTTTAAAATGCTTGTGATATGAAAGTGGGCCCTGGGTGTGCAAGAGGAGCCCTGGTGGCACAGTGGTTAAGTGCTCACCTGTTAACCAGAAGGTCGACAGTTCGAACCCAGCAGCTGCTCCTCTGGAGAAAGATACAGCAGTCTACTTCCATTCGTAAAGGCTACAGCCTTGGAAACTCTGTGGGGCAGTTCTGCTCTGTCCTATAGGGATGCTGTGAGTCGGAATCGAATCGACAGCAACGGGTTTGGTCGGTCCAAATTGTTAATGCACAGGGCTACAAAAGGTAGGAGGTTTGAGTTCACCCGTGAGCACCTGAAAAGAAAGGCCTGGTGATCTACTTCTGAAAATCAGTCACTGAAAACCACTCTGACACAGATGGAGTCGCCATGAGTCTGAGTCGACTCCACGGCATCTGGTTCTGTGACATTATAGCCTCTTAAAAGATTTCTACCTTCACACTTCCACTGCGGGAACAAGTTTATATTGACCCTTTGAAGAGAATCGAAGGCAATGTGTACTATCTTTATCACTTTCAAAAGATGTTTCCAGCATCTCAACCTTTTAATATACTTTAAGTGCAGCTATCAGCACTGGTAATAAATCAGAGGGGTCAAGCAAAGAAGGAGAAAAACAGTGAGCATCCTGTGGCATCCACAAATGTCACATCCACCATTATATGCAACGACATTGGTTCATGTTTGAAATTTAATCAAAAAAACATTAATTTTGAAATGTTTCAACAAAAATGTTTTTTGAGTAAACACTATATTCCAGGCACTTGTAATACTTAAATATGCAAATATAATGCTGATTTAAATATGTAAATTAAACATAAACTATATATGTAAATTGTACAATACTTTAGAAAATTATAAGTGCTATGGATGAGGAGTGTTGGGCCACCAGGGACTTGAACAGAACGGAATATTAAATGGGGCACTATTAGGAAGGTGACATTATGCAAAGCCTTGAAGGATGTGAGAGAGTGAGCCCCGTGGTTATGTGGAAGAAGGATTCCAGGCACAGAGAACAGCCAGGGAAAGGCTCAAAGGTGGGAACAGCCTAGCACATTTAAGGAACAGCAAGGAGACCAAGAGAAGCAGGACAAAGTGAAGGGAGGAGGGTCCAGACTTTGGCTTTTACTCAGAGAGCGAGCCCCTAGGGAGTATTGGGGTCAATATAAACAATGGACTTTGCATATCGTTTGTCTGCGGTTTCACTGAACATGCTCCTCTATCACCTACAAAACGCTCAGTGGCTTGCTCAGATTCAGAATCAATGTTTCTGGACAAGAGTCCTTCATAGGTGGCAGGTGTTCTTCCATCAAGAGAAAGTGTAATGTCAGGTTCTGTTTCTTTAGATGGTAGCTACAGACTATTAATGATCATTTCAAAATGATAATATTACACATTCTATCACTTATCCTTTTTCTTATTAGTTGGAATGCACCTAGAAGAGAAATTTCCACTCCCCCAGCATTTGCCAAATTAACATGTTCACAGGAATACTCTGCTGGCTGTGCAGAGAAAAGACTATAGAGACAGGTGAGGAGCAGAGAGACTCGTTAGGAGGGTGTTTCGGCTCTCCGGGTGAGTGACATTGATTGCTTGGACTGCGGTGGAACATTGGAGGTGGTGAGATTCAATCAGATTTTAGATGTGTTTTGAGGCACATCCAACAAAAATTTCCAATGGATTGGAGTTAAGGTTCTTGCTACTTGCGAGTGGTCCAGGAGGACGCTAATAGTTAAAAATTTGTAATGTAGCTGAGGCAATAATTTGAGCTTTGTGTGCAATAAACCCATTGCCATTGAGTCTATTCCAACTCATAGCGACCCTACAGGACAGAATAGAACTGCCCCATAGGGTTTCCAAGGAGCAACTGGTAGATTCGACGTACTGCTAACCATTTTGTTAGCGGCTAAGCTCTTAACCACTGTGCCACTAGGGCTCCCTGTGTGTACTATAGCTGGGTATAAAAGCAAATTACTTACCAGGAGGGTGAGGTGGGGTAGGAGTGGAAAGAACTGACTATCTAGGAGTCATATCTTAACAAAGCTCTGAGTTGTCTACTTATTAGTTAATATTCAGTGAGTTAAAAATACAGTCATTTCCTTCTGAAAGATGGTAGTGGACATTAAAGGTAACTACTGTGCAGGCATGGAAATAAAGAAAAAGTGAAGAAGTCTAAGAAAATCATGTATTTGCAAACATGAGAGGTTTGAAAAAGGTCTCAGGAATGTAGCATCAAAGATTTACTTACTGAACAGCACAGCTATTATCACACTATTTTTATCTATACTTAGGTATGTCATAAATTAAAACCCAATTACTAATTTTAGTAATTATAACCTATTGTAATCATCTTCATATAGCAAAAAACTTGCCCTATTATTTACCAACCAAATTTTACAATAAACTCCATCTGGTATATATTATTTTGAGGTTTCAAAATCATCACATTTTCTGTTTGTGAGTGGTACCAAACCCAAACCCAAACTCATTGCTATCAAGTCAATTCCGACTCACAGCAACCCTATGGGACAGAGTAGAGCTGCCCCACAGAGCTTCCAAGAAGCGCCTGGTGGATGTGAACTGCTGACCTTCTGGTTAGCAGCCATAGCTTTTAACCACTACGCCACCAGTAGTACCACTGTCTAATTTCTCTGAAGACATTTCATGTTTTCTCAGATTCTTTTGCAAGCTTTTAACTGTATTCACTGGCTAATTTTCTTATCAAAGGTTTAATAAAATAATTTGCAAAACCCAAATGCATCCGTTCTGTATAGTTTCTCAACCCACTGACTAGTTTTCTCCAACTTTTTCATGGAAAACATGTGACTGGAGAAACAAGGCATTGATGAAAAACCGATTCACAACTCCACATAATTTTCAATCTCAGGTTTCTGTATCAAGATCTATTTCATTGATCATCCATGCTCTCACAGTCTCGAGCACAGCCACTGTTGCTAATAACCATGTCAGGTTATTAGGGGATGTTAGCAGAGAAGACATTTTTCCGTGAGACACTTAGAAAAACAATAACTTTATAGTTGGGTGAGTCTCAAAGGTCTTCTGGTCAACCTAACTCTCTCCACTTTCTTCTTTAATATTAGAAAAAAGATGTAGAGAAGTGAAGTGGCTTCCTCTAAGGTCAGGTAGCTAACCTGTGGAAATGAGGTGGGACATGGGTTAGGGGTCTTCAATCATGGAGGTCCCCGGGTAGTGAAAACAGTTTGCACTCAACTGCTAACCTAAGGTTGGCGGGTCGAACCCATCAACAGTACCACTGAAGAAAAGGCCTGGTAATCCGCCTCCATTAAGATTACAGCCAAGAAAATCCTATAGAGCAGATCTACTCTGTAACACATGGGGTCGCCATGAGTTGGAATAGACTCAACCACAGCTAATGACAATACTCACGGAATTCACATCAGAATAAAGACAGATTATTGTATTTTCAAAACATCACACTTGTGCATAGGCACACATGTGCACACACACCATGCACACACACACACACACACACACACCCATTGCTGTCAAGTCAATTGCAACTTACAGACACCCTCTAGGACAAGAGCAGAACTGCCCCATAGGGTTTCCAAGGCTGTAATCTTTAGGGAAGCAGGTTACCACGTCTTTCTCCTACAGAGCAGCTGGTGGATTTGAACTGCTGATCTTTCAGTTAGCAGCCAAGCACTTAACCATTGCGCCACAAAGGCTCTTACACACGCACAGACATGCACATACCCACCTAGACATCTAGTTTGGAGCAGAAGAGGTTACCTGGCAAAACAGATGTTATGAGACTGGTTGTTCCAGTGTCTCTTTTCATGGCACACTGACAAGGCAGCAATGCAGTCAGTCAGGGAGACAGGCTGGAAAACTGAAACAAAAGCCCTTGGCAGGCAAATCAGTGTTTGTTCACCTGTTGAATGTGTTTTGCTCGAACAGATTTTACTGAAAGATTCTACAGTGTTTCTCACGGTTTAGATATAATTTTTTCCAGCCTTATTATAAATGTAATCATAGAAAATGCTCTTATTCCCGTCCAGTGTCTATTTCCAATTTACTAAATGAGTCATTTATAGCAGAATCCATGAAAACATCCAAAATACTATAAGTGGGCCCTTAAGGTGCACTCTCTCCCCTCCTTCCTAATGAACTTAAAAGTGGTAAAAGGAAAGCTTACTAAATCCATTGGCCTATTAAAAATCCTACTGTGAAGAGGAATCTAATGAAAGTTAGGTGTGACCAACTGCCACCGATGATAAATAAAAATATGTGTCATATAAAAATAAACAATAGACTCTTCTGAGTGCACCAATTATCTCAGTACTTTCTATGGGATAAATGCAGTAAATAGGCCTTTCAAATATATTTCTATTAACTCACCAATTGACCTCAACGGACTGTTAAAAGTGCTGTAGGTATTCATTCAAATGAACTAAAAGACAGAGATGTCCTTTAGGAAATTAAGGTGTAGGAAAGGAGAAAATAAGGTGCCAGTCATTGATCACACATTACATGACAGGGATTTTACTAGGCTGTACCGCAAACAGCTAAGCACTGGGCTGCTGACTGAAAGATTGGCAGTTTGAACCAACCTAGGGGCACATCGGAAGAAAGGCTTGGAGATCTGCTTCTGAAAGACCAGCCACTGGAAACCCTAAAGAGCACAGTCCTAATGCGACACACACTCGGAGTCACCATGAGTCACGATCAACTCGGCCGCAACCAGTTTCTGTTTTCTATTCATGAGTTGGGAGTCCCTGGGTGGTGTAAACGGTTAAGTGACTACTAACCACAAGGCTGGCGATTTGAACCCACCCGGAGGTGCCACGGAAGAAAGGCCTGATGGTCTATTTCCGAAAGGTCACGGCGTTGTAAACCTTATAGAGCACATTTCTACTACGAGGCAACTGGTAGCATTCATAAGGAATCTCAAATATAGACAGAAAAATGTCTCCACCACTGGAAAAGAAATTCAATGTGGGCAGGAGCCGTATTTGTCTTTTTCTCTACTGTCTCCCAGCACTTGGAGTGTACCCAGTCCATGTTTTTAGATGAATGACTGAATAAATGAGATGCCTTCCCAGAAGAGTGGTAGCGTATCCCCAGCCCCACAGCATCCAGTGGGTATCCTTGGAGAAGGTTTTATCTTCTCTCAGCTTCAGGGTACAGAAATAAGAGACAATAAGGAAATGTGTTCACTAAGTATTTCGGTTGTATGTTGATACTTGGCTTTTCACTCATTTCGATAATTGATTCCTTTCTTACAATTTTATGCTTAAAATGTACGTGTATGAGAATGCACGGATCTCTACCTAGTGGAAATTAGGAATAACTTTGGACACAAGGATCTTTATTCTTTTTCAAGGGCCTGTTTCAGGCACTGATACCACTTAGAAACAGTGCCATTGAGGTTGCTAGGGAGATGACAGGAGTAGGGGGTGAAAAGAGAAGACTGAGTGCTTTCTTCAGCCTGCAGCCCAAGGCACAGTGACAAGAATAGGGAAAAAGGGCCAGCCCGTCCTCCCAATACAATCTCTTACAGTCCGTTGAGGATAGAAGTAGCCATGATCTTGCACTTAGCATCAAAAAAACCAAGCCAAACCCATTGCTGCCGAGTCAATTCCGACTCACAGTGGCCCTACAGGACAGAGTACAACTGCCCCATAGGGTCTCCAAGGAGCGGCTGGTGGATTTGAACTGTTGCCCTTTTGGTTAGCAACTGAGGTCTTAACCACTATGCCACCAGCGCTCCAGTACTTAGCATAGAACCACCAAAATATCAACTTAAAAGGCAGCTACATTCTAGAGATCTCCGTTTTATTTAACTTGTCAATTGCTAAGAAACATGGCAGCAAAAACCAAGCATGATTGTATTTTCACACTGATGTGGATTAAGTACTTGGGTGAAGTATCACACTTCAGACATCTGCCCTGTGCGATGTCAGTGAGAAGTCTGAGAGAGAGACAGAGCCCACTGTCTTGTACCAGCTGGTCCATTTCCTGAGAAACTTAACAGAGGGTTATGCTCAGCTGTGAAGTACTTCCGAGGGCTTGGGCTAGCCAATTCCTGAGTATTCTTTGAGGCTTCTGTCATGGCCTGAATACAAGTGTCCTTAATCTGGTAGATGTGACCATGACTTTGAGCTGCTTTTTACAACATGCTCTCCAGACAGAGGCTCATTGATTCACACCCCAAGTCCTCACAATGAATCCACTGTGTGGACTCTCTTAGCTTAAGGCATACACAAAAGGCAGTCAATTCAGCAAGAAAAAGAAAGGAGGGTTTATCAAAGGAGAGTTAATGCAGGTGGACATTGGTGGTTCAGTGGTAGAATTCTCACCTTCCACATGGGAGACCTGGCTTCCATTCCCAGCCTGTGCACCTCATATGCAGACACCACCCATCTATCAGTGGAGGCTTGCATGTTGCTATGATGCTGAATGGAGCTTCCAGACTACAATAGACTAGGAAGAAAGGCCTGGCAATCTACTTTTGAAAATCAGCCAATGAAAACTTTATGGATCACAACAGTCCTATCCACCACTGATCATGGAGATGGTACAGGAGACTGGGCAGTATTTTCCTGCATTATGCATGCAGTTGCCGTGAGTGGGGCATGACTCAACGGTAGCTAGCAACAGCAACAGCTAATGCAGAAAATTTTTTTCAAAAGTGTCTAGAGTTTATTAAATTACATGGACTGGTCCTTATAACATCATGTCTCCTTTGCCCTGTCACCCTACAGAAGCCTCTCTAAACTGTGGACAATGATTAGCTATGTCAGAGAGGCATTAAAAAGTAAGCACGTGTACAAACTAGAGCTCAAAAGTCATTCATTTTAAGGTTCACCCTTCAGCCAAAGATTGAACAGGCCCATAAAACAAAAGGAGACTAAAGGTGCACACCACCCCCGGGGCAAGAACTAGAAGGCAGGAGTGAACAGGAAAGCTGGCAATGGAGAACACTGAAGTTGAGAAGGGAGAGTGTTGACACTTCAAGGGCTTGTTAACCAAAGTCATAAAACAATATGTATACTAACTGTTTAATGAGAAACCAGTTTCTTCTATAAACCTTCATCTACAGTACAATAAAAAAAAATTCATTTTATTGCATTTGTTTATCTCTTAATAACTCCTCCTGTAATACTCAAGGTATGCTATTACTCAATAGAAAATAACAAGAATAAACAACATGAAGAGTCCAGAAAGAGACAGAAACCATCCAGTCACCTTGGTCATGCTATAACCCACTGTCATCAAAGTTCATTTACCAAAATAAATTCTTTAAGTACCATGGCATCTGGTGTTAAAACTGTGGGCATCTGGCATTTGCCATAAATATGGCAGACACAATAAGTTTACCCTTTACAGCACTGCTAGAATATTACGTGTGGCAAAATTGGTATAATAAAAAAGGTCTGAGGAATATGGTTTTGTAACGCTCTACGTTACATATAAAGAATCCCTCGTTTAGGCTTACACACAATAAGAAGCCATCTTTGATGGTTACAAGGGTGGGGATGGAAAAACAGTAAATTAAAAAATTATTTAAAAAAAATCATCATCATCCCTGGTTTATTGAAAACTTAGGACAAGGATAGAGAGTGTGACATTTGATTCCCTGGCGTATGAGGCAAGGCAAAATGCCAACATTAGAATTAATCTCATATGACAACATTACACTTCACACGGGAATTGAAGTAGCACACATTCATGATGACCACGATTACCTCTGGTTGACAGCTCACTCCACAGTGCCCAGATTTAACTTAATTTAGAAGAATTAATTTGTCACACTGGCATGGGTATCCTTAGGAACTCTAGTGAGTGTGGTTGTAAAACCACAGTTGAAGTTACTTGCGAAACTATTATTAGTACTCCAGAGCATGACAAGAGCTATGTCAGCCCCAAAACGTCATTAACGCCATCCTGTGAGCAATTCTGTTACAAGTTCATGAGGGAAATTTTCAGACAGACAACATCTTTGCTTCTTCCTGATGTCTAAAAAGCAGCTGCTTTTGTTTGCTTGTTTGGGGGTTGTTTTTTGTTTTGTTTTGTTTTTCAGTCGAACAACTAACTTTCATTACAAAGAGAACAAGAATTAATGCTTGCGGTCATTCTCTTTATGAAAAAAGGTCAAGAACTTGAGATATTGGCTGCCAGTAACAAACGCATCTTATAATTTACTCAAGTCTATCATTTACCGTTAAGTATGTTCACCTTAAGAAAGAGTGTAAATTAAAGATCTGTGTGAAGAAGGGGCGTGAGCGCATGTGTGCGTGTGTGTGCAAAGAGAGAAAAAGACACACAACACAAGAAGACAAGAATGTTTCCTTTTCACCAAGGTACTACCTCTACAAGTGAGAAGATTTCAGAACTCCAGACAAAATGACAGGCGACATAAAATTCCCAGGGGGCTAACTGTCTATGAGAAAAAAAAAAAAAAAAATTTTTTTTTTTTTTTTTTGAAGGAGCTTGAAAAAGAAACCTCCCCCTTGGCCTATAAATGCTTCCCCCAAGATTTTCCTCTTTCCTACTCCATCTGTTGTTACCTGCAATTGAAGATGTCTTAATTTAGGATTACTGCTTTGCTTTTTAAAAATCACTGTTCAACAAAAAGTGTTTAGTTGGCTTTCAGAAATATTTTCCTCAACGCTCACTGGCAAGACAGTGATTCAAATAAATGAGCCATTATCTTTTCATCCCAGTGGTCCCTGGTGTCAACGTGCAGAAAGAACTGTACTTGAAGGCAAAAGGTTTGGGTTTGAGTCCAGTTATGACATTTATTAGTTTTTGACTCTTGACAAGGCACTCATCCTCTCTTGGCTTTGGAGTCTTCACTTATAAAATGTCTTCCTCAACAAACAGTTATGATGATAAAGTCAAGATAATGAATATGAAAACAACAGATCACAAAGCATAACATAATTTTAAGGTATTATTATTAGACAGTCTTGGAAGAAGTACAACCAGAACACTCCTTAGAAGCCAGGATGGTGAGACTGTGTCTTACATACTTCGGACACTGTTGTCAGGAGGGATCAGTCCCTGGAGAAGGACATCATGCTTGATAAGGTACAGGGTCAGCAGAAAAGAGGAAGACCCTCAATGAGATGACTGACACAGTGGCTGCAACAACTTGCTCAAGCATAACGATTGTGAGGATGGAGCAGGACTGGGCAGTGTTTCATCCTGTGGTACAAAGGGTCACTAGGAGTCAGAGCCAACTCAATGGCACCTAACAACACCAACAATTATTAGACATTGTTCTGGTCCCTTTTGAGAACATAATCAGTTCTGCTATCACGTAACTTATGCAATCCCAAAACTCACCTACCATGTAAAATTGAGCCATAAAAACCATAGAACTTCTAGTGAAAACTGGGTAGGGACACAATTCAAAAACTCCATTTGTGACACATTAAAAAAAAAAAAAGCAAGGGTAAGAAGCTAACAGAAATGTTTGCACAGTTTTACACATGTTAAATGGTTAAGAAATAATGACTACTACAATATTTATGTCTTTTCAATGTAATACATAAACTTTATCTTGACTACGACCTGAAGTTCACTTGTGGAAGTGGGAAGCTTCTGAGTTACTGGGCAGTGGTAGAAGAGGGTATATCTAAGGCCAGTTGGAAACCAATACCACCAGATGTGGACGGGTGCGGCTCGTAGAACAGCTGGTGAACTGTGAGGTCACTGGCAGATGTGTGAGAAATGAGTGTTGTGTGTATTTCCGTGTGGCTCAATTCAGCCAGTAGTTTACGAATCAAGCGGAGCTTCCTGCTCATTCTCCAGTCATTCAACAAATAGTCATTTCTCATATTTATTCATTCAGCGAGGTATTTATTGAACACCTACTATGATTCAGGCACTATTTTAAGAACTGAGGATGTTCTTAAAATAGACAAAGGTACCTGCCTTCAGGGAGCTTACTTTCTAGTGAGGGAAACAGATGACAAACAATAAACATAATAATAAATTCCATGTGATGTTAGAAAGCGATAAACGCTATGAGCAAAAGGAGCGGACAGGGTAACGGGAGTCAGGAGAATGGAGTGAAGGCATCATTAAAAGCAATATTAATTTAGGTGGTCTGGAAAGTCCTTGTTGAAAAGCAGACAATATATAACGAAAACCATATATAATATCAGGTAATCATAAATGCTAAGAAAAAAAAATATCAGGTAATCATAAATGCTAAGAAGGCAATTATAAATATA